>NW_027207270.1:0-318347 GCF_963455315.2 Globicephala melas
TGATATATCTCCATAAGGGAATCAAGTGTGTGCAGAGCGGCACAAACACAGCAGTGAAAATGAGCTAAACCCCATTATAGAAATAAATTTTAAAAAGAAAACGCTGAAACAATGAAAGAGAGAAAAATTCTTACAAAATTCGCTCAGGGGATGTGATGCAACCTGGATTGCAACCTGGATTGACCACATATAAACCCACAGCTGGATAAGACATAAGGCTGGACACTTGGGGCTGAGAGGATTGGTGAGCTTTGGTGAGCAACTGCCGAAAGTTTAATGCAATACTTCATGCTACTCAGTCCAAGGGTCCCAACACTCCAGGTTGAAGGGAATCTTCCTACAGCTAAACCATGCTTGGGAAACCCAGCGACTGGTATACCATATGATCGGGAAAGGTTTCTAAAACGCACCTCATTTTTCCTCTCCTGGGGCTGCGGATCGACATTCCAGCCGCTTTACTAACAACATCCCCACATGGAGTCAATGCCTTTAAGTTCTGGTATCGCACAGTCTGCAGTTAGTGTGGAGGATGAATGGGAATAGGGGGAACCAGTGAGAAACAAGCTGTAGCGGTTTCAATGGGCACATGTCACTCTAATGCCACATCAGTAAGAAGAATTAACCAAAGGCACAGCAAGGTGCCCCAGAAGAAAAATAGGGCTTCAAGGAATCCTGTGGTTATGGGGCAAGACCACAAAAATAAGAGCTGAAAAGTGGGGCTAAGGGCCACCGCAATTCAAAAACCTGCAGAGTTATAAAGGCCAACTATTTTCAAAAAATATATTGAGGTAAGGCTATGAAGAGACATTGAAAGCAAGGCAGAATTGCAGGAAACCGATTTCACGAGGTAGACTGGAATTGCATTGAAAACATATGAAGAGAGTCAGAACCTCGACAATGATGCACTTGGCTAAAAAGGGCGTATGCGTTTTTTCCTGAATATATTCAGGAAAAAACGCATACACACTTTTTGGCCAACCAAGCAAGCTTGCAAAGGAAATCTGCACTACAATGAAGTCTCACTTCCACCTGGTCAAAAGGGCCATCTGAAAAAAAGTGTAAAATCCATAAAGGCACGACAGGGCATGGAGAACTGGGAGCCTTCTTATGCTGATGGGCGGGATGTAAATTGCCAACAGCCACTCTGGAGAAGTGTATGGTGTTTCCTGAAACATCTAAAAAACAAAGCAACAGAGCCTAGGGCACTTCCACTTATGGTCCTATAGATTAGGGAAATTAAAATTAAAAAGACACAGCCACCCCAAAATTTGGGACGGCTCTGTTTACAAGAACCTCGTTTACGGTACAAGTTCAATATCGCAGAAAGTGAAAAATGGATAAAGAACTTGTGGTACTTACGTACAATGCAATATCACTCAGCAATGAAATCTATGTCATCAGGCCCTTAGCAGCACAATGAGTGGATTCAGGTATGATGATTCTAACTGAAATAAGTCACACAGAAAAAGAAACAACATAAGATATCAGTAATACACGGAATGTAAACTTGGCTACTCAGGAACTGAATTACAGAACAGAACAGGGTCTCCAATTTAGAAAACCAACTTATGCTTGCTTAAGGGTAAAGGTGAGTTGGGGTGCTGCATAAAACCAGAGATTGAAATGAGCACAGATAAAGTTCCTTAAGCCAAATATGGAATAGACAAGAGCTACTCCTTGCTCAACGAAATGGACTCAACACCCCATATTAAAGGCCTAAGATTATACCTGACTAGTAAGAATCTTAAAACGTATGGATGGCTATGTCTGAAAGAGAATCAAGCGTGTGTACAGGGGCATAAATGCAGCAGTGATAGGATTGGAGAGGTTCGGTGAGCAAATGAAGACCCTTTGAAGTCATATTGCATGGTACCCATTCCACGGGTTTCAACTACCCAGGTTTAAGGTATTCTTCCTTCAGCTAAAACATGAATGTGGAACCCAGAATATGATCAACCATGTGATCGGGGGACGTGTTCAAATATGTCTCAGTTTTCGTACCCTGGTACTCGGGTGCAACATTCCAGACGCTTTACTAACACTCTCCCGACTTGGAGAGTCAGTCCCTTTAACCTCCTGTTTGGCCCAGTTTGCAATTTCTGCGGAAGATGAACAGGAATAGGGAGAACCAATGAGAGACTAGCTGGAGGTGTCTGGACGGGCAAATTTAACTCTCATTTCCCACCAGGAAGAGGAAATAACCAAAGGCTCATCATGCCGTGCCGGAACCAGATTAGGGCCTGAAGCCATCCTGCGGTGTTGCGGCCAGGTCACAAGAAAGCGAGTTGAAGAAAGGAGCTCAGGGGCACTGTAATTCACAAACCTGCAGAGTTATAAATGACAGCTATCGTCCAAAAATATACTGAAGTAAGGCTGCCAAGAGGACTTGAAAGCGGGGCAGAATTGCAGGAAACCGATTTCAGGAAGTAGACTGGAATTGCATTGAAAGCATAGGAAAAGAGGCAGAACGTCCACAATGATGCACTTGGCCAAAAAGGGCGTATGCGTTTTTTCCTGAATATATTCAGGAAAAAACGCATACGCCCTTTTTGGCCAACCAAGCAAGCTTGCAAAGGAACTCTGCACTACAATGAAGTCTCACTTCCCCCCGGTCAAAAGGGCCATCTGAAAAAAGTGTAAAATCCAGAAAGGCAGGACAGGCCATGGAGAACTGGGAGCCTTGTTATGCTGATGGGCGGGATGTAAATTGCCAACAGACACTCGGGAGAAGTGTATGGTGTTTCCTGAAACATCTAAAAAACAAAGCAACAGAGCCTAGGGCACTTCCACTTATGGTCCTATAGCTTAGGGAAATTAAAATCAAAAAGACACAGCCACCCCAAAGTTTGGGACGGCTCTGTTTAAAACAACCTCATTTACAGTACAAGTTCAATATCACAGAAAATGAAAAATGGATAAAGAAGTTTGGGTACTCAAGTACAATGCAATATCACTCAGCAATGAAATCTATGTCACCAGGCCCTTAGCAGCACAATGAGTGGATTCGGGTATGGTGATTCTAACTGAAATAAGTCACACAGAAAAAGAAACTTCAATAAATATCACTAATACATGGAATGTAAACTTGGCTACAGAGGAACTGAATTACAAAACAGAACAGGGTCTCAAATTGAGAAAACCAACTTATGCTTGCTTAAGGGGAAAGTTGAGTTGGGGTGCTGCATAAAACCAGAGATTGAAATGAGCACAGATAAAGTTCCTTAAGCCAAATATGGAATAGACAAGAGCTACTCCTTGCTCAACGAAATGACTCAACACCCCATATTAAACAACTAAGAATGTACCTGACTAGTAAGAATCTTAAAATCGATGGATTGTTATGTCTCCGAAAGAGAATCAAGCGTGTGTACAGGGGCATAAACGCAGCAGTGATAGGATTGGAGAGGTTCAGTGAGCAAATGAAGACTCTTAGAGGTCATATTGCATGGTACCCATTCCACGGGTTTCGACTACCCAGGTTTAAGGTATTCTTCCTTCAGCTAAAACATGCATGTGGAACCTAGAGTATGATCAACCATGTGATCGGGAGACGTGTTCAAATATGTCTCAGTTTTCGTACCCTGGTACTCGGGTGCAACATTCCAGACGCTTTACTAACACTCTCCCGACTTGGAGAGTCAGTCCCTTTAACCTCCTGTTTGGCCCAGTTTGCAATTTCTGGGGAAGATGAACAGGAATAGGGAGAACCAATGAGAGACTAGCTGGAGGTGTCTGGACGGGCAAATTTAACTCTCATTTCCCACCAGGAAGAGGAAATAACCAAAGGCTCAGCGTGCCGTGCCGGAACCAGATTAGGGCCTGAAGCCATCCTGCGGTGTTGCGGCCAGCTCACAAGAAAACGAGTTGAAGAAAGGAGCTCAGGGGCACTGTAATTCACAAACCTGCAGAGTTATAAATGACAACTATCGTCCAAAAATATACTGAAGTAAGGCTGCCAAGAGGACTTGAAAGCGGGGCAGAATTGCAGGAAACCGATTTCAGGAGGTAGACTGGAATTGCATTGAAAGCATAGGAAAAGAGGCAGAACGTCCACAATGATGCACTTGGCCAAAAAGGGCGTATGCGTTTTTTCCTGAATATATTCAGGAAAAAACGCATACGCCCTTTTTGGCCAACCAAGCAAGCTTGCAAAGGAAATCTGCACTACAATGAAGTCTCACTTCCCCCCGGTCAAAAGGGCCATCTGATAAAAGTGTAAAATCCAGAAAGGCAGGACAGGCCATGGAGAACTGGCAGCCTTGTTATGCTGATGGGTGGGATGTAAATTGCCAACAGACACTCGGGAGAAGTGTATGATGTTTCCTGAAACATCTAAAAAACAAAGCAACAGAGCCTAGGGCACTTCCACTTATGGTCCTATAGCTTAGGGAAATTAAAATCAAAAAGACACAGCCACCCCAAAGTTTGGGACGCCTCTGTTTACAAGAACCTCGTTTACAGTACAAGTTCAGCATCGCAGAAATTAAAAAATGGATAAAGAATTTGTGGTATTTACTTACAAAGCAGTATCACTCAGCAATGAAATCTATGTCATCAGGCCCTTAGCAGCACAATGAGTGGATTCAGGTATGATGATTCTAACTGAAATAAGTCACACAGAAAAAGAAACATCATAAGATATCAGTAATACACGGAATGTAAACTTGCCTACACAGGAAATGAATTACAGAACAGAACAGGGTCTCAAATTTAGAAAACCAACTTATGCTTGCTTAAGGGGAAAGGTGAGTTGGGGTGCTGCATAAAACCAGAGATTGAAATGAGCACAGATAAAGTTCCGTAAGCCAAATATGGAATAGACAAGAGCTACTCCTTGCTCAACGAAATGGACTAAACACCCCATATTAAACGCCTAAGAATGTACCTGACTAGTAAGTATCTTAAAACCTATGGATTGCTATGTCTCCGAAAGAGAATCAAGCATGTGTACAGGGGCATAAACGCAGCAGTGATAGGATTGGAGAGGTTCGGTGAGCAAATGAAGACCCTTTGAGTCATATTGCCTGGTACCCATTCCACGGGTCTCAACTCTCCAGGTTTAAGGTATTCTTCCTTCAGCTAAAACATGCATGTGGAACCCAGAGTATGATCAACTGTGTGAACGGGAGACGTGTTTAAATATGTCTCAGTTTTCCTCCCCTGGTACTCGGGTGCAACATTCCAGACGCTTTAATAACACTCTCCCCACTTGGAGAGTCAGCGCCTTTAACCTCCTGTTTGGCCCAGTTTGCAATTTCTGCGGAAGATGAACAGGAATAGGGAGAACCAATGAGAGACTAGATGGAGGTGTCTGGACGGGCAAATTTAACTCTCATTTCCCACCAGGAAGAGGAAATAACCAAAGGCTCAGCGTGCTGTGCCGGAACCAGATTAGGGCCTGAAGCCATCCTGCGGTGTTGCGGCCAGCTCAAAAGAAAGCGAGTTGAAGAAAGGAGCTCAGGGGCACTGTAATTCAAAAACCTGCAGAGTTATAAATGACAACTATCGTCCAAAAATATACTGAAGTAAGGCTGCCAAGAGGACTTGAAAGCGGGGCAGAATTGCAGGAAACCGATTTCAGGAGGTAGACTGGAATTGCATTGAAAGCATAGGAAAAGAGGCAGAACGTCCACAATGATGCACTTGGCCAAAAAGGGCGTATGCGTTTTTTCCTGAATATATTCAGGAAAAAACGCATACGCCCTTTTTGGCCAACCAAGCAAGCTTGCAAAGGAACTCTGCACTACAATGAAGTCTCACTTCCCCCCTGTCAAAAGGGCCATCTGAAAAAAGTGTAAAATCCAGAAAGGCAGGACAGGCCATGGAGAACTGGGAGCCTTGTTATGCTGATGGGCGGGATGTAAATTGCCAACAGACACTCGGGAGAAGTGTATGGTGTTTCCTGAAACATCTAAAAAACAAAGCAACAGAGCCTAGGGCACTTCCACTTATGGTCCTATAGCTTAGGGAAATTAAAATCAAAAAGACACAGCCACCCCAAAGTTTGGGACGGCTCTGTTTAAAACAACCTCATTTACAGTACAAGTTCAATATCACAGAAAATGAAAAATGGATAAAGAAGTTTGGGTACTCAAGTACAATGCAATATCACTCAGCAATGAAATCTATGTCACCAGGCCCTTAGCAGCACAATGAGTGGATTCGGGTATGGTGATTCTAACTGAAATAAGTCACACAGAAAAAGAAACTTCAATAAATATCACTAATACATGGAATGTAAACTTGGCTACAGAGGAACTGAATTACAAAACAGAACAGGGTCTCAAATTGAGAAAACCAACTTATGCTTGCTTAAGGGGAAAGTTGAGTTGGGGTGCTGCATAAAACCAGAGATTGAAATGAGCACAGATAAAGTTCCTTAAGCCAAATATGGAATAGACAAGAGCTACTCCTTGCTCAACGAAATGACTCAACACCCCATATTAAACAACTAAGAATGTACCTGACTAGTAAGAATCTTAAAATCGATGGATTGTTATGTCTCCGAAAGAGAATCAAGCGTGTGTACAGGGGCATAAACGCAGCAGTGATAGGATTGGAGAGGTTCAGTGAGCAAATGAAGACTCTTAGAGGTCATATTGCATGGTACCCATTCCACGGGTTTCGACTACCCAGGTTTAAGGTATTCTTCCTTCAGCTAAAACATGCATGTGGAACCTAGAGTATGATCAACCATGTGATCGGGAGACGTGTTCAAATATGTCTCAGTTTTCGTACCCTGGTACTCGGGTGCAACATTCCAGACGCTTTACTAACACTCTCCCGACTTGGAGAGTCAGTCCCTTTAACCTCCTGTTTGGCCCAGTTTGCAATTTCTGGGGAAGATGAACAGGAATAGGGAGAACCAATGAGAGACTAGCTGGAGGTGTCTGGACGGGCAAATTTAACTCTCATTTCCCACCAGGAAGAGGAAATAACCAAAGGCTCAGCGTGCCGTGCCGGAACGAGATTAGGGCCTGAAGCCATCCTGCGGTGTTGCGGCCAGCTCACAAGAAAACGAGTTGAAGAAAGGAGCTCAGGGGCACTGTAATTCACAAACCTGCAGAGTTATAAATGACAACTATCGTCCAAAAATATACTGAAGTAAGGCTGCCAAGAGGACTTGAAAGCGGGGCAGAATTGCAGGAAACCGATTTCAGGAGGTAGACTGGAATTGCATTGAAAGCATAGGAAAAGAGGCAGAACGTCCACAATGATGCACTTGGCCAAAAAGGGCGTATGCGTTTTTTCCTGAATATATTCAGGAAAAAACGCATACGCCCTTTTTGGCCAACCAAGCAAGCTTGCAAAGGAAATCTGCACTACAATGAAGTCTCACTTCCCCCCGGTCAAAAGGGCCATCTGATAAAAGTGTAAAATCCAGAAAGGCAGGACAGGCCATGGAGAACTGGCAGCCTTGTTATGCTGATGGGTGGGATGTAAATTGCCAACAGACACTCGGGAGAAGTGTATGATGTTTCCTGAAACATCTAAAAAACAAAGCAACAGAGCCTAGGGCACTTCCACTTATGGTCCTATAGCTTAGGGAAATTAAAATCAAAAAGACACAGCCACCCCAAAGTTTGGGACGCCTCTGTTTACAAGAACCTCGTTTACAGTACAAGTTCAGCATCGCAGAAATTAAAAAATGGATAAAGAATTTGTGGTATTTACTTACAAAGCAGTATCACTCAGCAATGAAATCTATGTCATCAGGCCCTTAGCAGCACAATGAGTGGATTCAGGTATGATGATTCTAACTGAAATAAGTCACACAGAAAAAGAAACATCATAAGATATCAGTAATACACGGAATGTAAACTTGCCTACACAGGAAATGAATTACAGAACAGAACAGGGTCTCAAATTTAGAAAACCAACTTATGCTTGCTTAAGGGGAAAGGTGAGTTGGGGTGCTGCATAAAACCAGAGATTGAAATGAGCACAGATAAAGTTCCGTAAGCCAAATATGGAATAGACAAGAGCTACTCCTTGCTCAACGAAATGGACTAAACACCCCATATTAAACGCCTAAGAATGTACCTGACTAGTAAGTATCTTAAAACCTATGGATTACTATGTCTCCGAAAGAGAATCAAGCATGTGTACAGGGGCATAAACGCAGCAGTGATAGGATTGGAGAGGTTCGGTGAGCAAATGAAGACCCTTTGAGTCATATTGCCTGGTACCCATTCCACGGGTCTCAACTCTCCAGGTTTAAGGTATTCTTCCTTCAGCTAAAACATGCATGTGGAACCCAGAGTATGATCAACTGTGTGAACGGGAGACGTGTTTAAATATGTCTCAGTTTTCCTCCCCTGGTACTCGGGTGCAACATTCCAGACGCTTTAATAACACTCTCCCCACTTGGAGAGTCAGCGCCTTTAACCTCCTGTTTGGCCCAGTTTGCAATTTCTGCGGAAGATGAACAGGAATAGGGAGAACCAATGAGAGACTAGATGGAGGTGTCTGGACGGGCAAATTTAACTCTCATTTCCCACCAGGAAGAGGAAATAACCAAAGGCTCAGCGTGCTGTGCCGGAACCAGATTAGGGCCTGAAGCCATCCTGCGGTGTTGCGGCCAGCTCAAAAGAAAGCGAGTTGAAGAAAGGAGCTCAGGGGCACTGTAATTCAAAAACCTGCAGAGTTATAAATGACAACTATCGTCCAAAAATATACTGAAGTAAGGCTGCCAAGAGGACTTGAAAGCGGGGCAGAATTGCAGGAAACCGATTTCAGGAGGTAGACTGGAATTGCATTGAAAGCATAGGAAAAGAGGCAGAACGTCCACATTGATGCACTTGGCCAAAAAGGGCGTATGCGTTTTTTCCTGAATATATTCAGGAAAAAACGCATACGCCCTTTTTGGCCAACCAAGCAAGCTTGCAAAGGAAATCTGCACTACAATGAAGTCTCACTTCCCCCCGGTCAAAAGGGCCATCTGAGAAAAGTGTAAAATCCAGAAAGGCAGGACAGGCCATGGAGAACTGGGAGCCTTGTTATGCTGATGGGCGGGATGTAAATTGCCAACAGACACTCGGGAGAAGTGTATGGTGTTTCCTGAAACATCTAAAAAACAAAGCAACAGAGCCTAGGGCACTTCCACTTATGGTCCTATAGCTTAGGGAAATTAAAATCAAAAAGACACAGCCACCCCAAAGTTTGGGACGGCTCTGTTTACAACAACCTCGTTTACAGTACAAGTTCAATATCACAGAAAGTGAAAAATGGATAAAGAAATTGTGGTACTCACATACAATGCAGTATCACTCAGCAATGAAATCTATGTCATCAGGCCCATAGCAGCACAATGAGTGAATTCGGGTATGGTGATTCTAACTGAAATAAGTCACACAGAAAAAGAAACATCAATAAATATCACTAATACATGGAATGTAAACTTGGCTACAGAGGAACTGAATTCCAAAACAGAACAGGGTCTCAAATTTAGAAAACCAACTTATGCTTGCTTAAGAGGAAAGGTGAGTTGGGGTGCTGCATAAAACCAGAGATTGAAATGAGCACAGATAAAGTTCCTTAATCCAAATATGGAATAGACAAGAGATACTCCTTGCTCAACGAAATGGACTCAACACCCCATATTAAACGCCTAAGAATGTACCTGACTAGTAAGTATCTTAAAACCTATGGATTGCTATATCTCCAAAAGAGAATCAAGCCTGTGTACAGGGGCATAAACGCAGCAGTGATAGGATTGGAGAGGTTCAGTGAGCAAATGAAGACTCTTAGAGGTCATATTGCATGGTACCCATTCCACGGGTTTCAACTACCCAGGTTTAAGGTATTCTTCCTTCAGCTAAAACATGCATGTGGAACCTAGAGTATGATCAACCATGTGATCGGGAGACGTGTTCAAATATGTCTCAGTTTTCGTACCCTGGTACTCGGGTGCAACATTCCAGACGCTTTACTAACACTCTCCCGACTTGGAGAGTCAGTCCCTTTAACCTCCTGTTTGGCCCAGTTTGCAATTTCTGGGGAAGATGAACAGGAATAGGGAGAACCAATGAGAGACTAGCTGGAGGTGTCTGGACGGGCAAATTTAACTCTCATTTCCCACCAGGAAGAGGAAATAACCAAAGGCTCAGCGTGCCGTGCCGGAACGAGATTAGGGCCTGAAGCCATCCTGCGGTGTTGCGGCCAGCTCACAAGAAAACGAGTTGAAGAAAGGAGCTCAGGGGCACTGTAATTCACAAACCTGCAGAGTTATAAATGACAACTATCGTCCAAAAATATACTGAAGTAAGGCTGCCAAGAGGACTTGAAAGCGGGGCAGAATTGCAGGAAACCGATTTCAGGAGGTAGACTGGAATTGCATTGAAAGCATAGGAAAAGAGGCAGAACGTCCACAATGATGCACTTGGCCAAAAAGGGCGTATGCGTTTTTTCCTGAATATATTCAGGAAAAAACGCATACGCCCTTTTTGGCCAACCAAGCAAGCTTGCAAAGGAACTCTGCACTACAATGAAGTCTCACTTCCCCCCTGTCAAAAGGGCCATCTGAAAAAAGTGTAAAATCCAGAAAGGCAGGACAGGCCATGGAGAACTGGGAGCCTTGTTATGCTGATGGGCGGGATGTAAATTGCCAACAGACACTCGGGAGAAGTGTATGGTGTTTCCTGAAACATCTAAAAAACAAAGCAACAGAGCCTAGGGCACTTCCACTTATGGTCCTATAGCTTAGGGAAATTAAAATCAAAAAGACACAGCCACCCCAAAGTTTGGGACGGCTCTGTTTAAAACAACCTCATTTACAGTACAAGTTCAATATCACAGAAAATGAAAAATGGATAAAGAAGTTTGGGTACTCAAGTACAATGCAATATCACTCAGCAATGAAATCTATGTCACCAGGCCCTTAGCAGCACAATGAGTGGATTCGGGTATGGTGATTCTAACTGAAATAAGTCACACAGAAAAAGAAACTTCAATAAATATCACTAATACATGGAATGTAAACTTGGCTACAGAGGAACTGAATTACAAAACAGAACAGGGTCTCAAATTGAGAAAACCAACTTATGCTTGCTTAAGGGGAAAGTTGAGTTGGGGTGCTGCATAAAACCAGAGATTGAAATGAGCACAGATAAAGTTCCTTAAGCCAAATATGGAATAGACAAGAGCTACTCCTTGCTCAACGAAATGACTCAACACCCCATATTAAACAACTAAGAATGTACCTGACTAGTAAGAATCTTAAAATCGATGGATTGTTATGTCTCCGAAAGAGAATCAAGCGTGTGTACAGGGGCATAAACGCAGCAGTGATAGGATTGGAGAGGTTCAGTGAGCAAATGAAGACTCTTAGAGGTCATATTGCATGGTACCCATTCCACGGGTTTCGACTACCCAGGTTTAAGGTATTCTTCCTTCAGCTAAAACATGCATGTGGAACCTAGAGTATGATCAACCATGTGATCGGGAGACGTGTTCAAATATGTCTCAGTTTTCGTACCCTGGTACTCGGGTGCAACATTCCAGACGCTTTACTAACACTCTCCCGACTTGGAGAGTCAGTCCCTTTAACCTCCTGTTTGGCCCAGTTTGCAATTTCTGGGGAAGATGAACAGGAATAGGGAGAACCAATGAGAGACTAGCTGGAGGTGTCTGGACGGGCAAATTTAACTCTCATTTCCCACCAGGAAGAGGAAATAACCAAAGGCTCAGCGTGCCGTGCCGGAACCAGATTAGGGCCTGAAGCCATCCTGCGGTGTTGCGGCCAGCTCACAAGAAAACGAGTTGAAGAAAGGAGCTCAGGGGCACTGTAATTCACAAACCTGCAGAGTTATAAATGACAACTATCGTCCAAAAATATACTGAAGTAAGGCTGCCAAGAGGACTTGAAAGCGGGGCAGAATTGCAGGAAACCGATTTCAGGAGGTAGACTGGAATTGCATTGAAAGCATAGGAAAAGAGGCAGAACGTCCACAATGATGCACTTGGCCAAAAAGGGCGTATGCGTTTTTTCCTGAATATATTCAGGAAAAAACGCATACGCCCTTTTTGGCCAACCAAGCAAGCTTGCAAAGGAAATCTGCACTACAATGAAGTCTCACTTCCCCCCGGTCAAAAGGGCCATCTGATAAAAGTGTAAAATCCAGAAAGGCAGGACAGGCCATGGAGAACTGGCAGCCTTGTTATGCTGATGGGTGGGATGTAAATTGCCAACAGACACTCGGGAGAAGTGTATGATGTTTCCTGAAACATCTAAAAAACAAAGCAACAGAGCCTAGGGCACTTCCACTTATGGTCCTATAGCTTAGGGAAATTAAAATCAAAAAGACACAGCCACCCCAAAGTTTGGGACGCCTCTGTTTACAAGAACCTCGTTTACAGTACAAGTTCAGCATCGCAGAAATTAAAAAATGGATAAAGAATTTGTGGTATTTACTTACAAAGCAGTATCACTCAGCAATGAAATCTATGTCATCAGGCCCTTAGCAGCACAATGAGTGGATTCAGGTATGATGATTCTAACTGAAATAAGTCACACAGAAAAAGAAACATCATAAGATATCAGTAATACACGGAATGTAAACTTGCCTACACAGGAAATGAATTACAGAACAGAACAGGGTCTCAAATTTAGAAAACCAACTTATGCTTGCTTAAGGGGAAAGGTGAGTTGGGGTGCTGCATAAAACCAGAGATTGAAATGAGCACAGATAAAGTTCCGTAAGCCAAATATGGAATAGACAAGAGCTACTCCTTGCTCAACGAAATGGACTAAACACCCCATATTAAACGCCTAAGAATGTACCTGACTAGTAAGTATCTTAAAACCTATGGATTGCTATGTCTCCGAAAGAGAATCAAGCATGTGTACAGGGGCATAAACGCAGCAGTGATAGGATTGGAGAGGTTCGGTGAGCAAATGAAGACCCTTTGAGTCATATTGCCTGGTACCCATTCCACGGGTCTCAACTCTCCAGGTTTAAGGTATTCTTCCTTCAGCTAAAACATGCATGTGGAACCCAGAGTATGATCAACTGTGTGAACGGGAGACGTGTTTAAATATGTCTCAGTTTTCCTCCCCTGGTACTCGGGTGCAACATTCCAGACGCTTTAATAACACTCTCCCCACTTGGAGAGTCAGCGCCTTTAACCTCCTGTTTGGCCCAGTTTGCAATTTCTGCGGAAGATGAACAGGAATAGGGAGAACCAATGAGAGACTAGATGGAGGTGTCTGGACGGGCAAATTTAACTCTCATTTCCCACCAGGAAGAGGAAATAACCAAAGGCTCAGCGTGCTGTGCCGGAACCAGATTAGGGCCTGAAGCCATCCTGCGGTGTTGCGGCCAGCTCAAAAGAAAGCGAGTTGAAGAAAGGAGCTCAGGGGCACTGTAATTCAAAAACCTGCAGAGTTATAAATGACAACTATCGTCCAAAAATATACTGAAGTAAGGCTGCCAAGAGGACTTGAAAGCGGGGCAGAATTGCAGGAAACCGATTTCAGGAGGTAGACTGGAATTGCATTGAAAGCATAGGAAAAGAGGCAGAACGTCCACAATGATGCACTTGGCCAAAAAGGGCGTATGCGTTTTTTCCTGAATATATTCAGGAAAAAACGCATACGCCCTTTTTGGCCAACCAAGCAAGCTTGCAAAGGAACTCTGCACTACAATGAAGTCTCACTTCCCCCCTGTCAAAAGGGCCATCTGAAAAAAGTGTAAAATCCAGAAAGGCAGGACAGGCCATGGAGAACTGGGAGCCTTGTTATGCTGATGGGCGGGATGTAAATTGCCAACAGACACTCGGGAGAAGTGTATGGTGTTTCCTGAAACATCTAAAAAACAAAGCAACAGAGCCTAGGGCACTTCCACTTATGGTCCTATAGCTTAGGGAAATTAAAATCAAAAAGACACAGCCACCCCAAAGTTTGGGACGGCTCTGTTTAAAACAACCTCATTTACAGTACAAGTTCAATATCACAGAAAATGAAAAATGGATAAAGAAGTTTGGGTACTCAAGTACAATGCAATATCACTCAGCAATGAAATCTATGTCACCAGGCCCTTAGCAGCACAATGAGTGGATTCGGGTATGGTGATTCTAACTGAAATAAGTCACACAGAAAAAGAAACTTCAATAAATATCACTAATACATGGAATGTAAACTTGGCTACAGAGGAACTGAATTACAAAACAGAACAGGGTCTCAAATTGAGAAAACCAACTTATGCTTGCTTAAGGGGAAAGTTGAGTTGGGGTGCTGCATAAAACCAGAGATTGAAATGAGCACAGATAAAGTTCCTTAAGCCAAATATGGAATAGACAAGAGCTACTCCTTGCTCAACGAAATGACTCAACACCCCATATTAAACAACTAAGAATGTACCTGACTAGTAAGAATCTTAAAATCGATGGATTGTTATGTCTCCGAAAGAGAATCAAGCGTGTGTACAGGGGCATAAACGCAGCAGTGATAGGATTGGAGAGGTTCAGTGAGCAAATGAAGACTCTTAGAGGTCATATTGCATGGTACCCATTCCACGGGTTTCGACTACCCAGGTTTAAGGTATTCTTCCTTCAGCTAAAACATGCATGTGGAACCTAGAGTATGATCAACCATGTGATCGGGAGACGTGTTCAAATATGTCTCAGTTTTCGTACCCTGGTACTCGGGTGCAACATTCCAGACGCTTTACTAACACTCTCCCGACTTGGAGAGTCAGTCCCTTTAACCTCCTGTTTGGCCCAGTTTGCAATTTCTGGGGAAGATGAACAGGAATAGGGAGAACCAATGAGAGACTAGCTGGAGGTGTCTGGACGGGCAAATTTAACTCTCATTTCCCACCAGGAAGAGGAAATAACCAAAGGCTCAGCGTGCCGTGCCGGAACCAGATTAGGGCCTGAAGCCATCCTGCGGTGTTGCGGCCAGCTCACAAGAAAACGAGTTGAAGAAAGGAGCTCAGGGGCACTGTAATTCACAAACCTGCAGAGTTATAAATGACAACTATCGTCCAAAAATATACTGAAGTAAGGCTGCCAAGAGGACTTGAAAGCGGGGCAGAATTGCAGGAAACCGATTTCAGGAGGTAGACTGGAATTGCATTGAAAGCATAGGAAAAGAGGCAGAACGTCCACAATGATGCACTTGGCCAAAAAGGGCGTATGCGTTTTTTCCTGAATATATTCAGGAAAAAACGCATACGCCCTTTTTGGCCAACCAAGCAAGCTTGCAAAGGAAATCTGCACTACAATGAAGTCTCACTTCCCCCCGGTCAAAAGGGCCATCTGATAAAAGTGTAAAATCCAGAAAGGCAGGACAGGCCATGGAGAACTGGCAGCCTTGTTATGCTGATGGGTGGGATGTAAATTGCCAACAGACACTCGGGAGAAGTGTATGATGTTTCCTGAAACATCTAAAAAACAAAGCAACAGAGCCTAGGGCACTTCCACTTATGGTCCTATAGCTTAGGGAAATTAAAATCAAAAAGACACAGCCACCCCAAAGTTTGGGACGCCTCTGTTTACAAGAACCTCGTTTACAGTACAAGTTCAGCATCGCAGAAATTAAAAAATGGATAAAGAATTTGTGGTATTTACTTACAAAGCAGTATCACTCAGCAATGAAATCTATGTCATCAGGCCCTTAGCAGCACAATGAGTGGATTCAGGTATGATGATTCTAACTGAAATAAGTCACACAGAAAAAGAAACATCATAAGATATCAGTAATACACGGAATGTAAACTTGCCTACACAGGAAATGAATTACAGAACAGAACAGGGTCTCAAATTTAGAAAACCAACTTATGCTTGCTTAAGGGGAAAGGTGAGTTGGGGTGCTGCATAAAACCAGAGATTGAAATGAGCACAGATAAAGTTCCGTAAGCCAAATATGGAATAGACAAGAGCTACTCCTTGCTCAACGAAATGGACTAAACACCCCATATTAAACGCCTAAGAATGTACCTGACTAGTAAGTATCTTAAAACCTATGGATTGCTATGTCTCCGAAAGAGAATCAAGCATGTGTACAGGGGCATAAACGCAGCAGTGATAGGATTGGAGAGGTTCGGTGAGCAAATGAAGACCCTTTGAGTCATATTGCCTGGTACCCATTCCACGGGTCTCAACTCTCCAGGTTTAAGGTATTCTTCCTTCAGCTAAAACATGCATGTGGAACCCAGAGTATGATCAACTGTGTGAACGGGAGACGTGTTTAAATATGTCTCAGTTTTCCTCCCCTGGTACTCGGGTGCAACATTCCAGACGCTTTAATAACACTCTCCCCACTTGGAGAGTCAGCGCCTTTAACCTCCTGTTTGGCCCAGTTTGCAATTTCTGCGGAAGATGAACAGGAATAGGGAGAACCAATGAGAGACTAGATGGAGGTGTCTGGACGGGCAAATTTAACTCTCATTTCCCACCAGGAAGAGGAAATAACCAAAGGCTCAGCGTGCTGTGCCGGAACCAGATTAGGGCCTGAAGCCATCCTGCGGTGTTGCGGCCAGCTCAAAAGAAAGCGAGTTGAAGAAAGGAGCTCAGGGGCACTGTAATTCAAAAACCTGCAGAGTTATAAATGACAACTATCGTCCAAAAATATACTGAAGTAAGGCTGCCAAGAGGACTTGAAAGCGGGGCAGAATTGCAGGAAACCGATTTCAGGAGGTAGACTGGAATTGCATTGAAAGCATAGGAAAAGAGGCAGAACGTCCACATTGATGCACTTGGCCAAAAAGGGCGTATGCGTTTTTTCCTGAATATATTCAGGAAAAAACGCATACGCCCTTTTTGGCCAACCAAGCAAGCTTGCAAAGGAAATCTGCACTACAATGAAGTCTCACTTCCCCCCGGTCAAAAGGGCCATCTGAGAAAAGTGTAAAATCCAGAAAGGCAGGACAGGCCATGGAGAACTGGGAGCCTTGTTATGCTGATGGGCGGGATGTAAATTGCCAACAGACACTCGGGAGAAGTGTATGGTGTTTCCTGAAACATCTAAAAAGCAAAGCAACAGAGCCTAGGGCACTTCCACTTATGGTCCTATAGCTTAGGGAAATTAAAATCAAAAAGACACAGCCACCCCAAAGTTTGGGACGGCTCTGTTTACAACAACCTCGTTTACAGTACAAGTTCAATATCACAGAAAGTGAAAAATGGATAAAGAAATTGTGGTACTCACATACAATGCAGTATCACTCAGCAATGAAATCTATGTCATCAGGCCCATAGCAGCACAATGAGTGAATTCGGGTATGGTGATTCTAACTGAAATAAGTCACACAGAAAAAGAAACATCAATAAATATCACTAATACATGGAATGTAAACTTGGCTACAGAGGAACTGAATTCCAAAACAGAACAGGGTCTCAAATTTAGAAAACCAACTTATGCTTGCTTAAGGGGAAAGGTGAGTTGGGGTGCTGCATAAAACCAGAGATTGAAATGAGCACAGATAAAGTTCCTTAATCCAAATATGGAATAGACAAGAGATACTCCTTGCTCAACGAAATGGACTCAACACCCCATATTAAACGCCTAAGAATGTACCTGACTAGTAAGTATCTTAAAACCTATGGATTGCTATATCTCCAAAAGAGAATCAAGCCTGTGTACAGGGGCATAAACGCAGCAGTGATAGGATTGGAGAGGTTCGGTGAGCAAATGAAGACCCTTTGAAGTCATATTGCATGGTACCCATTACACGGGTCTCAACTCTACAGGTTTAAGGTATTCTTCCTTCAGCTAAATCATGCATGTGGAACCCAGAGTATGATCAACCGTGTGAACGGGAGAAGTGTTCAAATATGTCTCAGTTTTCCTCCCCTGGTACTCGGGTGCAACATTCCAGACGCTTTACTAACACTCTCCCCACTTGGAGAGTCAGCGCCTTTAACCTCATGTTTGGCCCAGTTTGCAATTTCTGCGGAAGATGAACAGGATTAGGGAGAACCAATGAGAGACTAGCTGGAGGTGTCTGGACGGGCAAATTTAACTCTCATTTACCACCAGGAAGAGGAAATAACCAAAGGCTCAGCGTGCCCTGCCGGAACCAGATTAGAGCCAGAAGCCATCCTGCAGTGTTGCGGCCAGCTCAAAAGAAAGCGAGTTGAAGAAAGGAGCTCGGGGCACTGTAATTCACAAACCTGCAGAGTTATAAATGACAGCTATCGTCCAAAAATATACTGAAGTAAGGCTGCCATGAGGACTTGAAAGCGGGGCAGAATTGCAGGAAACCGATTTCAGGAGGTAGACTGGAATTGCATTGAAAGCATAGGAAAAGAGGCAGAACGTCCACAATGATGCACTTGGCCAAAAAGGGCGTATGCGTTTTTTCCTGAATATATTCAGGAAAAAACGCATACGCCCTTTTTGGCCAACCAAGCAAGCTTGCAAAGGAAATCTGCACTACAATGAAGTCTCACTTCCCCCCGGTCAAAAGGGCCATCTGAAAAAAGTGTAAAATCCAGCAAGGCAGGACAGGCCATGGAGAATTGGGAGCCTTGTTATGCTGATGGGCGGGATGTAAATTGCCAACAGACACTCGGGAGAAGTGTATGGTGTTTCCTGAAACATCTAAAAAACAAAGCAACAGAGCCTAGGGCACTTCCACTTATGGTCCTATAGCTTAGGGAAATTAAAATCAAAAAGACACAGCCACCCCAAAGTTTGGGATGCCTCTGTTTACAAGAACCTCGTTTACAGTACAAGTTCAACATCGCAGAAAGTGAAAAATGGATAAAGAAGTTGTGGTATTTACTTACAAAGCAATATCACTCAGCAATGAAATCTATGTCATCAGGCCCTTAGGAGCACAATGAGTGGATTCAGGTATGATGATTCTAACTGAAATTAGTCACACAGAAAAAGAAACATCATAAGATATCACTAATACACGGAATGTAAACTTGGCTACACAGGAACTGAATTCCTAAACAGAACAGCGTCTCAAATTTAGAAAACCAACTTATGTTTGCTTAAGGGGAAAGGTGAGTTGGGGTGCTGCATAAAACCAGAGATTGAAATGAGCACAGATAAAGTTCCTTAAGCCAAATATGGAATAGACAAGAGCTACTCCTTGCTCAACGAAATGGACTCAACACCCCATATTAAACGTCTAAGAATGTACCTGACTAGTAAGTATCTTAAAACCTATGGATTGCTATGTCTCCAAAAGAGAATCAAGCGTGTGTACAGGGACATAAACGCAGCAGTGATAGGATTGGAGAGGTTCGGTGAGCAAATGAAGACCCTTTGAAGTCAATTTGCATGGTACCCATTACACGGGTCTCAACTCTCCAGGTTTAAGGTATTCTTCCTTCAGCTAAAACATGCATGTGGAACCTAGAGTATGATCAACCATGTGATCGGGAGACGTGTTCAAATATGTCTCAGTTTTCATACCCTGGTACTCGGGTGCAACATTCCAGACGCTTTACTAACACTCTCCCCACTTGGAGAGTCAGTCCCTTTAACCTCCTGTTTGGCCCAGTTTGCAATTTCTGCGGAAGATGAACAGGAATAGCGAGAACCAATGAGAGACTAGCTGGAGGTGTCTGGACGGGCAAATTTAACTCTCATTTCCCACCAGGAAGAGGAATTAACCAAAGGCTCAGCGTGCCGTGCCGGAACCAGATTAGGGCCTGAAGCCATCCTGCGGTGTTGCGGCCAGCTCACAAGAAAGCGAGTTGAAGAAAGGAGCTCAGGGGCACTGTAATTCACAAACCTGCAGAGTTATAAATGACAGCTATCGTCCAAAAGTATACTGAAGTAAGGCTGCCAAGAGGACTTGAAAGCGGGGCAGAATTGCAGGAAACCGATTTCACGAGGTAGACTGGAATTGCATTGAAAGCATAGGAAAAGAGGCAGAACGTCCACAATGATGCACTTGGCCAAAAGGGCATATGCGTTTTTTCCTGAATATATTCCGGAAAAAACGCATACGCCCTTTTTGGCCAACCAAGCAAACTTGCAAAGGAAATCTGCACTACAATGAAGTCTCACTTCCCCCCGGTCAAAAGGGCCATCTGAAAAAAGTGTAAAATCCAGCAAGGCAGGACAGGCCATGGAGAACTGGGAGCCTTGTTATGCTGATGGGCGGGATGTAAACTGCCAACAGACACTCGGGAGAAGTGTATGGTGTTTCCTGAAACATCTAAAAAACAAAGCAACAGAGCCTAGGGCACTTCCACTTATGGCCCTATAGCTTAGGGAAATTAAAATCAAAACGACACAGCCACCCCAAAGTTTGGGACGCCTCTGTTTACAAGAACCTCGTTTACCGTACAAGTTCAATATCACAGTAAGTGAAAAATGGATAAAGAACTTGTGGTACTTACGTACAATGCAGTATCACTCAGCAGTGAAATCTATGTCATCAGGCCCGTAGCAGCACAATGAGTGGATTCAGGTACGATGATTCTAACTGAAATAAGTCACACAGAAAAAGAAACATCATAAGATATCAGTAATACACGGAATGTAAACTTGGCTACACAGGAACTGAATTACAGAACAGAACAGGGACTCAAATTTAGAAAACCAACTTATGCTTGCTTAAGGGTAAAGGTGAGCTGGGATGCTGCATAAAAGCAGAGATTGAAATGAGCACAGATAAAGTTCCTTAAGCCAAATATGGAATAGACAAGAGCTACTCCTTGCTCAACGAAATGGATTCAACACCGCATATTAAATGCCTAAGAATGTACCTGACTCTTAAGTATCTTAAAACCTATGGATTGCTATGTCTCCGAAAGAGAATCAAGCATGTGTACAGGGACATAAACGCAGCAGTGATAGGATTGGAGAGGTTCGGTGAGCAAATGAAGACCCTTTGAAGTCATATTGCATGGTACCCATTCTACGGGTTTTAACTACCCAGGTTTAAGGTATTCTTCCTTCAGCTAAAACATGCATGTGGAACCTAGAGTATGATCAACCATGTGATCGGGAGACGTGTTCAAATATGTCTCAGTTTTCGTACCCTGGTACTCGGGTGCAACATTCCAGATGCTTTACTAACACTCTCCCGACTTGGAGAGACAGTCCCTTTAACCTCCTGTTTGGCCCAGTTTGCAATTTCTGCGGAAGATGAACAGGAATAGGGAGAACCAATGAGAGACTAGCTGGAGGTGTCTGGACGGGCAAATTTAACTCTCATTTCCCACCAGGAAGAGGAAATAA
Organism: Globicephala melas; assembly: GCF_963455315.2. Taxonomy (NCBI): domain Eukaryota; kingdom Metazoa; phylum Chordata; class Mammalia; order Artiodactyla; family Delphinidae; genus Globicephala; species Globicephala melas. The sequence goes on from NW_027207270.1 coordinate 21,152, forward strand.
CCAAAGGTTCAGTGTGCTGTGCCGGAACCGGATTAGGGCCTGAAGCCATCCTGCGGTGTTGCGGCCAGCTCACAATAAAACGAGTTGAAGAAAGGAGCTCAGGGGCACTGTAATTCACAAACCTGCAGAGTTATAAATGACAACTATCGTCCAGAAATATACTGAAGTAAGGCTGCCAAGAGGACTTGAAAGCGGGGCAGAATTGCAGGAAACCGATTTCAGGAGGTAGACTGGAATTGCATTGAAAGCATAGGAAAAGAGGCAGAACGTCCACAATGATGCACTTGGCCAAAAAGGGCGTATGCGTTTTTTCCTGAATATATTCAGGAAAAAACGCATACGCCCTTTTTGGCCAACCAAGCAAACTTGCAAAGGAAATCTGCACTACAATGAAGTCTCACTTCCCCCCGTCAAAAGGGCCATCTGAAAAAAGTGTAAAATCCAGAAAGGCAGGACAGGCCATGGAGAACTGGGAGCCTTGTTATGCTGATGGGCGGGATGTAAATTGCCAACAGACACTCGGGAGAAGTGTATGGTGTTTCCTGAAACATCTAAGAAACAAAGCAACAGAGCGTAGGGCACTTCCACTTATGGTCCTATAGCTTAGGGAAATTAAAATCAAAAAGACACAGCCACCCCAATTTGGGACGCCTCTGTTTACAAGAAACTCATTTACTGTACAAGTTCAATATCAAAGAAAGTGAAAAATGGATAAAGAACTTGTGGTACTTACGTACAATGCAGTATCACTCAGCAATGAAATCTATGTCATCAGGCCCGTAGCAGCATAATGAGTGGATTCAGGTACGATGATTCTAACTGAAATAAGTCACACAGAAAAAGAAACATCATAAGATATCACTAATACACGGAATGTAAACTTGGCTACACAGGAACTGAATTCCAAAACAGAACAGGGTCTCAAATTTAGAAAACCAACTTATGCTTGCTTAAGGGGAAAGGTGAGTTGGGGTGCTACATAAAACCAGAGATTGAAATGAGCACAGATAAAGTTCCTTAAGCCAAATATGGTATAGACAAGAGCTACTCCTTGCTCAACGAAATGGACTCAACACCGCATATTAAACGCCTAAGAATGTACCTGACTAGTAAGTATCTTAAAACCTATGGATTGCTATGTCTCCAAAAGAGAATCAAGCGTGTGTACAGGGGCATAAACGCAGCAGTGATAGGATTGGAGAGGTTCAGTGAGCAAATGAAGACCCTTTGAAGTCAATTTGCATGGTACCCATTACACGGGTCTTAACTCTACAGGTTTAAGGTATTCTTCCTTCAGCTAAAACATGCATGTGGAACCCAGAGTATGATCAACCGTGTGAACGGGAGACGAGTTCAAATATGTCTCAGTTTTCCTCCCCTGGTACTCGGGTGCAACATTACAGACGCTTTACTAACACTCTCCCGACTTGGAGAGTCAGCGTCTTTAACCTCCTGTTTGGCCCAGTTTGCAATTTCTGCGGAAGATGAACAGGAATAGGGAGAACCAATGAGAGACTAGCTGGAGGTGTCTGGACGGGCAAATTTAACTCTCATTTCCCACCAGGAAGAGGAAATAACCAAAGGCTCAGCGTGCCGTGCCGGAACCAGATTAGAGCCTGAAGCCATCCAGCGGTGTTGCGGCCAGCTCAAAAGAAAGCGAGTTGAAGAAAGGAGCTCAGGGGCACTGTAATTCACAAACCTGCAGAGTTATAAATGACAGCTATCGTCCAAAAATATACTGAAGTAAGGCTGCCAAGAGGACTTGAAAGCGGGGCAGAATTGCAGGAAACCGATTTCAGGAGGTAGACTGGAATTGCATTGAAAGCATAGGAAAAGAGGCAGAACGTCCACAATGATGCACTTGGTCAAAAAGGGCGTATGGGTTTTTTCCTGAATATATTCAGGAAAAAACGCATACGCACTTTTTGGCCAACCAAGCAAACTTGCAAAGGAAATCTGCACTACAATGAAGTCTCACTTCCCCCCGGTCAAAAGGGCCATCTGAAAAAAGTGTAAAATCCAGAAAGGCAGGACAGGCCATGGAGAACTGGGAACCTTGTTATGCTGATGGGCGGGATGTAAATTGCCAACAGACACTTGGGGAAGTGTATGGTGTTTCCTGAAACATCTAAAAAACAAAGCAACAGAGCCTAGGGCACATCCACTTATGGTCCTATAGCTTAGGGAAATTAAAATCAAAAAGACACAGCCACCCCAAAGTTTGGGATGCCTCTGTTTACAAGAACCTCGTTTACAGTACAAGTTCAACATCGCAGAAAGTGAAAAATGGATAAAGAAGTTGTGATATTTACTTACAAAGCAATATCACTCAGCAATGAAATCTATGTCATCAGGCCCTTAGCAGCACAATGAGTGGATTCAGGTATGATGATTCTAACTGAAATAAGTCACACAGAAAAAGAAACATCATAAGATATCACTAATACACGGAATGTAAACTTGGCTACACAGGAACTGAATTACAGAACAGAACAGGGTCTCAAATTTAGAAAACCAACTTATGCTTGCTTAAGGGGAAAGGTGAGTTGGGGTGCTGCATAAAACCAGAGATTGAAATGAGCACAGATAAAGTTCCTTAAGCCAAATATGGAATAGACAAGAGCTACTCCTTGCTCAACGAAATGGACTCAACACCCCATATTAAACGCCTAAGAATGTACCTGACTCTTAAGTATCTTAAAACCTATGGATTGCTATGTCTCCGAAAGAGAATCAAGCATGTGTACAGGGACATAAACGCAGCAGTGATAGGATTGGAGAGGTTCGGTGAGCAAATGAAGACCCTTTGAAGTTATATTGCATGGTACCCATTACACGGGTCTCAACTCTCCAGGTTTAAGGTATTCTTCCTTCAGCTAAAACATGCACGTGGAACCCAGAGTATGATCAACCGTGTGAACGGGAGACGTGTTCAAATATGTCTCAGTTTTCCTCCCCTGGTACTCGGGTGCAACATTCCAGACGCTTTACTAACACTCTCCCCACTTGGAGAGTCAGCGCCTTTAACCTCCTGTTTGGCCCAGTTTGCAATTTCTGCGGAAGATGAACAGGAAGAGCGAGAACCAATGAGAGACTAACTGGAGGTGTCTGGACTGGCAAATTTAACTCTCATTTCCCACCAGGAAGAGGAAATAACCAAAGGCTCAGCGTGCCGTGCCGGAACCAGATTAGGGCCTGAAGCCATCCTGCGGTGTTGCGGCCAGCTCACAAGAAAGCGAGTTGAAGAAAGGAGCTCAGGGGCACTGTAATTCACAAACCTGCAGAGTTATAAATGACAGCTATCGTCCAAAAATATACTGAAGTAAGGCTGCCAAGAGGACTTGAAAGCGGGGCAGAATTGCAGGAAACCGATTTCAGGAGGTAGACTGGAATTGCATTGAAAGCATAGGAAAAGAGGCATAACGTCCACAATGATGCACTTGGCCAAAAAGGGCGTATGCGTTGTTTCCTGAATATATTCAGGAAACAACGCATACGCCCTTTTTGGCCAACCAAGCAAGCTTGCAAAGGAAATCTGCACTACAATGAAGTCTCACTTCCCCCCGGTCAAAAGGGCCATCTGAAAAAAGTGTAAAATCCAGCAAGGCAGGACAGGCCATGGAGAACTGGGAGCCTTGTTATGCTGATGGGCGGGATGTAAATTGCCAACAGACACTCGGGAGAAGTGTATGGTGTTTCCTGAAACATCTAAAAAACAAAGCAACAGAGCCTAGGGCACTTCTACTTATGGTCCTATAGCTTAGGGAAATTAAAATCAAAAAGACACAGCCACCCCAAAGTTTGGGACGCCTCTGTTTACAAGAACCTCGTTTACAGTACAAGTTCAACATCGCAGAAAGTGAAAAATGGATAAAGAAGTTGTGGTATTTACTTACAAAGCAATATCACTCAGCAATGAAATCTATGTCATCAGGCCCGTAGCAGCACAATGAGTGGATTCAGGTATGATGATTCTAACTGAAATAAGTCACACAGAAAAAGAGACATCATAAGATATCACTAATACACGGAATGTAAACTTGGCTACACAGGAACTGAATTCCAAAACAGAACAGCGTCTCAAATTTAGAAAACCAACTTATGCTTGCTTAAGGGGAAAGGTGAGTTGGGGTGCTGCATAAAACCAGAGATTGAAATGAGCACAGATAAAGTTCCTTAAGCCAAATATGGAATAGACAAGAGCTACTCCTTGCTCAACGAAATGGACTCAACACCCCATATTAAACGCCTAAGAATGTACCTGACTAGTAAGTATCTTAAAACCTATGGATTGCTATGTCTCCAAAAGACAATCATGCGTGTGTACAGGGGCATAAACGCAGCAGTGATAGGATTGGAGAGGTTCGGTGAGCAAATGAAGACCCTTTGAAGTCAATTTGCATGGTCCCCATTACAGGGGTCTCAACTCTACAGGTTTAAGGTATTCTTCCTTCAGCTAAAACATGCATGTGGAACCTAGAGTATGATCAACCATGTGATCAGGAGATGTGTTCAAATATGTCTCAGTTTTCGTACCCTGGTACTCGGGTGCAACATTCCAGACGCTTTACTAACACTCTCCCCACTTGGAGAGTCAGCGCCTTTAACCTCCTGTTTGGCCCAGTTTGCAATTTCTGCGGAAGATGAACAGGAATAGCGAGAACCAATGAGAGACTAGCTGGAGGTGTCTGGACGGGCAAATTTAACTCTCATTTCCCATCAGGAAGAGGAAATAACCAAAGGCTCAGCGTGCCGTGCCGGAACGAGATTAGGACCTGAAGCCATCCTGCGGTGTTGCGGCCAGCTCACAAGAAAACGAGTTGAAGAAAGGAGCTCAGGGGCACTGTAATTCACAAACCTGCAGAGTTATAAATGACAGCTATCGTCCAAAAATATACTGAAGTAAGGCTGCAAAGAGGACTTGAAACCGGGGCAGAATTGCAGGAAACCGATTTCAGGAGGTAGACTGGAATTGCATTGAAAGCATAGGAAAAGAGGCAGAACGTCCACAATGATGCACTTGGCCAAAAAGGGCGTATGCGTTTTTTGCTGAATATATTCAGGAAAAAACGCATACGCCCTTTTTGGCCAACCAAGCAAGCTTGCAAAGGAAATCTGCACTACAATGAAGTCTCACTTCCCCCCGGTCAAAAGGGCCATCTGAAAAAAGTGTAAAATCCAGCAAGGCAGGACAGGCCATGGAGAACTCGGAGCCTTGTTATGCTGATGGGCGGGATGTAAACTGCCAACAGACACTCGGGAGAAGTGTATGGTGTTTCCTGAAACATCTAAAAAACAAAGCAACAGAGCCTAGGGCACTTCCACTTATGGCCCTATAGCTTAGGGAAATTAAAATCAAAACGACACAGCCACCCCAAAGTTTGGGACGGCTCTGTTTACAACAACGTCGTTTACCGTACAAGTTCAATATCACAGAAAGTGAAAAATGGATAAAGAACTTGTGGTACTTACGTACAATGCAGTATCACTCAGCAGTGCAATCTATGTCATCAGGCCCGTAGCAGCACAATGAGTGGATTCAGGTACGATGATTCTAACTGAAATAAGTCACACAGAAAAAGAAACATCATAAGATATCAGTAATACACGGAATGTAAACTTGGCTACACAGGAACTGAATTACAGAACAGAACAGGGACTCAAATTTAGAAAACCAACTTATGCTTGCTTGAGGGTAAGGTGAGTTGGGATGCTGCATAAAAGCAGAGATTGAAATGAGCACAGATAAAGTTCCTTAAGCCAAATATGGAATAGACAAGAGCTACTCCTTGCTCAACGAAATGGATTCAACACCGCATATTAAACGCCTAAGAATGTACCTGACTCTTAAGTATCTTAAAACCTATGGATTGCTATGTCTCCGAAAGAGAATCAAGCATGTGTACAGGGACATAAACGCAGCAGTGATAGGATTGGAGAGGTTCAGTGAGCAAATGAAGACCCTTTGAAGTCATATTGCATGGTACCCATTCCACGGGTTTCAACTACCCAGGTTTAAGGTATTCTTCCTTCAGCGAAAACATGCATGTGGAACCTAGAGTATGATCAACCATGTGATCGGGAGACGTGTTCAAATATGTCTCAGTTTTCGTACCCTGGTACTCGGGTGCCACATTCCAGACGCTTTACTAACACTCTCCCGACTTGGAGAGTCAGTCCCTTTAACCTCCTGTTTGGCCCAGTTTGCAATTTCTGCGGAAGATGAACAGGAATAGGGAGAACCAATGAGAGACTAGCTGGAGGTGTCTGGACGGGCAAATTTAACTCTCATTTCCCACCAGGAAGAGGAAATAACCAAAGGCTAAGCGTGCGGTGCCGGAACCAGATTAGGGCCTGAAGCCATCCTGCGGTGTTGCGGCCAGCTCACAAGAAAACGAGTTGAAGAAAGGAGCTCAGGGGCACTGTAATTCACAAACCTGCAGAGTTATAAATGACAACTATCGTCCAAAAATATACTGAAGTAAGGCTGCCAAGAGGACTTGAAAGCGGGGCAGAATTGCAGGAAACCGATTTCAGGAGGTAGACTGGAATTGCATTGAAAGCATAGGAAAAGAGGCAGAACGTCCACAATGATGCACTTGGCCAAAAAGGGCGTATGCGTTTTTTCCTGAATATATTCAGGAAAAAACGCATACGCCCTTTTTGGCCAACCAAGCAAGCTTGCAAAGGAAATCTGCACTACAATGAAGTCTCACTTCCCCCCAGTCAAAAGGGCCATCTGAAAAAAGTGTAAAATCCAGGAAGGCAGGACAGGCCATGGAGAACTGGGAGCCTTGTTATGCTGATGGGCGGGATGTAAATTGCCAACAGACACTCGGGAGAAGTGTATGGTGTTTCCTGAAACATCTAAAAAACAAAGCAACAGAGCCTAGGGCACTTCCACTTATGGTCCTATAGCTTAGGGAAATTAAAATCAAAAAGATACAGCCACCCCAATGTTTGGGACGCCTCTGTTTACAAGAACCTCGTTTACCGTACAAGTTCAATATCACAGAAAGTGAAAAATGGATAAAGAACTTGTGGTACTTACGTACAATGCAGTATCACTCAGCAGTGAAATCTATGTCATCAGGCCCGTAGCAGCACAATGAGTGGATTCAGGTACGATGATTCTAACTGAAATAAGTCACACAGAAAAAGAAACATCATAAGATATCAGTAATACACGGAATGTAAACTTGGCTACACAGGAACTGAATTACAGAACAGAACAGGGTCTCAAATTGAGAAAACCAACTTATGCTTGCTTAAGGGGAAAGGTGAGTTGGGGTGCTGCATAAAACCAGAGATTGAAATGAGCACAGATAAAGTTCCTTAAGGCAAATATGGAATAGACCAGAGCTACTCCTTGCTCAACGAAATGGACTCAACACCCCATATTAAACGCCTAAGAATGTACCTGACTAGTAAGTATCTTAAAACCTATGGATTGCTATGTCTCCAAAAGAGAATCAAGCGTGTGTACAGGGGCATAAACGCAGCAGTGATAGGATTGGAGAGGTTCGGTGAGCAAATGAAGTCCATTTGAAGTCATATTGCATGGTACCCATTCCACGGGTTTCAACTACCCAGGTTTAAGGTATTCTTCCTTCAGCTAAAACATGCATGTGGAACCTAGAGTATGATCAACCATGTGATCGGGAGATGTGTTCAAATATGTCTCAGTTTTCATACCCTGGTACTCGGGTGCAACATTCCAGACGCTTTACTAACACTCTCCCGACTTGGAGAGTCAGTCCCTTTAACCTCCTGTTTGGCCCAGTTTGCAATTTCTGCGGAAGATGAACAGGAATAGGGAGAACCAATGAGAGACTAGCTGGAGGTATCGGTACGGGCAAATTTAACTCTCATTTCCCACCAGGAAGAGGAAATAACCAAAGGCTCAGCGTGCCGTGCCGGAACCAGATTAGGGTCTGAAGCCATCCTGCGGTGTTGCGGCCAGCTCACAAGAAAGCGAGTTGAAGAAAGGAGCTCAGGGGCACTGTAATTCACAAACCTGCAGAGTTATAAATGACAGCTATTGTCCAAAAATATACTGAAGTAAGGCTGCCAAGAGGACTTGAAAGCGGGGCAGAATTGCAGGAAACCGATTTCAGGAGGTAGACTGGAATTGCATTGAAAGCATAGGAAAAGAGGCAGAACGTCCACAATGATGCACTTGGCCAAAAAGGGCGTATGCGTTTTTTCCTGAATATATTCAGGAAAAAACGCATACGCCCTTTTTGGCCAACCAAGCAAGTTTGCAAAGGAAATCTGCACTACAATGAAGTCTCACTTCCCCCCGGTCAAAAGGGCCATCTGAAAAAAGTGTAAAATCCAGCAAGGCAGGACAGGCCATGGAGAACTGGGAGCCTTGTTATGCTGATGGGCTGGATGTAAATTGCCAACAGACACTCGGGAGAAGTGTATGGTGTTTCCTGAAACATCTAAAAAACAAAGCAACAGAGCCTAGGGCACTTCCACTTATGGTCCTATAGTTTAGGGAAATTAAAATCAAAAAGACACAGCCACCCCAAAGTTTGGGACGCCTCTGTTTACAAGAACCTCGTTTACAGTACAAGTTCAACATCGCAGAAAGTGAAAAATGGATAAAGAAGTTGCGGTATTTACTTACAAAGCAATATCACTCAGCAATGAAATCTATGTCATCAGGCCCTTAGCAGCACAATGAGTGGATTCAGGTATGATGATTCTAAGTGAAATAAGTCACACAGAAAAAGAAACATCATAAGATATCACTAATACACGGAATGTAAACTTGGTTACACAGGAACTGAATTCCAAAACAGAACAGCGTCTCAAATTTAGAAAACCAACTTATGCTTGCTTAAGGGGAAAGGTGAGTTGGGGTGCTGCATAAAACCAGAGATTGAAATGAGCACAGATAAAGTTCCTTAAGCCAAATATGGAATAGACAAGAGCTACTCCTTGCTCAACGAAATGGACTCAGCACCCCATATTAAACGCCTAAGAATGTACCTGACTAGTAAGTATCTTAAAACCTATGGATTGCTATGTCTCCAAAAGAGAATCAAGCGTGTGTACAGGGGCATAAACGCAGCAGTGATAGGATTGGAGAGGTTCGGTGAGCAAATGAAGACCCTTTGAAGTCAATTTGCATGGTACCCATTACACGGGTCTCAACTCTACAGGTTTAAGGTATTCTTCCTTCAGCTAAAACATGCATGTGGAACCTAGAGTATGATCAACCATGTGATCGGGAGACGTGTTCAAATATGTCTCAGTTTTCATACCCTGGTACTCGGGTGCAACATTCCAGACGGTTTACTAACACTCTCCCGACTTGGAGAGTCAGTCCCTTTAACCTCCTGTTTGGCCCAGTTTGCAATTTCTGCGGAAGATGAACAGGAATAGGGAGAACCAATGAGAGACTAGCTGGAGGTGTCTGGACGGGCAAATTTAACTCTCATTTCCCACCAGGAAGAGGAAATAACCAAAGGCTCAGCGTGCTGTGCCGGAACCAGATTAGGGACTGAAGCCATCCTGCGGTGTTGTGGTCAGGTCACAAGAAAGCGAGTTGAAGAAAGGAGCTCAGGGGCACTGTAATTCACAAATCTGCAAAGTTATAAATGACAGCTATCGTCCAAAAATATACTGAAGTAAGGCTGCCAAGAGGACTTGAAAGCGGGGCAGAATTGCAGTAACCGATTTCAGGAGGTAGACTGGAATTGCATTGAAAGCATAGGAAAAGAGGCAGAACGTCCACAATGATGCACTTGGCCAAAAAGTGCGTATGCGTTTTTTCCTGAATATATTCAGGAAAAAACGCATACGCCCTTTTTGGCCAACCAAGCAAGCTTGCAAAGGAAATCTGCACTACAATGAAGTCTCACTTCCCCCCGGTCAAAAGGGCCATCTGAAAAAAGTGTAAAATCCAGAAAGGCAGGACAGGCCATGGAGAACTGGGAGCCTTGTTATGCTGATGGACGGGATGTAAATTGCCAACAGACACTCGGGAGAAGTGTATGTTGTTTCCTGAAACATCTAAGAAACAAAGCAACAGAGCCTAGGGCACTTCCACTTATGGTCCTATAGCTTAGGGAAATTAAAATCAAAAAGACACAGCCACCCCAATTTGAGACGCCTCTGTTTACAAGAACCTCATTTACCGTACAAGTTCTCTATCACAGAAAGTGAAAAATGGATAAAGAACTTGTGGTACTTACGTACAATGCAGTATCACTCAGCAATGAAATCTATGTCATCAGGCCCGTAGCAGCACAATGAGTGGATTCAGGTACGATGATTCTAACTGAAATAAGTCACACAGAAAAAGAAACATCATAAGATATCACTAATACACGGAATGTAAACTAGGCTACACAGGAACTGAATTCCAAAACAGAACAGGGTCTCAAATTTAGAAAACCAACTTCTGCTTGCTTAAGGGGAAAGGTGAGTTGGGGTGCTGCATAAAACCAGAGATTGAAATGAGCACAGATAAAGTTCCTTAAGCCAAATATGGAATAGACAAGAGCTACTCCTTGCTCAACGAAATGGACTCAACACCCCATATTAAACGCCTAAGAATGTACCTGACTAGTAAGTATCTTAAAACCTATGGATTGCTATGTCTCCGAAAGAGAATCAAGCATGTGTACAGGGGCATAAACGCAGCAGTGATAGGATTGGGGAGGTTCGCTGAGCAAACGAAGACCCTTTGAAGTCATATTGCATGGTACCCATTACACGGGTCTCAACTCTCCAGGTTTAAGGTATTCTTCCTTCAGCTAAAACATGCATGTGGAACCCAGAGTATGAACGGGAGACGTGTTCAAATATGTCTCAGTTTTCCTCCCCTGGTACTCGGGTGCAACATTCCAGATGCTTTACTAACACTCTCCCCACTTGGAGAGTCAGCGCCTTTAACCTCCTGTTTGGTCCAGTTTGCAATTTCTGCGGAAGATGAACAGGAATAGGGAGAACCAATGAGAGACTAGCTGGAGGTGTCTGGACGGGCAAATTTAACTCTCATTTCCCACCAGGAAGAGGAAATAACCAAAGGCGCAGCGTGCCGTGCCGGAACCAGATTAGGGCCTGAAGCCATCCTGCGGTGTTGCGGCCAGCTCACAAGAAAGCGAGTTGAAGAAAGGAGCTCAGGGGCACTGTAATTCACAAATCTGCAGAGTTATAAATGACAGCTATCGTCTAAAAATATACTGAAGTAAGGCTGCCAAGAGGACTTGAAAGCGGGGCAGAATTGCAGGAAACCGATTTCAGGAGGTAGACTGGAATTGCATTGAAAGCATAGGAAAAGAGGCAGAACGTCCACAATGATGCACTTGGCCAAAAAGGGCGTATGCGTTTTTTCCTGAATATATTCAGGAAAAAACGCATACGCCCTTTTTGGCCAACCAAGCAAACTTGCAAAGGAAATCTGCACTACAATGAAGTCTCACTTCCCCCCGGTCAAAAGGGCCATCTGAAAAAAGTGTAAAATCCAGAAAGGCAGGACAGGCCATGGAGAACTGGGAGCCTTGTTATGCTGATGGGCGGGATGTCAATTGCCAACAGACACTCGGGAGAAGTGTATGGTGTTTCCTGAAACATCTAAAAAACAAAGCAACAGAGCCTAGGGCACTTCCACTTATGGTCCTATAGATTAGGGAAATTAAAATCAAAAAGACACAGCCACCCCAAAGTTTGGGACGCCTCTGTTTACAAGAACCTCGTTTACCGTACAAGTTCAATATCACAGAAAGTGAAAAATGGATAAAGAACTTGTGGTACTTACGTACAATGCAGTATCACTCAGCAATGAAATCTATGTCATCAGACCCGTAGCAGCATAATGAGTGGATTCAGGTACGATGATTCTAACTGAAATAAGTCACACAGAAAAAGAAACATCATAAGATATCACTAATACATGGAATGTAAACTGGGCTACACAGGAACTGAATTCCAAAACAGAACAGGGTCTCAAATTTAGAAAACCAAGTTATGCTTGCTTAAGGGGAAAGGTGAGTTGGGGTGCTGCATAAAACCAGAGATTGAAATGAGCACAGATAAAGTTCCTTAAGCCAAATATGGAATAGACAACAGCTACTCCTTGCTCAACGAAATGGACTCATCACCGCATATTAAACGCCTAAGAATGTACCTGACTAGTAAGTATCTTAAAACCTATGGATTGCTATGTGTCCGAAAGAGAATCAAGCTTGTGTACGGGGCATAAACGCAGCAGTGATAGGATTGGAGAGGTTCGGTGAGCAAATGAAGACCCTTTGCAGTCATATTGCATGGTACCCATTCCACGGGTTTCAACTACCCAGGTTTAAGGTATTCTTCCTTCAGCTAAAACATGCATGTGGAACCTAGAGTATGATCAACCGTGTGAACGGGAGACGTGTTCAAATATGTCTCAGTTTTCATACCCTGGTACTCGGGTGCAACATTCCAGACTCTTTACTAACATTCTCCCGACTTGGAGAGTCAGTCCCTTTAACCTCCTGTTTGGCCCAGTTTGCAATTTCTGCGGAAGATGAACAGGAATAGGGAGAACCAATGAGAGACTAGCTGGAGGTGTCTGGACGGGCAAATTTAACTCTCATTTCCCACCAGGAAGAGGAAATAACCAAAGGCTCAGCGTGCTGTGCAGGAACCAGATTAGGGCCTGAAGCCATCCTGCGGTGTTGCGGCCAGCTCAAAAGAAAGCAAGTTGAAGAAAGGAGCTCAGGGGCACTGTAATTCACAAACCTGCAGAGTTATAAATGACAGCTATCGTCCAAAAATATATTGAAGTAAGGCTGCCAAGAGGACTTGAAAGCGGGGCAGAATTGCAGGAAACTGATTTCAGGAGGTAGACTGGAATTGCATTGAAAGCATAGGAAAAGAGGCAGAACGTCCACAATGATGCACTTGGCCAAAAAGGGCGTATGCGTTTTTTCCTGAATATATTCAGGAAAAAACTCATACGCCCTTTTTGGCCAACCAAGCAAGCTTGCAAAGGAAATCTGCACTACAATGAAGTCTCACTTCCCCCCTGTCAAAAGGGCCATCTGAAAAAAGTGTAAAATCCAGAAAGGCAGGACAGGCCATGGAGAACTGGGAGCCTTGTGATGCTGATGGGCGGGATGTAAATTGCCAACAGACACTCGGGAGAAGTGTATGGTGTTTCCTGAAACATCTAAGAAACAAAGCAACAGAGCCTAGGGCACTTCCACTTATGGTCCTATAGCTTAGGGAAATTAAAATCAAAAAGACACAGCCACCCCAAAGTTTGGGACGCCTCTGTTTACAAGAACCTCGTTTACAGTACAAGTTCAACATCACAGAAAGTGAAAAATGGATAAAGAAGTTGTGGTATTTACTTACAAAGCAATATCACTCAGCAATGAAATCTATGTCATCAGGCACTTAGCAGCACAATGAGTGGATTCAGGTATGATGATTCTAACTGAAATAAGTCACACAGAAAAAGAAACATCATAAGATATCACTAATACACGGAATGTAAACTTGGCTACACGGGAACTGAATTACAGAACAGAAAAGGGTCTCAAATTTAGAAAACCACCTTATGCTTGCTTAAGGGGAAAGGTGAGTTGGGGTGCTGCATAAAACCAGAGATTGAAATGAGCACAGATAAAGTTCCTTAAGCCAAATATGGAATAGACAAGAGCTACTCCTTGCTCAACGAAATGGACTCAACACCGCATATTAAACGCCTAAGAATGTACCTGACTAGTAAGTATCTTAAAACCTATGGATTGCTATGTCTCCGAAAGAGAATCAAGCGTGTGTACAGGGGCATAAACGCAGCAGTGATAGGATTGCAGAGGTTCGGTGAGCAAATGAAGACCCTTTGCAGTCATATTGCATGGTACCCATTCCACGGGTTTCAACTACCCAGGTTTAAGGTATTCTTCCTTCAGCTAAAACATGCATGTGGAACCTAGAGTATGATCAACCATGTGATCGGGAGACGTGTTCAAATATGTCTCAGTTTTCCTCCCCTGGTACTTGGGTGCAACATTCCAGACGCTTTACTAACACTCTCCCCACTTGGAGAGACAGCGCCTTTAACCTCCTGTTTGGCCCAGTTTGCAATTTCTGCGGAAGATGAACAGGAATAGGGAGAACCAATGAGAGACTAGCTGGAGGTGTCTGGACGGGCAAATTTAACTCTCATTTCCCACCAGGAAGAGGAAATAACCAAAGGCTCAGCGTGCCATGCCGGAACCAGATTAGGGCCTGAAGCCATCCTGCGGTGTTGCGGCCAGCTCACAAGAAAGCGAGTTGAAGAAAGGAGCTCAGGGGCACTGTAATTCACAAACCTGCAGAGTTATAAATGACAGCTATCGTCCCAAATTATACTGAAGTAAGGCTGCCAAGAGGACTTGAATGCGGGTCAGAATTGCAGGAAACCGATTTCAGGAGGTAGACTGGAATTGCATTGAAAGCATAGGAAAAGAGGCAGAACGTCCACAATGATGCACTTGGCCCAAAAGGGCGTATGCGTTTTTTCCTGAATATATTCAGGAAAAAACGCATACGTCCTTTTTGGCCAACCAAGCAAACTTGCAAAGGAAATCTGCACTACAATGAAGTCTCACTTCCCCCCGGTAAAAAGGGCCATCTGAAAAAAGTGTAAAATCCAGAAAGGCAGGACAGGCCATGGAGAACTGGGAGCCTTGTTATGCTGATGGGCGGGATGTAAATTGCCAACAGACACTCGGGAGAAGTGTATGGTGTTTCCTGAAACATCTAAGAAAGAAAGCAACAGAGCCTAGGGCACTTCCACTTATGGTCCTATAGCTTAGGGAAATTAAAATCAAAAAGATACAGCCACCCCAATGTTTGGGACGCCTCTGTTTACAAGAACCTCGTTTACCGTACAAGTTCAATATCACAGAAAGTGAAAAATGGATAAAGAACTTGTGGTACTTACGTACAATGCAGTAGCACTCAGCAGTGAAATCTATGTCATCAGGCCCGTAGCAGCACAATGAGTGGATTCAGGTACGATGATTCTAACTGAAATAAGTCACACAGAAAAAGAAACATCATAAGATATCAGTAATACACGGAATGTAAACTTGACTACACAGGAACTGAATTACAGAACAGAACAGGGTCTCAAATTTAGAAAACCAACTTATGCTTGCTTAAGGGTAAAGGTGAGTTGGGGTGCTGCATAAAACCAGAGATTGAAATGAGCACAGATAAAGTTCCTTAAGCCAAATATGGAATAGACAAGAGCTACTCCTTGCTCAACGAAATGGACTCAACACCGCATATTAAACGCCTAAGAATGTACCTGACTCTTAAGTATCTTAAAACCTATGGATTGCTATGTCTCCGAAAGAGAATCAAGCATGTGTACAGGGACATAAACGCAGCAGTGATAGGATTGGAGAGGTTCGGTGAGCAAATGAAGACCCTTTGAAGTCATATTGCATGGTACCCATTACACGGGTCTCAACTCTCCAGGTTTAAGGTATTCTTCCTTCAGCTAAAACATGCATGTGGAACCCAGAGTATGATCAACCGTGTGAACGGGAGACGTGTTCAAATATGTCTCAGTTTTCCTCCCCTGGTACTCGGGTGCAACATTCCAGACGCTTTACTAACACTCTCCCCACTTGGAGAGTCAGCGCCTTTAACCTCCTGTTTGGCCCAGTTTGCAATTTCTGCGGAAGATGAACAGGAATAGGGAGAACCAATGAGAGACTAGATGGAGGTGTCTGGACGGGCAAATTTAACTCTCATTTCCCACCAGGAAGAGGAAATAACCAAAGGCTCAGTGTGCCGTGCCAGAACCAGATTAGGGCCTGAAGCCATCCTGCGGTGTTGCGGCCAGGTCACAAGAAAGCGAGTTTAAGAAAGGAGCTCAGGGGCACTGTAATTCACAAACCTGCAGAGTTATAAATGACAACTATCGTCCAAAAATATACTGAAGTAAGGCTGCCAAGAGGACTTGAAAGCGGGGCAGAATTGCAGGAAACCGATTTCAGGAGGTAGACTGGAATTGCATTGAGCATAGGAAAAGAGGCAGAACGTCCACAATGATGCACTTGGCCAAAAAGGGTGTATGCGTTTTTTCCTGAATATATTCAGGAAAAAACGCATACGCCCTTTTTGGCCAACCAAGCAAACTTGCAAAGGAAATCTGCACTACAATGAAGTCTCACTTCCCCCCGGTCAAAAGGGCCATCTGAAAAAAGTGTAAAATCCAGAAAGGCAGGACAGGCCATGGAGAACTGGGAGCCTTGTTATGCTGATGGGCGGGATGTAAACTGCCAACAGACACTCGGGAGAAGTGTATGGTGTTTCCTGAAACATGTAAGAAACAAAGCAACAGAGCCTAGGGCACTTTCACTTATGGTCCTACAGCTTAGGGAAATTAAAATCAAAAAGACACAGCCACCCCAAAGTTTGGGACGCCTCTGTTTACAAGAACCTCGTTTACCGTACAAGTTCAATATCACAGAAAGTGAAAAATGGATAAAGAACTTGTGGTACTTACGTACAATGCAGTATCACTCAGCAATGAAATCTATGTCATCAGGCCCTTAGCAGCACAATGAGTGGATTCAGGTATGATGATTCTAAGTGAAATAAGTCACACAGAAAAAGAAACATCATAAGATATCACTAATACACGGAATGTAAACTTGGCTACACAGGAACTGAATTCCAAAACAGAACAGGGTCTCAAATTTAGAAAACCAACTTATGCTTGCTTAAGGGGAAAGGTGAGTTGGGGTGCTGCATAAAACCAGAGATTGAAATGAGCACAGATAAAGTTCCTTAAGCCAAATATGGAATAGACAAGAGCTACTCCTTGCTCAACGAAATGGACTCAACATCCCATATTAAACGCCTAAGAATGTACCTGACTAGTAAGTATCTTAAAACCTATGGATTGCTATGTCTCCAAAAGAGAATCAAGCGTGTGTACAGGGGCATAAACGCAGCAGTGATAGGATTGGAGAGGTTCGGTGAGCAAATGAAGACCCTTTGAAGTCATATTGCATGGTACCCATTACACGGGTCTCAACTCTCCAGGTTTAAGGTATTCTTCCTTCAGCTAAAACATGCATGTGGAACCCAGAGTATGATCAACCGTGTGAACGGGAGACGTGTTCAAATATGTCTCAGTTTTCCTCCCCTGGTACTCGGGTGCAACATTCCAGATGCTTTACTAACTCTCTCCCGACTTGGAGAGTCAACGCCTTTAACCTCCTGTTTGGCCCAGTTTACAATTTCTGCGGAAGATGAACAGGAATAGGGAGAACCAATGAGAGACTAGCTGGAGGTGTCTGGACGGGCAAATTTAACTCTCATTTCCCACCAGGAAGAGGAAATAACCAAAGGCTCAGCGTGCCGTGCCGGAACCAGATTAGAGCCTGAAGCCATCCTGCGGTGTTGCGGCCAGCTCACAAGAAAGCGAGTTGAAGAAAGCAGCTCAGGGGCACTGTAATTCACAAACCTGCAGAGTTATAAATGACAGCTATCGTCCAAAAATATACTGAAGTAAGGCTGCCAAGAGGACTTGAAAGCGGGGCAGAATTGCAGGAAACCGATTTCAGGAGGTAGACTGGAATTGCATTGAAAGCATAGGAAAAGAGGCAGAACGTCCACAATGATGCACTTGGCCAAAAAGGGCGTATGCATTTTTTCCTGAATATATTCAGGAAAAAACGCATACGCCCTTTTTGGCCAACCAAGCAAGCTTGCAAAGGAAATCTGCACTACAATGAAGTCTCACTTCCCCCCGGTCAAAAGGGCCATCTGAAAAAAGTGTAAAATCCAGCAAGGCAGGACAGGCCATGGAGAACTGGGAGCCTTGTTATGCTGACGGGCGGGATGTACAATGCCAACAAACACTCGGGAGAAGTGTATGGTGTTTCCTGAAACATCTAAAAAACAAAGCAACAGAGCCTAGGACACTTCCACTTATGGTCCTATAGCTTAGGGAAATTAAAATCAAAAAGACACAGCCACCCCAAAGTTTGGGACGCCTCTGTTTACAAGAACCTCATTTACAGTACAAGTTCAACATCGCAGAAAGTGAAAAATGGATAAAGAAATTGTGGTATTTACTTGCAAAGCAATATCACTCAGCAATGAAATCTATGTCATCAGGCCCTTAGCAGCACAATGAGTGGATTCAGGTATGATGATTCTAACTGAAATAAGTCACACAGAGAAAGAAACATCATAAGGTATCAGTAATACACGGAATGTAAACTTGGTTACAAAGGAACTGAATTACAGAACAGAACAGGGTTTCAAATTTAGAAAACCAATTTATGCTTGCTTAAGGGGAAAGGTGAGTTGGGGTGCTGCATAAAACCAGAGATTGAAATGAGCACAGATAAAGTTCCTTAAGCCAAATATGGAATAGACAAGAGCTACTCCTTGCTCAATGAAATGGACTCAACACCCCATATTAAACGCCTAAGAATGTACCTGACTCTTAAGTATCTTAAAACCTATGGATTGCTATGTCTCCGAAAGACAATCAAGTGTGTGTACGGGGCATAAACGCAGCAGTGATAGGATTGGAGAGGTTCGGTGAGCAAATGAAGACCCTTTGCAGTCATATTGCATGGTACCCATTCCACGGGTTTCAACTACCCAGGTTTAAGGTATTCTTCCTTCAGCTAAAACATGCATGTGGAACCTAGAGTATGATCAACCATGTGATCGGGAGACGGGTTCAAATATGTCTCAGTTTTCATACCCTGGTACTCGGGTGCAACATTCCAGACTCTTTACTAACACTCTCCCGACTTGGAGAGTCAGTCCCTTTAACCTCCTGTTTGGCCCAGTTTGCAATTTCTGCGGAAGATGAACAGGAATAGGGAGTACCAATGAGAGACTAGCTGGAGGTGTCTGGACGGGCAAATTTAACTCTCATTTCCCACCAGGAAGAGGAAATAACCAAAGGCTCAGCGTGCTGTGCCGGAACCAGATTAGGGCCTGAAGCCATCCTGCGGTGTTGCGGCCAGGTCACAAGAAAGCGAGTTGAATAAAGGAGCTCAGGGGCACTGTAATTCACAAATCTGCAGAGTTATAAATGACAGCTATCGTCCAAAAATATACTGAAGTAAGGCTGCCAAGAGGACTTGAAAGCGGGGCAGAATTGCAGGAAACCGATTTCAGGAGGTAGACTGGAATTGCATTGAAAGCATAGGAAAAGAGGCAGAATGTCCACAATGATGCACTTGGCCAAAAAGGGCATATGCGTTTTTTCCTGAATATATTCAGGAAAAAACGCATACGCCCTTTTTGGCCAACCAAGCAAGCTTGCAAAGGAAATCTGCACTACAATGAAGTCTCACTTCCCCCCGGTCAAAAGGGCCATCTGAAAAAAGTGTAAAATCCAGCAAGGCAGGACAGGCCATGGAGAACTGGGAGCCTTGTTATGCTGATGGGCGGGATGTAAATTGCCAACAGACACTGGGGAGAAGTGTATGGTGTTTCCTGAAACATCTAAAAAACAAAGCAACAGAGCCTAGGACACTTCCACTTATGGTCCTATAGCTTAGGGAAATTAAAATGAAAAAGACACAGCCACCCCAAAGTTTGGGACGCCTCTGTTTACAAGAACCTCGTTTACAGTACAAGTTCAACATCACAGAAAGTGAAAAATGGATAAAGAAGTTGTGGTATTTACTTACAAAGCAGTATCACTCAGCAATGAAATCTATGTCATCAGGCCCTTAGCAGCACAATGAGTGGATTCAGGTATGATGATTCTAACTGAAATAAGTCACACAGAAAAAGAAACATCATAAGGTATCACTAATACACGGAATGTAAACTTGACTACACAGGAACTGAATTACAGAACAGAACAGGGTCTCAAATTTAGAAAACCAACTTATGCTTGCTTAAGGGGAAAGGTGAGTTGGGGTGCTGCATAAAACCAGAGATTGAAATGAGCACAGATAAAGTTCCTTAAGCCAAATATGGAATAGACAAGAGCTACTCCTTGCTCAACGAAATGGACTCAACACCCCATATTAAACGCCTAAGAATGTACCTGACTAGTAAGTATCTTAAAACCTATGGATTGCTATGTCTCCATGAGAGAGTCAAGCGTGTGTACAGGGGCATAAACGCAGCAGTGATAGGATTGGAGAGGTTCGGTGAGCAGATGAAGACCCTTTGAAGTCATATTGCATGGTACCCATTACACGGGTCTCAACTCTCCAGGTTTAAGATATTCTTCCTTCAGCTAAAACATGCATGTGGAACCCAGAGTATGATCAACCGTGTGAACGGGAGACGTGTTCAAATATGTCTCAGTTTTCCTCCCCTGGTACTCGGGTGCAACATTCCAGACGCTTTACTAACACTCTCCCCACTTGGAGAGTCAGCGCCTTTAACCTCCTGTTTGGTCCAGTTTGCAATTTCTGCGGAAGATGAACAGGAATAGGGAGAACCAATGAGAGACTAGCTGGAGGTGTCTGGACGGGCAAATTTAACTCTCATTTCCCACCAGGAAGAGGAAATAACCAAAGGCTCAGCGTGCCGTGCCGGAACCAGATTAGGGCCTGAAGCCATCCTGCGGTGTTGCGGCCAGCTCAAAAGAAAGCGAGTTGAAGAAAGGAGCTCAGGGGCACTGTAATTCACAAACCTGCAGAGTTATAAATGACAGCTATCGTCCAAAAATATACTGAAGTAAGGCTGCCAAGAGGACTTTAAAGCGGGGCAGAATTGCAGGAAACCGATTTCAGGAGGTATACTGGAATTGCATTGAAAGCATAGGAAAAGAGGCAGAACGTCCACAATGATGCACTTGGCCAAAAAGGGCGTATGCGTTTTTTCCTGAATATATTCAGGAAAAAACGCATACGCCCTTTTTGGCCAACCAAGCAATCTTGCAAAGGAAATCTGCACTACAATGAAGTCTCACTTCCCCCCGGTCAAAAGGGCCATCTGAAAAAAGTGTAAAATCCAGCAAGGCAGGACAGGCCATGGAGAACTGGGAGCCTTGTTATGCTGATGGGCGGGATGTAAATTGCCAACAGACACTGGGGAGAAGTGTATGGTGTTTCCTGAAACATCTAAGAAACAAAGCAACAGAGCCTAGGGCACTTCCACTTATGGTCCTATAGCTTAGGGAAATTAAAATCAAAAAGACACAGCCACCCCAATTTGGGACGCCTCTGTTTACAAGAACCTCATTTACCGTACAAGTTCAATATCACAGAAAGTGAAAAATGGATAAAGAACTTGTGGTACTTACGTACAATGCAGTATCACTCAGCAATGAAATCTATGTCATCAGGCCCGTAGCAGCATAATGAGTGGATTCAGGTACGATGATTCTAACTGAAATAAGTCACACAGAAAAAGAAACATCATAAGGTATCAGTAATACACGGAATGTAAACTTGGCTACACAGGAACTGAATTACAGAACAGAACAGGGTCTCAAATTTAGAAAACCAACTTATGCTTGCTTAAGGGGAAAGGTGAGTTGGGGTGCTGCATAAAACCAGAGATTGAAATGAGCACAGATAAAGTTCCTTAAGCCAAATATGGAATAGACAAGAGCTACTAATTGCTCAACGAAATGGACTCAACACCGCATATTAAACGCCTAAGAATGTACCTGACTAGTAAGTATCTTAAAACCTATGGATTGCTATGTCTCCGAAAGACAATCAAGTGTGTGTACGGGGCATAAACACAGCAGTGATAGGATTGGAGAGGTTCGGTGAGCAAATGAAGACCCTTTGCAGTCATATTGCATGGTACCCATTCCACGGGTTTCAACTCTCCAGGTTTAAGGTATTCTTCCTTCAGCTAAAACATGCATGTGGAACCTAGAGTATGATCAACCATGTGATCGGGAGACGTGTTCAAATATGTCTCAGTTTTCATACCCTGGTACTCGGGTGCAACATTCCAGACGCTTTACTAACACTCTCCCGACTTGGAGAGTCAGTCCCTTTAAACTCCTGTTTGGCCCAGTTTGCAATTTCTGCGGAAGATGAACAGGAATAGGGAGAACCAATGAGAGACTAGCTGGAGGTGTCTGGACGGGCAAATTTAACTCTCATTTCCCACCAGGAAGAGGAAATAACCAAAGGCTCAGCGTGCTGTGCCGGAACCAGATTAGGGCCTGAAGCCATCCTGCGGTGTTGCGGCCAGGTCACAAGAAAGCGAGTTGAAGAAATGAGCTCAGGGGCACTGTAATTCACAAATCTGCAGAGTTATAAATGACAGCTATCGTCCAAAAATATACTGAAGTAAGGCTACCAAGAGGACTTGAAAGCGGGGCAGAATTGCAGGAAACCGATTTCAGGAGGTAGACTGGAATTGCATTGAAAGCATAGGAAAAGAGGCAGATCGTCCACAATGATGCACTTGGCCAAAAAGTGCGTATGCGTTTTTTCCTGAATATATTCAGGAAAAAACGCATACGCCCTTTTTGGCCAACCAAGCAAGCTTGCAAAGGAAATCTGCACTACAATGAAGTCTCACTTCCCCCCGGTCAAAAGGGCCATCTGAAAAAAGTGTAAAATCCAGAAAGGCAGGACAGGCCATGGAGAACTGGGAGCCTTGTTATGCTGATGGGCGGGATGTAAATTGCCAACAGGCAATCGGGAGAAGTGTATGGTGTTTCCTGAAACATCTAAGAAACAAAGCAACAGAGCCTAGGGCACTTCCACTTATGGTCCTATAGCTTAGGGAAATTAAAATCAAAAAGACACAGCCACCCCAATTTGGGACGCCTCTGTTTACAAGAACCTCATTTACCGTACAAGTTCAATATCACAGAAAGTGAAAAATGGATAAAGAACTTGCGGTACTTACGTACAATGCAGTATCACTCAGCAATGAAATCTATGTCATCAGGCCCGTAGCAGCATAATGAGTGGATTCAGGTACGATGATTCTAACTGAAATAAGTCACACAGAAAAAGAAACATCATAAGATATCACTAATACACGGAATGTAAACTTGGCTACACAGGAACTGAATTCCAAAACAGAACAGGGTCTCAAATTTAGAAAACCAACTTATGCTTGCTTAAGGGGAAAGGTGAGTTGGGGTGCTACATAAAACCAGAGATTGAAATGAGCACAGATAAAGTTCCTTAAGCCAAATATGGAATAGACAAGAGCTACTCCTTGCTCAACGAAATGGACTCAACACCGCATATTAAACGCCTAAGAATGTACCTGACTAGTATCTTAAAACCTATGGATTGCTATGTCTCCATAAGAGAATCAAGAGTGTGTACAGGGGCATAAACGCAGCAGTGATAGGATTGGAGAGGTTCGGTGAGCAGATGAAGACCCTTTGAAGTCATATTGCATGGTACCCATTACATGGGTCTCAACTCTCCAGGTTTAAGGTATTCTTCCTTCAGCTAAAACATGCATGTGGAACCCAGAGTATGATCAACCGTGTGAACGGGAGACGTGTTCAAATATGTCTCAGTTTTCCTCCCCTGGTACTCGGGTGCAACATTCCAGACGCTTTACTAACACTCTCCCCACTTGGAGAGTCAGCGCCTTTAACCTCCTGTTTGGCCCAGTTTGCAATTTCTGCGGAAGATGAACAGGAATAGGGAGAACCAATGAGAGACTAGCTGGAGGTGTCTGGACGGGCAAATTTAACTCTCATTTCCCACCAGGAAGAGGAAATAACCAAAGGCTCAGCGTGCCGTGGGGGAACCAGATTAGGGCCTGAAGCCATCCTGCGGTGTTGCGGCCAGCTCACAAGAAAGCGAGTTGAAGAAAGGAGCTCAGGGGCACTGTAATTCACAAACCTGCAGAGTTATAAATGACAGCTATCGTCCAAAAATATACTGAAGTAAGGCTGCCAAGAGGACTTGAAAGCCGGGCAGAATTGCAGGAAACCAATTTCAGGAGGTAGACTGGAATTGCATTGAAAGAATAGGAAAAGAGGCAGAACGTCCACAATGATGCACTTGGCCAAAAAGGGCGTATGCGTTTTTTCCTGAATATATTCAGGAAATTTTCCTGAATATATTCAGGAAAAAACGCATACGCCCTTTTTGGCCAACCAAGCAAGCTTGCAAAGGAAATCTGCACTACAATGAAGTCTCACTTCCCCCCGGTCAAAAGGGCCATCTGAAAAAAGTGTAAAATCCAGCAAGGCTGGACAGGCCATGGAGAACTGGGAGCCTTGTTATGCTGATGGGCGGGATGTAAATTGCCAACAGACACTCGGGAGAAGTGTATGGTGTTTCCTGAAACATCTAAAAAACAAAGCAACAGAGCCTAGGGCACTTCCACTTATGGTCCTATAGCTTAGGGAAATTAAAATCAAAAAGACACAGCCACCCCAAAGTTTGGGACGCCTCTGTTTACAAGAACCTCATTTACCGTACAAGTTCAATATCACAGAAAGTGAAAAATGGATAAAGAACTTGCGGTACTTACGTACAATGCAGTATCACTCAGCAATGAAATCTATGTCATCAGGCCCGTAGCAGCATAATGAGTGGATTCAGGTACGATGATTCTAACTGAAATAAGTCACACAGAAAAAGAAACATCATAAGATATCACTAATACACGGAATGTAAACTTGGCTACACAGGAACTGAATTCCAAAACAGAACAGGGTCTCAAATTTAGAAAACCAACTTATGCTTGCTTAAGGGGAAAGGTGAGTTGGGGTGCTACATAAAACCAGAGATTGAAATGAGCACAGATAAAGTTCCTTAAGCCAAATATGGAATAGACAAGAGCTACTCCTTGCTCAACGAAATGGACTCAACACCGCATATTAAACGCCTAAGAATGTACCTGACTAGTATCTTAAAACCTATGGATTGCTATGTCTCCATAAGAGAATCAAGAGTGTGTACAGGGGCATAAACGCAGCAGTGATAGGATTGGAGAGGTTCGGTGAGCAGATGAAGACCCTTTGAAGTCATATTGCATGGTACCCATTACATGGGTCTCAACTCTCCAGGTTTAAGGTATTCTTCCTTCAGCTAAAACATGCATGTGGAACCCAGAGTATGATCAACCGTGTGAACGGGAGACGTGTTCAAATATGTCTCAGTTTTCCTCCCCTGGTACTCGGGTGCAACATTCCAGACGCTTTACTAACACTCTCCCCACTTGGAGAGTCAGCGCCTTTAACCTCCTGTTTGGCCCAGTTTGCAATTTCTGCGGAAGATGAACAGGAATAGGGAGAACCAATGAGAGACTAGCTGGAGGTGTCTGGACGGGCAAATTTAACTCTCATTTCCCACCAGGAAGAGGAAATAACCAAAGGCTCAGCGTGCCGTGGGGGAACCAGATTAGGGCCTGAAGCCATCCTGCGGTGTTGCGGCCAGCTCACAAGAAAGCGAGTTGAAGAAAGGAGCTCAGGGGCACTGTAATTCACAAACCTGCAGAGTTATAAATGACAGCTATCGTCCAAAAATATACTGAAGTAAGGCTGCCAAGAGGACTTGAAAGCCGGGCAGAATTGCAGGAAACCAATTTCAGGAGGTAGACTGGAATTGCATTGAAAGAATAGGAAAAGAGGCAGAACGTCCACAATGATGCACTTGGCCAAAAAGGGCGTATGCGTTTTTTCCTGAATATATTCAGGAAATTTTCCTGAATATATTCAGGAAAAAACGCATACGCCCTTTTTGGCCAACCAAGCAAGCTTGCAAAGGAAATCTGCACTACAATGAAGTCTCACTTCCCCCCGGTCAAAAGGGCCATCTGAAAAAAGTGTAAAATCCAGCAAGGCTGGACAGGCCATGGAGAACTGGGAGCCTTGTTATGCTGATGGGCGGGATGTAAATTGCCAACAGACACTCGGGAGAAGTGTATGGTGTTTCCTGAAACATCTAAAAAACAAAGCAACAGAGCCTAGGGCACTTCCACTTATGGTCCTATAGCTTAGGGAAATTAAAATCAAAAAGACACAGCCACCCCAAAGTTTGGGACGCCTCTGTTTACAAGAACCTCATTTACAGTACAAGTTCAACATCGCAGAAAGTGAAAAATGGAAAAAGAAGTTGTGGTATTTACTTACAAAGCAATATCACTCAGCAATGAAATCTATGTCATCAGGCCCTTAGCAGCACAATGAGTGGATTCAGGTATGATGATTCTAACTGAAATAAGTCACACAGAAAAAGAAACATCATAAGATATCACTAATACACGGAATGTAAACTTGGCTACACAGGAACTGAATTCCAAAACAGAACAGGGTCTCAAATTTAGAACACCAACTTATGCTTGCTTAAGTGGAAAGGTGAGTTGGGGTGCTGCATAAAACCAGAGATTGAAATGAGCACAGATAAAGTTCCTTAAGCCAAATATGGAATAGACAAGAGCTACTCCTTGCTCAACGAAATGGACTCAACACCCCATATTAAACGCCTAAGAATGTACCTGACTAGTAAGTATCTTAAAACCTATGGATTGCTATGTCTCCGAAAGACAATCAAGTGTGTGTACGGGGCATAAACGCAGCAGTGATAGGATTGGAGAGGTTCGGTGAGCAAATGAAGACCCTTTGCAGTCATATGGCATGGTACCCATTCCACGGGTTTCAACTACCCAGGTTTAAGGTATTCTTCCTTCAGCTAAAACATGCATGTGGAACCTAGAGTATGATCACCCATGTGATCGGGAGACGTGTTCAAATATGTCTCAGTTTTCATACCCTGGTACTCGGGTGCAACATTCCAGACGCTTTACTAACATTCTCCCCACTTGGAGAGTCAGCGCCTTTAACCTCCTGTTTGGCCCAGTTTGCAATTTCTGCGGAAGATGAACAGGAATAGGGAGAACCAATGAGAGACTAGCTGGAGGTGTCTGGACGGGCAAATTTAACTCTCATTTCCCACCAGGAAGAGGAAATAACCAAAGGCTCAGCATGCTGTGCCGGAACCAGATTAGGGCCTGAAGCCATCCTGCGGTGTTGCAGCCAGCTCAAAAGAAAGCGAGTTGAAGAAAGGAGCTCAGGGGCACTGTAATTCACAAACCTGCAGAGTTATAAATGACAGCTATCGTCCAAAAATATACTGAAGTAAGGCTGCCAAGAGGACTTTAAAGCGGGGCAGAATTGCAGGAAACCGATTTCAGGAGGTATACTGGAATTGCATTGAAAGCATAGGAAAAGAGGCAGAACGTCCACAATGATGCACTTGGCCAAAAAGGGCGTATGCGTTTTTTCCTGAATATATTCAGGAAAAAACGCATACGCCCTTTTTGGCCAACCAAGCAAGCTTGCAAAGGAAATCTGCACTACAATGAAGTCTCACTTCCCCCCGGTCAAAAGGGCCATCTGAAAAAAGTGTAAAATCCAGCAAGGCAGGACAGGCCATGGAGAACTGGGAGACTTGTTATGCTGATGGGCGGGATGTAAATTGCCAACAGACACTCGGGAGAAGTGTATGGTGTTTCCTGAAACATCTAAGAAACAAAGCAACAGAGCCTAGGGCACTTCCACTTATGGTCCTATAGCTTAGGGAAATTAAAATCAAAAAGACACAGCCACCCCAATTTGGGACGCCTCTGTTTACAAGAACCTCATTTACCGTACAAGTTCAATATCACAGAAAGTGAAAAATGGATAAAGAACTTGTGGTACTTACATACAATGCAGTATCACTCAGCAATGAAATCTATGTCATCAGGCCCGTAGCAGCATAATGAGTGGATTCAGGTACGATGATTCTAACTGAAATAAGTCACACAGAAAAAGAAACATCATAAGATTTCACTAATACACGGAATGTAAACTTGACTACACAGGAACTGAATTACAGAACAGAACAGGGTCTCAAATTTAGAAAACCAACTTATGCTTGCTTAAGGGGAAAGGTGAGTTGGGGTGCCACATAAAACCAGAGATTGAAATGAGCACAGATAAAGTTCCTTAAGCCAAATATGGAATAGACAAGAGCTACTCCTTGCTCAACGAAATGGACTCAACACCGCATATTAAACGCCTAAGAATGTACCTGACTAGTATCTTAAAACCTATGGATTGCTATGTCTCCATAAGAGAATCAAGCATGTGTACAGGGGCATAAACGCAGCAGTGATAGGATTGGAGAGGTTCGGTGAGCAGATGAAGACCCTTTGAAGTCATATTGCATGGTACCCATTACACGGGTCTCAACTCTCCAGGTTTAAGGTATTCTTCCTTCAGCTAAAACATGCATGTGGAACCCAGAGTATGATCAACCGTGTGAACGGGAGACGTGTTCAAATATGTCTCAGTTTTCCTCCCCTGGCACTCGGGTGCAACATTCCAGATGCTTTACTAACACTCTCCCGACTTGGAGAGTCAGCGCCTTTAACCTCCTGTTTGGCCCAGTTTGCAATTTCTGCGGAAGATGAACAGGAATAGGGAGAACCAATGAGAGACTAGCTGGAGGTGTCTGGACGGGCAAATTTAACTCTCATTTCCCACCAGGAAGAGGAAATAACCAAAGGCTCAGCGTGCCGTGCCGGAAACAGATTAGAGCCTGAAGCCATCCTGCGGTGTTGCGGCCAGCTCAAAAGAAAGCGAGTTGAAGAAAGGAGCTCAGGGGCACTGTAATTCACAAACCTGCAGAGTTATAAATGACAGCTATCGTCCAAAAATATACTGAAGTAAGGCTGCCAAGAGGACTTGAAAGCGGGGCAGAATTGCAGGAAACCGATTTCAGGAGGTAGGCTGGAATTGCATTGAAAGCATAGGAAAAGAGGCAGAACGTCCACAATGATGCACTTGGCCAAAAAGGGCGTATGCGTTTTTTCCTGAATATATTCAGGAAAAAACGCATACGCCCTTTTTGGCCAACCAAGCAAGCTTGCAAAGGAAATCTGCACTACAATGAAGTCTCACTTCCCCCCGGTCAAAAGGGCCATCTGAAAAAAGTGTAAAATCCAGCAAGGCAGGACAGGCCATGGAGAACTAGGAGCCTTGTTATGCTGATGGGCGGGATGTAAATTGCCAACAGACACTCGGGAGAAGTGTATGGTGTTTCCTGAAACATCTAAAAAACAAAGCAACAGAGCCTAGGACACTTCCACTTATGGTCCTATAGCTTAGGGAAATTAAAATCAAAAAGACACAGCCACCCCAAAGTTTGGGACTTCTCTGTTTACAAGAACCTCATTTACAGTACAAGTTCAACATCGCAGAAAGTGAAAAATGGATAAAGAAATTGTGGTATTTACTTGTAAAGCAATATCACTCAGCAATGAAATCTATGTCATCAGGCCCTTAGCAGCACAATGAGTGGATTCAGGTATGATGATTCTAACTGAAATAAGTCACACAGAAAAAGAAACATCATAAGGTATCAGTAATACACGGAATGTAAACTTGGCTACACAGGAACTGAATTACAGAACAGAACAGGGTCTCAAATTTAGAAAACCAACTTATGCTTGCTTTAGGGGAAAGGTGAGTTGGGGTGCTGCATAAAACCAGAGATTGAAATGAGCACAGATAAAGTTCCTTAAGCCAAATATGGAATAGACAAGAGCTACTCCTTGCTCAACGAAATGGACTCAACATCCCATATTAAACGCCTAAGAATGTACCTGACTCTTAAGTGTCTTAAAACCTATGGATTGCTATGTCTCCAAAAGAGAATCAAGCGTGTGTACAGGGGCATAAACGCAGCAGTGATAGGATTGGAGAGGTTCGGTGAGCAGATGAAGACCCTTTGAAGTCATATTGCATGGTACCCATTACACGGGTCTCAACTCTCCAGGTTTAAGTTATTCTTCCTTCAGCTAAAACATGCATGTGGAACCCAGAGTATGATCAACCGTATGAACGGGAGACGTGTTCAAATATGTCTCGTTTTCCTCCCCTGGTACTCGGGTGCAACATTCCAGATGCTTTACTAACACTCTCCCGACTTGGAGAGTCAGCGCCTTTAACCTCCTGTTTGGCCCAGTTTGCAATTTCTGCGGAAGATGAACAGGAATAGCGAGAACCAATGAGAGACTAGCTGGAGGTGTCTGGACGGGCAAATTTAACTCTCATTTCCCACCAGGAAGAGGAAATAACCAAAGGCTCAGCGTGCCCTGCAGGAACCAGATTAGGGCTTGAAGCCATCCTGCGGTGTTGCGGCCAGCTCACAAGAAAACGAGTTGAAGAAAGGAGCTCAGGGGCACTGTAATTCACAAACCTGCAGAGTTATAAATGACAACTATCGTCCAAAAATATACTGAAGTAAGGCTTCCAAGAGGACTTGAAAGCGGGGCAGAATTGCAGGAAACCGATTTCAGGAGGTAGACTGGAATTGCATTGAAAGCATAGGAAAAGAGGCAGAACGTCCACAATGATGCACTTGGCCAAAAAGGGCGTATGCGTTTTTTCCTGAATATATTCAGGAAAAAACGCATACGCCCTTTTTGGCCAACCAAGCAAGCTTGCAAAGGAAATCTGCACTACAATGAAGTCTCACTTCCCCTCAGTCAAAAGGGCCATCTGAACAAAGTGTAAAATCCAGAA
The DNA here is from genome assembly GCF_963455315.2 of Globicephala melas. Classification (NCBI taxonomy): domain Eukaryota; kingdom Metazoa; phylum Chordata; class Mammalia; order Artiodactyla; family Delphinidae; genus Globicephala; species Globicephala melas. The sequence goes on from NW_027207270.1 coordinate 51,621, forward strand.
AGGCAGGACAGGCCATGGAGAACTGGGAGCCTTGTTATGCTGATGGGCGGGATGTAAATTGCCAACAGACACTCGGGAGAAGTGTATGGTGTTTCCTGAAACATCTAAAAAACAAAGCAACAGAGCCTAGGGCACTTCCACTTATGGTCCTATAGCTTAGGGAAATTAAAATCAAAAAGATACAGCCACCCCAATGTTTGGGACGCCTCTGTTTACAAGAACCTCGTTTACCGTACAAGTTCAATATCACAGAAAGTGAAAAATGGATAAAGAACTTGTGGTACTTACGTACAATGCAGTATCACTCAGCAGTGAAATCTATGTCATCAGGCCCGTAGCAGCACAATGAGTGGATTCAGGTACGATGATTCTAACTGAAATAAGTCACACAGAAAAAGAAACATCATACGATATCAGTAATACACGGAATGTAAACTTGGCTACACAGGAACTGAATTACAGAACAGAACAGGGTCTCAAATTTAGAAAACCAACTTATGCTTGTTTAAGGGTAAAGGTGAGTTGGGGTGCTGCATAAAACCAGAGATTGAAATGAGCACAGATAAAGTTCCTTAAGCCAAATATGGAATAGACAAGAGCTACTCCTTGCTCAACGAAATGGACTCAACACCGCATATTAAACGCCTAAGAATGTACCTGACTCTTAAGTATCTTAAAACCTATGGATTGCTATGTCTCCGAAAGAGAATCAAGCATGTGTACAGGGACATAAACGCAGCAGTGATAGGATTGGAGAGGTTCGGTGAGCAAATGAAGACCCTTTGAAGTCATATTGCATGGTACCCATTCCACGGGTTTCAACTACCCAGGTTTAAGGTATTCTTCCTTCAGCTAAAACATGCATGTGGAACCTAGAGTATGATCAACCATGTGATCGGGAGACGTGTTCAAATATGTCTCAGTTTTCGTACCCTGGTACTCGGGTGCAACATTCCAGACGCTTTACTAACACTCTCCCGACTTGGAGAGTCAGTCCCTTTAACCTCCTGTTTGGCCCAGTTTGCAATTTCTGCGGAAGATGAACAGGAATAGCGAGAACCAATGAGAGACTACCTGGAGGTGTCTGGACGGGCAAATTTAACTCTCATTTCCCACCAGGAAGAGGAAATAACCAAAGGCTCAGCGTGCCGTGCCGGAACCAGATTAGGGCCTGAAGCCATCCTGCGGTGTTGCGGCCAGCTCACAAGAAAACGAGTTGAAGAAAGGAGCTCAGGGGCACTGTAATTCACAAACCTGCAGAGTTATAAATGACAACTATCGTCCAAAAATATACTGAAGTAAGGCTGCCAAGAGGACTTGAAAGCGGGGCAGAATTGCAGGAAACCGATTTCAGGAGGTAGACTGGAATTGCATTGAAAGCATAGGAAAAGAGGCAGAACGTCCACAATGATGCACTTGGCCAAAAAGGGCGTATGCGTTTTTTCCTGAATATATTCAGGAAAAAACGCATACGCCCTTTTTGGCCAACCAAGCAAGCTTGCAAAGGAAATCTGCACTACAATGAAGTCTCACTTCCCCCCGGTCAAAAGGGCCATCTGAACAAAGTGTAAAATCCAGAAAGGCAGGACAGGCCATGGAGAACTGGGAGCCTTGTTATGCTGATGGGCGGGATGTAAATTGCCAACAGACACTCGGGAGAAGTGTATGGTGTTTCCTGAAACATCTAAAAAACAAAGCAACAGAGCCTAGGGCACTTCCACTTATGGTCCTATAGCTTAGGGAAATTAAAATCAAAAAGATACAGCCACCCCAATGTTTGGGACGCCTCTGTTTACAAGAACCTCGTTTACCGTACAAGTTCAATATCACAGAAAGTGAAAAATGGATAAAGAACTTGTGGTACTTATGTACAATGCAGTATCACTCAGCAGTGAAATCTATGTCATCAGGCCCGTAGCAGCACAATGAGTGGATTCAGGTACGATGATTCTAACTGAAATAAGTCACACAGAAAAAGAAACATCATACGATATCAGTAATACACGGAATGTAAACTTGGCTACACAGGAACTGAATTACAGAACAGAACAGGGTCTCAAATTTAGAAAACCAACTTATGCTTGCTTAAGGGGAAAGGTGAGTTGGGGTGCTGCATAAAACCAGAGATTGAAATGAGCACAGATAAAGTTCCTTAAGCCAAATATGGAATAGACAAGAGCTACTCCTTGCTCAACGAAATGGACTCAACACCCCATATTAAACGCCTAAGAATGTACCTGACTAGTAAGTATCTTAAAACCTATGGATTGCTATGTCTCCATAAGAGAATCAAGCGTGTGTACAGGGGCATAAACGCAGCAGTGATAGGATTGGAGAGGTTCGGTGAGCAGATGAAGACCCTTTGAAGTCATATTGCATGGTACCCATTACACGGGTCTCAACTCTCCAGGTTTAAGGTATTCTTCCTTCAGCTAAAACATGCATGTGGAACCCAGAGTATGATCAACCGTGTGAACGGGAGACGTGTTCAAATATGTCTCAGTTTTCCTCCCCTGGTACTCGGGTGCAACATTCCAGACGCTTTACTAACACTCTCCCCACTTGGAGAGTCAGCGCCTTTAACATCCTGTTTGGCCCAGTTTGCAATTTCTGCGGAAGATGAACAGGAATAGGGAGAACCAATGAGAGACTAGCTGGAGGTGTCTGGACGGGCAAATTTAACTCTCATTTCCCACCAGGAAGAGGAAATAACCAAAGGCTCAGCGTGCCGTGCCGGAACCAGATTAGGGCCTGAAGCCATCCTGCGGTGTTGCGGCCAGCTCAAAAGAAAGCGAGGTGAAGAAAGGAGCTCAGGGGCACTGTAATTCACAAACCTGCAGAGTTATAAGTGACAGCTATCGTCCAAAAATATACTGAAGTAAGGCTGCCAAGAGGACTTGAAAGCGGGGCAGAATTGCAGGAAAGCGATTTCAGGAGGTAAACTGGAATTGCATTGAAAGCATAGGAAAAGAGGCAGAACGTCCACAATGATGCACTTGGCCAAAAAGGGCGTATGCGTTTTTTCCTGAATATATTCAGGAAAAAACGCATACGCCCTTTTTGGCCAACCAAGCAAGCTTGCAAAGGAAATCTGCACTACAATGAAGTCTCACTTCCCCCCGGTCAAAAGGGCCATCTGAAAAAAGTGTAAAATCCAGAAAGGCAGGACAGGCCATGGAGAACTGGGAGCCTTGTTATGCTGATGGGCGGGATGTAAATTGCCAACAGACACTCGGGAGAAGTGTATGGTGTTTCCTGAAACATCTAAGAAACAAAGCAACAGAGCCTAGGGCACTTCCACTTATGGTCCTATAGCTAAGGGAAATTAAAATCAAAAAGACACAGCCACCCCAATTTGGGACGCCTCTGTTTACAAGAACCTCATTTACCGTACAAGTTCAATATCACAGAAATTGAAAAATGGATAAAGAATTTGTGGTACTTACGTACAATGCAGTATCACTCAGCAATGAAATCTATGTCATCAGGCCCGTAGCAGCATAATGAGTGGATTCAGTTATGATGATTCTAACTGAAATAAGTCACACAGAAAAAGAAACATCATAAGATATCACTAATACACGGAATGTAAACTTGGCTACACAGGAACTGAATTACAGAACAGAACAGGGTCTCAAATTTAGAAAACCAACTTATGCTTGCTTAAGGGGAAAGGTGAGTTGGGGTGCTGCATAAAACCAGAGATTGAAATGAGCACAGATAAAGTTCCTTAAGCCAAATATGGAATAGACAAGAGCTACTCCTTGCTCAACGAAATGGACTCAACACCCCATATTAAACGCCTAAGAATGTACCTGACTAGTAAGTATCTTAAAACCTATGGATTGCTATGTCTCCATGAGAGAATCAAGCGTGTGTACAGGGGCATAAACGCAGCAGTGATAGGATTGGAGAGGTTCGGTGAGCAGATGAAGACCCTTTGAAGTCATATTGCATGGTACCCATTACACGGGTCTCAACTCTCCAGGTTTAAGGTATTCTTCCTTCAGCTAAAACATGCATGTGGAACCCAGAGTATGATCAACCGTGTGAACGGGAGACGTGTTCAAATATGTCTCAGTTTTCCTCCCCTGGTACTCGGGTGCAACATTCCAGACGCTTTACTAACACTCTCCCCACTTGGAGAGTCAGCGCCTTTAACATCCTGTTTGGCCCAGTTTGCAATTTCTGCGGAAGATGAACAGGAATAGGGAGAACCAATGAGAGACTAGCTGGAGGTGTCTGGACGGGCAAATTTAACTCTCATTTCCCACCAGGAAGAGGAAATAACCAAAGGCTCAGCGTGCCGTGCCGGAACCAGATTAGGGCCTGAAGCCATCCTGCGGTGTTGCGGCCAGCTCACAAGAAAGCGAGTTGAAGAAAGGAGCTCAGGGGCACTGTAATTCACAAACCTGCAGAGTTATAAATGACAGCTATCGTCCAAAAATATACTGAAGTAAGGCTGCCAAGAGGACTTGAAAGCCGGGCAGAATTGCAGGAAACCAATTTCAGGAGGTAGGCTGGAATTGCATTGAAAGCATAGGAAAAGAGGCAGAACGTCCACAATGATGCACTTGGCCAAAAAGGGCGTATGCGTTTTTTCCTGAATATATTCAGGAAAAAACGCATACGCCCTTTTTGGCCAACCAAGCAAGCTTGCAAAGGAAATCTGCACTACAATGAAGTCTCACTTCCCCCCGGTCAAAAGGGCCATCTGAAAAAAGTGTAAAATCCAGCAAGGCAGGACAGGCCATGGAGAACTAGGAGCCTTGTTATGCTGATGGGCGGGATGTAAATTGCCAACAGACACTCGGGAGAAGTGTATGGTGTTTCCTGAAACATCTAAAAAACAAAGCAACAGAGCCTAGGACACTTCCACTTATGGTCCTATAGCTTAGGGAAATTAAAATCAAAAAGACACAGCCACCCCAAAGTTTGGGACTTCTCTGTTTACAAGAACCTCATTTACAGTACAAGTTCAACATCGCAGAAAGTGAAAAATGGATAAAGAAATTGTGGTATTTACTTGTAAAGCAATATCACTCAGCAATGAAATCTATGTCATCAGGCCCTTAGCAGCACAATGAGTGGATTCAGGTATGATGATTCTAACTGAAATAAGTCACACAGAAAAAGAAACATCATAAGGTATCAGTAATACACGGAATGTAAACTTGGCTACACAGGAACTGAATTACAGAACAGAACAGGGTCTCAAATTTAGAAAACCAACTTATGCTTGCTTTAGGGGAAAGGTGAGTTGGGGTGCTGCATAAAACCAGAGATTGAAATGAGCACAGATAAAGTTCCTTAAGCCAAATATGGAATAGACAAGAGCTACTCCTTGCTCAACGAAATGGACTCAACATCCCATATTAAACGCCTAAGAATGTACCTGACTCTTAAGTGTCTTAAAACCTATGGATTGCTATGTCTCCGAAAGAGAATCAAGCGTGTGTACAGGGGCATAAACGCAGCAGTGATAGGATTGGAGAGGTTCGGTGAGCAGATGAAGACCCTTTGAAGTCATATTGCATGGTACCCATTACACGGGTCTCAACTCTCCAGGTTTAAGTTATTCTTCCTTCAGCTAAAACATGCATGTGGAACCCAGAGTATGATCAACCGTATGAACGGGAGACGTGTTCAAATATGTCTCGTTTTCCTCCCCTGGTACTCGGGTGCAACATTCCAGATGCTTTACTAACACTCTCCCGACTTGGAGAGTCAGCGCCTTTAACCTCCTGTTTGGCCCAGTTTGCAATTTCTGCGGAAGATGAACAGGAATAGCGAGAACCAATGAGAGACTAGCTGGAGGTGTCTGGACGGGCAAATTTAACTCTCATTTCCCACCAGGAAGAGGAAATAAGCAAAGGCTCAGCGTGCCCTGCAGGAACCAGATTAGGGCTTGAAGCCATCCTGCGGTGTTGCGGCCAGCTCACAAGAAAACGAGTTGAAGAAAGGAGCTCAGGGGCACTGTAATTCACAAACCTGCAGAGTTATAAATGACAACTATCGTCCAAAAATATACTGAAGTAAGGCTTCCAAGAGGACTTGAAAGCGGGGCAGAATTGCAGGAAACCGATTTCAGGAGGTAGACTGGAATTGCATTGAAAGCATAGGAAAAGAGGCAGAACGTCCACAATGATGCACTTGGCCAAAAAGGGCGTATGCGTTTTTTCCTGAATATATTCAGGAAAAAACGCATACGCCCTTTTTGGCCAACCAAGCAAGCTTGCAAAGGAAATCTGCACTACAATGAAGTCTCACTTCCCCTCAGTCAAAAGGGCCATCTGAACAAAGTGTAAAATCCAGAAAGGCAGGACAGGCCATGGAGAACTGGGAGCCTTGTTATGCTGATGGGCGGGATGTAAATTGCCAACAGACACTCGGGAGAAGTGTATGGTGTTTCCTGAAACATCTAAAAAACAAAGCAACAGAGCCTAGGGCACTTCCACTTATGGTCCTATAGCTTAGGGAAATTAAAATCAAAAAGATACAGCCACCCCAATGTTTGGGACGCCTCTGTTTACAAGAACCTCGTTTACCGTACAAGTTCAATATCACAGAAAGTGAAAAATGGATAAAGAACTTGTGGTACTTACGTACAATGCAGTATCACTCAGCAGTGAAATCTATGTCATCAGGCCCGTAGCAGCACAATGAGTGGATTCAGGTACGATGATTCTAACTGAAATAAGTCACACAGAAAAAGAAACATCATACGATATCAGTAATACACGGAATGTAAACTTGGCTACACAGGAACTGAATTACAGAACAGAACAGGGTCTCAAATTTAGAAAACCAACTTATGCTTGTTTAAGGGTAAAGGTGAGTTGGGGTGCTGCATAAAACCAGAGATTGAAATGAGCACAGATAAAGTTCCTTAAGCCAAATATGGAATAGACAAGAGCTACTCCTTGCTCAACGAAATGGACTCAACACCGCATATTAAACGCCTAAGAATGTACCTGACTCTTAAGTATCTTAAAACCTATGGATTGCTATGTCTCCGAAAGAGAATCAAGCATGTGTACAGGGACATAAACGCAGCAGTGATAGGATTGGAGAGGTTCGGTGAGCAAATGAAGACCCTTTGAAGTCATATTGCATGGTACCCATTCCACGGGTTTCAACTACCCAGGTTTAAGGTATTCTTCCTTCAGCTAAAACATGCATGTGGAACCTAGAGTATGATCAACCATGTGATCGGGAGACGTGTTCAAATATGTCTCAGTTTTCGTACCCTGGTACTCGGGTGCAACATTCCAGACGCTTTACTAACACTCTCCCGACTTGGAGAGTCAGTCCCTTTAACCTCCTGTTTGGCCCAGTTTGCAATTTCTGCGGAAGATGAACAGGAATAGCGAGAACCAATGAGAGACTACCTGGAGGTGTCTGGACGGGCAAATTTAACTCTCATTTCCCACCAGGAAGAGGAAATAACCAAAGGCTCAGCGTGCCGTGCCGGAACCAGATTAGGGCCTGAAGCCATCCTGCGGTGTTGCGGCCAGCTCACAAGAAAACGAGTTGAAGAAAGGAGCTCAGGGGCACTGTAATTCACAAACCTGCAGAGTTATAAATGACAACTATCGTCCAAAAATATACTGAAGTAAGGCTGCCAAGAGGACTTGAAAGCGGGGCAGAATTGCAGGAAACCGATTTCAGGAGGTAGACTGGAATTGCATTGAAAGCATAGGAAAAGAGGCAGAACGTCCACAATGATGCACTTGGCCAAAAAGGGCGTATGCGTTTTTTCCTGAATATATTCAGGAAAAAACGCATACGCCCTTTTTGGCCAACCAAGCAAGCTTGCAAAGGAAATCTGCACTACAATGAAGTCTCACTTCCCCCCGGTCAAAAGGGCCATCTGAACAAAGTGTAAAATCCAGAAAGGCAGGACAGGCCATGGAGAACTGGGAGCCTTGTTATGCTGATGGGCGGGATGTAAATTGCCAACAGACACTCGGGAGAAGTGTATGGTGTTTCCTGAAACATCTAAAAAACAAAGCAACAGAGCCTAGGGCACTTCCACTTATGGTCCTATAGCTTAGGGAAATTAAAATCAAAAAGATACAGCCACCCCAATGTTTGGGACGCCTCTGTTTACAAGAACCTCGTTTACCGTACAAGTTCAATATCACAGAAAGTGAAAAATGGATAAAGAACTTGTGGTACTTATGTACAATGCAGTATCACTCAGCAGTGAAATCTATGTCATCAGGCCCGTAGCAGCACAATGAGTGGATTCAGGTACGATGATTCTAACTGAAATAAGTCACACAGAAAAAGAAACATCATACGATATCAGTAATACACGGAATGTAAACTTGGCTACACAGGAACTGAATTACAGAACAGAACAGGGTCTCAAATTTAGAAAACCAACTTATGCTTGCTTAAGGGGAAAGGTGAGTTGGGGTGCTGCATAAAACCAGAGATTGAAATGAGCACAGATAAAGTTCCTTAAGCCAAATATGGAATAGACAAGAGCTACTCCTTGCTCAACGAAATGGACTCAACACCCCATATTAAACGCCTAAGAATGTACCTGACTAGTAAGTATCTTAAAACCTATGGATTGCTATGTCTCCATAAGAGAATCAAGCGTGTGTACAGGGGCATAAACGCAGCAGTGATAGGATTGGAGAGGTTCGGTGAGCAGATGAAGACCCTTTGAAGTCATATTGCATGGTACCCATTACACGGGTCTCAACTCTCCAGGTTTAAGGTATTCTTCCTTCAGCTAAAACATGCATGTGGAACCCAGAGTATGATCAACCGTGTGAACGGGAGACGTGTTCAAATATGTCTCAGTTTTCCTCCCCTGGTACTCGGGTGCAACATTCCAGACGCTTTACTAACACTCTCCCCACTTGGAGAGTCAGCGCCTTTAACATCCTGTTTGGCCCAGTTTGCAATTTCTGCGGAAGATGAACAGGAATAGGGAGAACCAATGAGAGACTAGCTGGAGGTGTCTGGACGGGCAAATTTAACTCTCATTTCCCACCAGGAAGAGGAAATAACCAAAGGCTCAGCGTGCCGTGCCGGAACCAGATTAGGGCCTGAAGCCATCCTGCGGTGTTGCGGCCAGCTCAAAAGAAAGCGAGGTGAAGAAAGGAGCTCAGGGGCACTGTAATTCACAAACCTGCAGAGTTATAAGTGACAGCTATCGTCCAAAAATATACTGAAGTAAGGCTGCCAAGAGGACTTGAAAGCGGGGCAGAATTGCAGGAAAGCGATTTCAGGAGGTAAACTGGAATTGCATTGAAAGCATAGGAAAAGAGGCAGAACGTCCACAATGATGCACTTGGCCAAAAAGGGCGTATGCGTTTTTTCCTGAATATATTCAGGAAAAAACGCATACGCCCTTTTTGGCCAACCAAGCAAGCTTGCAAAGGAAATCTGCACTACAATGAAGTCTCACTTCCCCCCGGTCAAAAGGGCCATCTGAAAAAAGTGTAAAATCCAGAAAGGCAGGACAGGCCATGGAGAACTGGGAGCCTTGTTATGCTGATGGGCGGGATGTAAATTGCCAACAGACACTCGGGAGAAGTGTATGGTGTTTCCTGAAACATCTAAGAAACAAAGCAACAGAGCCTAGGGCACTTCCACTTATGGTCCTATAGCTAAGGGAAATTAAAATCAAAAAGACACAGCCACCCCAATTTGGGACGCCTCTGTTTACAAGAACCTCATTTACCGTACAAGTTCAATATCACAGAAATTGAAAAATGGATAAAGAATTTGTGGTACTTACGTACAATGCAGTATCACTCAGCAATGAAATCTATGTCATCAGGCCCGTAGCAGCATAATGAGTGGATTCAGTTATGATGATTCTAACTGAAATAAGTCACACAGAAAAAGAAACATCATAAGATATCACTAATACACGGAATGTAAACTTGGCTACACAGGAACTGAATTACAGAACAGAACAGGGTCTCAAATTTAGAAAACCAACTTATGCTTGCTTAAGGGGAAAGGTGAGTTGGGGTGCTGCATAAAACCAGAGATTGAAATGAGCACAGATAAAGTTCCTTAAGCCAAATATGGAATAGACAAGAGCTACTCCTTGCTCAACGAAATGGACTCAACACCCCATATTAAACGCCTAAGAATGTACCTGACTAGTAAGTATCTTAAAACCTATGGATTGCTATGTCTCCATGAGAGAATCAAGCGTGTGTACAGGGGCATAAACGCAGCAGTGATAGGATTGGAGAGGTTCGGTGAGCAGATGAAGACCCTTTGAAGTCATATTGCATGGTACCCATTACACGGGTCTCAACTCTCCAGGTTTAAGGTATTCTTCCTTCAGCTAAAACATGCATGTGGAACCCAGAGTATGATCAACCGTGTGAACGGGAGACGTGTTCAAATATGTCTCAGTTTTCCTCCCCTGGTACTCGGGTGCAACATTCCAGACGCTTTACTAACACTCTCCCCACTTGGAGAGTCAGCGCCTTTAACATCCTGTTTGGCCCAGTTTGCAATTTCTGCGGAAGATGAACAGGAATAGGGAGAACCAATGAGAGACTAGCTGGAGGTGTCTGGACGGGCAAATTTAACTCTCATTTCCCACCAGGAAGAGGAAATAACCAAAGGCTCAGCGTGCCGTGCCGGAACCAGATTAGGGCCTGAAGCCATCCTGCGGTGTTGCGGCCAGCTCACAAGAAAGCGAGTTGAAGAAAGGAGCTCAGGGGCACTGTAATTCACAAACCTGCAGAGTTATAAATGACAGCTATCGTCCAAAAATATACTGAAGTAAGGCTGCCAAGAGGACTTGAAAGCCGGGCAGATTTGCAGGAAACCAATTTCAGGAGGTAGGCTGGAATTGCATTGAAAGCATAGGAAAAGAGGCAGAACGTCCACAATGATGCACTTGGCCAAAAAGGGCGTATGCGTTTTTTCCTGAATATATTCAGGAAAAAACGCATACGCCCTTTTTGGCCAACCAAGCAAGCTTGCAAAGGAAATCTGCACTACAATGAAGTCTCACTTCCCCCCGGTCAAAAGGGCCATCTGAAAAAAGTGTAAAATCCAGCAAGGCAGGACAGGCCATGGAGAACTAGGAGCCTTGTTATGCTGATGGGCGGGATGTAAATTGCCAACAGACACTCGGGAGAAGTGTATGGTGTTTCCTGAAACATCTAAAAAACAAAGCAACAGAGCCTAGGACACTTCCACTTATGGTCCTATAGCTTAGGGAAATTAAAATCAAAAAGACACAGCCACCCCAAAGTTTGGGACGGCTCTGTTTACAAGAACCTCATTTACAGTACAAGTTCAACATCGCAGAAAGTGAAAAATGGATAAAGAAATTGTGGTATTTACTTGTAAAGCAATATCACTCAGCAATGAAATCTATGTCATCAGGCCCTTAGCAGCACAATGAGTGGATTCAGGTATGATGATTCTAACTGAAATAAGTCACACAGAAAAAGAAACATCATAAGGTATCAGTAATACACGGAATGTAAACTTGGCTACACAGGAACTGAATTACAGAACAGAACAGGGTCTCAAATTTAGAAAACCAACTTATGCTTGCTTAAGGGGAAAGGTGAGTTGGGGTGCTGCATAAAACCAGAGATTGAAATGAGCACAGATAAAGTTCCTTAAGCCAAATATGGAATAGACAAGAGCTACTCCTTGCTCAACGAAATGGACTCAACATCCCATATTAAACGCCTAAGAATGTACCTGACTCTTAAGTGTCTTAAAACCTATGGATTGCTATGTCTCCGAAAGAGAATCAAGCATGTGTACAGGGACATAAACGCAGCAGTGATAGGATTGGAGAGGTTCGGTGAGCAGATGAAGACCCTTTGAAGTCATATTGCATGGTACCCATTACACGGGTCTCAACTCTCCAGGTTTAAGGTATTCTTCCTTCAGCTAAAACATGCATGTGGAACCCAGAGTATGATCAACCGTGTGAACGGGAGACGTGTTCAAATATGTCTCAGTTTTCCTCCCCTGGTACTCGGGTGCAACATTCCAGACGCTTTACTAACACTCTCCCCACTTGGAGAGTCAGCGCCTTTAACATCCTGTTTGGCCCAGTTTGCAATTTCTGCGGAAGATGAACAGGAATAGGGAGAACCAATGAGAGACTAGCTGGAGGTGTCTGGACGGGCAAATTTAACTCTCATTTCCCACCAGGAAGAGGAAATAACCAAAGGCTCAGCGTGCCGTGACGGAACCAGATTAGGGCCTGAAGCCATCCTGCGGTGTTGCGGCCAGCTCACAAGAAAGCGAGTTGAAGAAAGGAGCTCAGGGGCACTGTAATTCACAAACCTGCAGAGTTATGAATGACAGCTATCGTCCAAAAATATACTGAAGTAAGGCTGCCAAGAGGACTTGAAAGCGGGGCAGAATTGCAGGAAACCGATTTCAGGAGGTAGACTGGAATTGCATTGAAAGCATAGGAAAAGAGGCAGAACGTCCACAATGATGCACTTGGCCAAAAAGGGCGTATGCGTTTTTTCCTGAATATATTCAGGAAAAAACGCATACGCCCTTTTTGGCCAACCAAGCAAGCTTGCAAAGGAAATCTGCACTACAATGAAGTCTCACTTCCCCCCGGTCAAAAGGGCCATCTGAAAAAAGTGTAAAATCCAGAAAGGCAGGACAGGCCATGGAGAACTGGGAGCCTTGTTATGCTGATGGGCGGGATGTAAATTGCCAACAGACACTCGGGAGAAGTGTATGGTGTTTCCTGAAACATCTAAAAAACAAAGCAACAGAGCCTAGGACACTTCCACTTATGGTCCTATAGCTTAGGGAAATTAAAATCAAAAAGACACAGCCACCCCAAAGTTTGGGACGCCTCTGTTTACAAGAACCTCATTTACAGTACAAGTTTAACATCGCAGAAAGTGAAAAATGGATAAAGAAATTGTGGTATTTACTTGCAAAGCAATATCACTCAGCAATGAAATCTATGTCATCAGGCCCTTAGCAGCACAATGAGTGGATTCAGGTATGATGATTCTAACTGAAATAAGTCACACAGAAAAAGAAACATCATAAGGTATCAGTAATACACGGAATGTAAACTTGGCTACACAGGAACTGAATTACAGAACAGAACAGGGTCTCAAATTTAGAAAACCAACTTATGCTTGCTTAAGGGGAAAGGTGAGTTGGGGTGCTGCATAAAACCAGAGATTGAAATGAGCACAGATAAAGTTCCTTAAGCCAAATATGGAATAGACAAGAGCTACTCCTTGCTCAACGAAATGGACTCAACACCGCATATTAAACGCCTAAGAATGTACCTGACTAGTAAGTATCTTAAAACCTATGGATTGCTATGTCTCCGAAAGACAATCAAGTGTGTGTACGGGGCATAAACGCAGCTGTGATAGGATTGGAGAGGTTCGGTGAGCAAATGAAGACCCTTTGAAGTCATATTGCATGGTACCCATTCCACGGGTTTCAACTACCCAGGTTTAAGGTATTCTTCCTTCAGCTAAAAGATGCATGTGGAACCTAGAGTATGATCAACCATGTGATCGGGAGACGTGTTCAAATATGTCTCAGTTTTCATACCCTGGTACTCGGGTGCAACATTCCAGACGCTTTACTAACACTCTCCCGACTTGGAGAGTCAGTCCCTTTAACCTCCTGTTTGGCCCAGTTTGCAATTTCTGCGGAAGATGAACAGGAATAGGGAGAACCAATGAGAGACTAGCTGGAGGTGTCTGGACGGGCAAATTTAACTCTCATTTCCCACCAGGAAGAGGAAATAACCAAAGGCTCAGCGTGCTGTGCCGGAACAAGATTAAGGCCTGAAGCCATCCTGCGGTGTTGCGGCCAGGTCACAAGAAAGCGAGTTGAAGAAAGGAGCTCAGGGGCACTGTAATTCACAAATCTGCAGAGTTATAAATGACAGCTATCGTCCAAAAATATACTGAAGTAAGGCTGCCAAGAGGACTTGAAAGCGGGGCAGAATTGCAGGAAACCGATTTCAGGAGGTAGACTGGAATTGCATTGAAAGCATAGGAAAAGAGGCAGAACGTCCACAATGATGCACTTGGCCAAAAAGGGCGTATGCGTTTTTTCCTGAATATATTCAGGAAAAAACGCATACGCACTTTTTGGGCAACCAAGCAAACTTACAAAGGAAATCTGCACTACAATGAAGTCTCACTTCCCCCCGGTCAAAAGGGCCATCTGAAAAAAGTGTAAAATCCAGAAAGGCAGGACAGGCCATGGAGAACTGGGAGCCTTGTTATGCTGATGGGCGGGAAGTAAATTGCCAACAGACACTCGGGAGAAGTGTATGGTGTTTCCTGAAACATCTAAGAAACAAAGCAACAGAGCCTAGGGCACTTTCACTTATGGTCCTATAGCTTAGGGAACTTAAAATCAAAAAGACACAGCCACCCCAAAGTGTGGGACGCCTCTGTTTACAAGAACCTCGTTTACCGTACAAGTTCAATATCACAGAAAGTGCAAAATGGATAAAGAACTTGTGGTACTTACGTACAATGCAGTATCACTCAGCAATGAAATCTATGTCATCAGGCCCGTAGCAGCATAATGGGTGGATTCAGTTATGATGATTCTAACTGAAATAAGTAACACAGAAAAAGAAACATCATAAGATATCAGTAATACACGGAATGTCAATTTGGCTACACAGGTACTGAATTACAGTACAGAACAGGGTCTCAAATTTAGAAAACCAACTTATGCTTGCTTAAGGGGAAAGGTGAGTTGGGGTGCTGCATAAAACCAGAGATTGAAATGAGCACAGATAAAGTTCCTTAAGCCAAATATGCAATAGACAAGAGCTACTCCTTGCTCAACGAAATGGACTCAACACCGCATATTAAACGCCTATGAATGTACCTGACTCTCAAGTATCTTAAAACCTATGGATTGCTATGTCTCCGAAAGAGAATCAAGCATGTGTACAGGGACATAAACGCAGCAGTGATAGGATTGGAGAGATTCGGTGAGCAAATGAAGACCCTTTGAAGTCATATTGCATGGTACCCATTACACGGGTCTCAACTCTCCAGGTTTAAGGTATTCTTCCTTCAGCTAAATGATGCATGTGGATCCCAGAGTATGACCAACCGTGTGAACGGGAGACGTGTTCAAATATGTCTCAGTTTTCCTCCCCTGGTACTCGGGTGCAACATTCCAGACGCTTTACTAACACTCTCCCCACTTGGAGAGTCAGCGCCTTTAACCTCCTGTTTGGCCCAGTTTGCAATTTCTGCGGAAGATGAACAGGAATAGCGAGAACCAATGAGAGACTAGCTGGAGGGGTCTGGACGGGCAAATTTAACTCTCATTTCCCACCAGGTAGAGGAATTAAACAAAGGCTCAGCGTGCCGTGCCGGAACCAGATTAGGGCCTGAAGTCATCCTGCGGTGTTGCGGCCAGCTCACAAGAAAGCGAGTTGAAGAAAGGAGCTCAGGGTCACTGTAATTCACAAACCTGCAGAGTTATAAATGACAACTATCGTCCAAAAATATACTGAAGTAAGGCTGCCAAGAGGACTTGAAAGCGGGGCAGAATTGCAGGAAACCGATTTCAGGAGGTAGACTGGAATTGCATTGAAAGCATAGGAAAAGATACAGAACGTCCACAATGATGCACTTGGCCAAAAAGGGCGTATGCGTTTTTTCCTGAATATATTCAGGAAAAAACGCATACGCACTTTTTAGCCAACCAAGCAAGCTTGCAAACGAAATCTGCACTACAATGAAGTCTCACTTCCCCCCGGTCAAAAGGGCCATCTGAAAAAAGTGTAAAATCCAGAAAGGCAGGACAGGCCATGGAGAACTGGGAGCCTTGTTATGCTGATGGGCGGGATGTAAATTGCCAACAGACACTTGGGAGAAGTGTATGGTGTTTCCTGAAACATCTAAGAAACAAAGCAACAGAGCCTAGGGCACTTTCACTTATGGTCCTATAGCTTAGGGAAATTAAAATCAAAAAGACACAGCCACCCCAATGTTTGGGACGCCTCTGTTTACAAGAACCTCGTTTACCGTACAAGTTCTCTATCACAGAAAGTGAAAAATGGATAAAGAACTTGTGGTACTTACATACAATGCAGTATCACTCAGCAATGAAATCTATGTCATCAGGCCCGTAGCAGCATAATGAGTGGATTCAGGTACGATGATTCTAACTGAAATAAGTCACACAGAAAAAGAAACATCATAAGATATCACTAATACACGGAATGTAAACTTGGCTACACAGGAACTGAATTCCAAAACATAACAGGGTCTCTAATTTAGAAAATCAACTTATGCTTGCTTAAGGGGAAAGGTGAGTTGGGGTGCTGCATAAAACCAGAGATTGAAATGAGCACAGATAAAGTTCCTTAAGCCAAATATGGAATAGAAAAGAGCTACTCCTTGCTCAACGAAATGGACTCAACACCCCATATTAAACGCCTAAGAATGTACCTGACTAGTAAGTATCTTAAAACCTATGGATTGCTATGTCTCCATAAGAGAATCAAGCATGTGTACAGGGGCATAAATGCAGCAGTGATAGGATTGGAGAGGTTCGGTGAGCAGACGAAGACCCTTTGAAGTCATATTGCATGGTACCCATTACACGGGTCTCAACTCTCCAGGTTTAAGGTATTCTTCCTTCAGCTAAAACATGCATGTGGAACCCAGAGTATGATCAACCGTGTGAACGGGAGACGTGTTCAAATATGTCTCAGTTTTCCTCCCCTGGTACTCGGGTGCAACATTCCAGACGCTTTGCTAACACTCTCCCCACTTGGAGAGTCAGTCCCTTTAACCTCCTGTTTCGTCCAGTTTCAATATCTGCGGAAGATGAACAGGAATAGCGAGAACCAATGAGAGACTAGCTGGAGGTGTCTGGACGGGCAAATTTAACTCTCATTTCCCACCAGGAAGAGGAAATAACCAAAGGCTCAGCGTGCTGTGCCGGAACCAGATTAGGGCCTGAAGCCATCCTGCGGTGTTGCGGCCAGCTCACAAGAAAGCGAGTTGAAGAAAGGAGCTCAGGGGCACTGTAATTCACAAACCTGCAGAGTTATAAATGACAACTATCGTCCAAAAATATACTGAAGTAAGGCTGCCAAGAGGACTTGAAAGCGGGGCAGAATTGCAGGAAACCGATTTCAGGAGGTAGACTGGAATTGCATTGAAAGCATAGGAAAAGAGGCAGAACGTCCACAATGATGCACTTGGCCCAAAAGGGCTTATGCGTTTTTTCCTGAATATATTCAGGAAAAAACGCATACGCACTTTTTGGCCAACCAAGCAAGCTTGCAAAGGAAATCTGCACTACAATGAAGTCTCACTTCCCCCCTGTCAAAAGGGCCATCTGAAAAAAGTGTAAAATCCAGAAAGGGAGGACAGGTCATGGAAACTGGGAGCCTTGTTATGCTGATGGGCGGGATGTAAATTGCCAACAGACACTCGGGAGAAGTGTATGGTGTTTTCCGAAACATCTAAGAAACAAAGCAACAGAGCCTAAGGCACTTCCAGTTATGGTCCTATAGCTTAGGGAAATTAAAATCAAAAATACACAGCCACCCCAATTTGGGACGCCTCTGTTTACAAGTACCTCGTTTACCGTACAAGTTCAATATCACAGAAAGTGAAAAATGGATAAAGAACTTGTGGTACTTACGTACAATGCAGTATCCCTCAGCAATGAAATCTATGTCATCAGGACCGTAGCAGCATAATGAGTGGATTCAGGTATGATGATTCTAACTGAAATAAGTCACACAGAAAAAGAAACATCATAAGATATCAGTAATACACGGAATGTAAACTTGGCTACACAGGAACTGAATTACAGAACAGAACAGGGTCTCAAATTTAGAAAACCAACTTATGCTTGCTTAAGGGGAAACGTGAGTTGGGGTGCTGCATAAAACCAGAGATTGAAATGAGCACAGATAAAGTTCCTTAAGCCAAATATGGAATAGACAAGAGTTACTCCTTGCTCAACGAAATGGACTCAACACTCCATATTAAACGCCTAAGAATGTACCTGACTCTTAAGTATCTTAAAACCTATGGATTGCTATGTCTCCATAAGAGAATCAAGCGTGTGTACAGGGGCATAAACGCAGCAGTGATAGGATTGGAGAGGTTCGGTGAGCAGATGAAGACCCTTTGAAGTCATATTGCATGGTACCCATTACACGGATCTCAACTCTCCAGGTTTAAGGTATTCTTCCTTCAGCGAAAACATGCATGTGGAACCCAGAGTATGACCAACCGTGTGAACGGGAGACGTGTTCAAATATGTCTCAGTTTTCCTCCCCTGGTACTCGGGTGCCACATTCCAGATGCTTAACTAACACTCTCCCCACTTGGAGAGTCAGCGCCTTTAACCTCCTGTTTGGCCCAGTTTGCAATTTCTGCGGAAGATGAACAGGAATAGCGAGAACCAATGAGAGACTAGCTGGAGGTGTCTGGACGGGCAAATTTAACTCTCATTTCCCACCAGGAAGAGGAAATAACCAAAGGCTCAGCGTGCCGTGCCGGAACCAGATTAGGGCCTGAAGCCATCCTGCGGTGTTGCGGCCAGCTCACAAGAAAGCGAGTTGAAGAAAGGAGCTCAGGGGCACTGTAATGCACAAACCTGCAGAGTTATAAATGACAGCTATCGTCCAAAAATATACTGAAGTAAGGCTGCCAAGAGGACTTGAAAGCGGGGCAGAATTGCAGGAAACTGATTTCAGGAGGTAGACTGGAATTGCATTGAAAGCATAGGAAAAGAGGCAGAACGTCCACAATGATGCACTTGGCCAAAAAGGGCGTATGCGTTTTTTCCTGAATATATTCAGGAAAAAACGCATACGCCCTTTTTGGCCAACCAAGCAAACTTGCAAAGGAAATCAGCACTACAATGAAGTCTCACTTCCCCCCGGTCAAAAGGGCCATCTGAAAAAAGTGTAAAATCCAGAAAGGCAGGACAGGCCATGGAGAACTGGGAGCCTTGTTATGCTGATGGGCGGGATGTAAATTGCCAACAGACACTCGGGAGAATTGTATGGTGTTTCCTGAAACATCTAAAAAACAAAGCAACAGAGCCTAGGGCACTTCCACTTATGGTCCTATAGCTTAGGGAAACTAAATTCAAAAAGACACAGCCACCCTTAAGTTTGGGACGCCTCTGTTTACAAGAACCTGGTTTACAGTACAAGTTCAACATCGCAGAAAGTGAAAAATGGATAAAGAAGTTGTGGTATTTACTTACAAAGCAATATCACTCAGCAATGAAATCTATGTCATCAGGCCCTTAGCAGCACAATGAGTGGATTCAGGTATGATGATTCTAACTGAAATAAGTCACACAGAAAAAGAAACATCATAAGATATCAGTAATACACGGAATGTAAACTTGGCTACACAGGAACTGAATTCCAAAACAGAACAGCGTCTCAAATTTAGAAAACCAACTTATGCTTGCTTAAGGGGAAAGGTGAGTTGGGGTGCTGCATAAAACCAGAGATTGAAATGAGCACAGATAAAGTTCCTTAAGCCAAATATGGAATAGACAAGAGCTACTACTTGCTCAACGAAATGGACTCACCACCCCATATTAAACGCCTAAGAATGTACCTGACTAGTAAGTATCTTAAAACCTATGGATTGCTATGTCTCCGAAAGAGAATCAAGCATGTGTACAGGGACATAAACGCAGCAGTGATAGGATTGGGGAGGTTCGGTGAGCAAACGAAGACCCTTTGAAGTCATATTGCATGGTACCCATTACACGGGTCTCAACTCTCCAGGTTTAAGGTATTCTTCCTTCAGCTAAAACATGCATGTGGAACCCAGAGTATGACCAACCGTGTGAACGGGAGACGTGTTCAAATATGTCTCAGTTTTCCTCCCCTGGTACTCGGGTGCCACATTCCAGATGCTTAACTAACACTCTCCCCACTTGGAGAGTCAGCGCCTTTAACCTCCTGTTTGGCCCAGTTTGCAATTTCTGCGGAAGATGAACAGGAATAGCGAGAACCAATGAGAGACTAGCTGGAGGTGTCTGGACGGGCAAATTTAACTCTCATTTCCCACCAGGAAGAGGAAATAACCAAAGGCTCAGCGTGCCGTGCCGGAACCAGATTAGGGCCTGAAGCCATCCTGCGGTGTTGCGGCCAGCTCACAAGAAAGCGAGTTGAAGAAAGGAGCTCAGGGGCACTGTAATGCACAAACCTGCAGAGTTATAAATGACAGCTATCGTCCAAAAATATACTGAAGTAAGGCTGCCAAGAGGACTTGAAAGCGGGGCAGAATTGCAGGAAACCGATTTCAGGAGGTAGACTGGAATTGCATTGAAAGCATAGGAAAAGAGGCAGAACGTCCACAATGATGCACTTGGCCAAAAAGTGCGTATGCGTTTTTTCCTGAATATATTCAGGAAAAAACGCATACGCACTTTTTGGCCAACCAAGCAAGCTTGCAAAGGAAATCTGCACTACAATGAAGTCTCACTTCCCCCCGGTCAAAAGGGCCATCTGAAAAAAGTGTAAAATCCAGCAAGGCAGGACAGGCCATGGAGAACTGGGAGCCTTGTTATGCTGATGGGCGGGATGTAAATTGCCAACAGACACTCGGGAGAAGTGTATGGTGTTTCCTGAAACATCTAAAAAACAAAGCAACAGAGCCTAGGGCACTTCCACTTATGGTCCTATAGCTTAGGGAAATTAAAATCAAAAAGACACAGCCACCCCAAAGTTTGGGACGCCTCTGTTTACAAGAACCTCGTTTACCTTACAAGTTCAATATCACAGAAAGTGAAAAATGGATAAAGAACTTGTGGTAATTACGTACAATGCAGTATCCCTCAGCAATGAAATCTATGTCATCAGGCCCGTAGCAGCATAATGAGTGGATTCAGGTACGATGATTCTAACTGAAATAAGTCACACAGAAAAAGAAACATCATAAGATATCACTAATACACGGAATGTAAACTTGGCTACACAGGAACTGAATTCCAAAACAGAACAGGGTCTCAAATTTAGAAAACCAACTTATGCTTGCTTAAGGGGAAAGGTGAGTTGGGGTGCTGCATAAAACCAGAGATTGAAATGAGCACAGATAAAGTTCCTTAAGCCAAATATGGAATAGACAAGAGTTACTCCTTGCTCAACGAAATGGACTCAACACTCCATATTAAACGCCTAAGAATGTACCTGACTTGTAAGTATCTTAAAACCTATGGATTGCTATGTCTCCGAAAGAGAATCAAGCTTGTGTACGGGGCATAAACGCAGCAGTGATAGGATTGGAGAGGTTCGGTGAGCAGATGAAGACCCTTTGAAGTCATATTGCATGGTACCCATTACACGGGTCTCAACTCTCTAGGTTTAAGGTATTCTTCCTTCAGCTAAAACATGCATGTGGAACCCAGAGTATGATCAACCGTGTGAACGGGAGACGTGTTCAAATATGTCTCAGTTTTCCTCCCCTGGTACTCGGGTGCCACATTCCAGATGCTTAACTAACACTCTCCCCACTTGGAGAGTCAGCGCCTTTAACCTCCTGTTTGGCCCAGTTTGCAATTTCTGCGGAAGATGAACAGGAATAGCGAGAACCAATGAGAGACTAGCTGGAGGTGTCTGGACGGGCAAATTTAACTCTCATTTCCCACCAGGAAGAGGAAATAACCAAAGGCTCAGCGTGCCGTGCCGGAACCAGATTAGGGCCTGAAGCCATCCTGCGGTGTTGCGGCCAGCTCACAAGAAAGCGAGTTGAAGAAAGGAGCTCAGGGGCACTGTAATGCACAAACCTGCAGAGTTATAAATGACAGCTATCGTCCAAAAATATACTGAAGTAAGGCTGCCAAGAGGACTTGAAAGCGGGGCAGAATTGCAGGAAACTGATTTCAGGAGGTAGACTGGAATTGCATTGAAAGCATAGGAAAAGAGGCAGAACGTCCACAATGATGCACTTGGCCAAAAAGGGCGTATGCGTTTTTTCCTGAATATATTCAGGAAAAAACGCATACGCCCTTTTTGGCCAACCAAGCAAACTTGCAAAGGAAATCAGCACTACAATGAAGTCTCACTTCCCCCCGGTCAAAAGGGCCATCTGAAAAAAGTGTAAAATCCAGAAAGGCAGGACAGGCCATGGAGAACTGGGAGCCTTGTTATGCTGATGGGCGGGATGTAAATTGCCAACAGACACTC
Organism: Globicephala melas; assembly: GCF_963455315.2. Classification (NCBI taxonomy): domain Eukaryota; kingdom Metazoa; phylum Chordata; class Mammalia; order Artiodactyla; family Delphinidae; genus Globicephala; species Globicephala melas. Next base: position 73,804 of record NW_027207270.1, read on the forward strand.
GGGAGAATTGTATGGTGTTTCCTGAAACATCTAAAAAACAAAGCAACAGAGCCTAGGGCACTTCCACTTATGGTCCTATAGCTTAGGGAAACTAAATTCAAAAAGACACAGCCACCCTTAAGTTTGGGACGCCTCTGTTTACAAGAACCTGGTTTACAGTACAAGTTCAACATCGCAGAAAGTGAAAAATGGATAAAGAAGTTGTGGTATTTACTTACAAAGCAATATCACTCAGCAATGAAATCTATGTCATCAGGCCCTTAGCAGCACAATGAGTGGATTCAGGTATGATGATTCTAACTGAAATAAGTCACACAGAAAAAGAAACATCATAAGATATCAGTAATACACGGAATGTAAACTTGGCTACACAGGAACTGAATTCCAAAACAGAACAGCGTCTCAAATTTAGAAAACCAACTTATGCTTGCTTAAGGGGAAAGGTGAGTTGGGGTGCTGCATAAAACCAGAGATTGAAATGAGCACAGATAAAGTTCCTTAAGCCAAATATGGAATAGACAAGAGCTACTACTTGCTCAACGAAATGGACTCACCACCCCATATTAAACGCCTAAGAATGTACCTGACTAGTAAGTATCTTAAAACCTATGGATTGCTATGTCTCCGAAAGAGAATCAAGCATGTGTACAGGGACATAAACGCAGCAGTGATAGGATTGGGGAGGTTCGGTGAGCAAACGAAGACCCTTTGAAGTCATATTGCATGGTACCCATTACACGGGTCTCAACTCTCCAGGTTTAAGGTATTCTTCCTTCAGCTAAAACATGCATGTGGAACCCAGAGTATGACCAACCGTGTGAACGGGAGACGTGTTCAAATATGTCTCAGTTTTCCTCCCCTGGTACTCGGGTGCCACATTCCAGATGCTTAACTAACACTCTCCCCACTTGGAGAGTCAGCGCCTTTAACCTCCTGTTTGGCCCAGTTTGCAATTTCTGCGGAAGATGAACAGGAATAGCGAGAACCAATGAGAGACTAGCTGGAGGTGTCTGGACGGGCAAATTTAACTCTCATTTCCCACCAGGAAGAGGAAATAACCAAAGGCTCAGCGTGCCGTGCCGGAACCAGATTAGGGCCTGAAGCCATCCTGCGGTGTTGCGGCCAGCTCACAAGAAAGCGAGTTGAAGAAAGGAGCTCAGGGGCACTGTAATGCACAAACCTGCAGAGTTATAAATGACAGCTATCGTCCAAAAATATACTGAAGTAAGGCTGCCAAGAGGACTTGAAAGCGGGGCAGAATTGCAGGAAACCGATTTCAGGAGGTAGACTGGAATTGCATTGAAAGCATAGGAAAAGAGGCAGAACGTCCACAATGATGCACTTGGCCAAAAAGTGCGTATGCGTTTTTTCCTGAATATATTCAGGAAAAAACGCATACGCACTTTTTGGCCAACCAAGCAAGCTTGCAAAGGAAATCTGCACTACAATGAAGTCTCACTTCCCCCCGGTCAAAAGGGCCATCTGAAAAAAGTGTAAAATCCAGCAAGGCAGGACAGGCCATGGAGAACTGGGAGCCTTGTTATGCTGATGGGCGGGATGTAAATTGCCAACAGACACTCGGGAGAAGTGTATGGTGTTTCCTGAAACATCTAAAAAACAAAGCAACAGAGCCTAGGGCACTTCCACTTATGGTCCTATAGCTTAGGGAAATTAAAATCAAAAAGACACAGCCACCCCAAAGTTTGGGACGCCTCTGTTTACAAGAACCTCGTTTACCTTACAAGTTCAATATCACAGAAAGTGAAAAATGGATAAAGAACTTGTGGTAATTACGTACAATGCAGTATCCCTCAGCAATGAAATCTATGTCATCAGGCCCGTAGCAGCATAATGAGTGGATTCAGGTACGATGATTCTAACTGAAATAAGTCACACAGAAAAAGAAACATCATAAGATATCACTAATACACGGAATGTAAACTTGGCTACACAGGAACTGAATTCCAAAACAGAACAGGGTCTCAAATTTAGAAAACCAACTTATGCTTGCTTAAGGGGAAAGGTGAGTTGGGGTGCTGCATAAAACCAGAGATTGAAATGAGCACAGATAAAGTTCCTTAAGCCAAATATGGAATAGACAAGAGTTACTCCTTGCTCAACGAAATGGACTCAACACTCCATATTAAACGCCTAAGAATGTACCTGACTTGTAAGTATCTTAAAACCTATGGATTGCTATGTCTCCGAAAGAGAATCAAGCTTGTGTACGGGGCATAAACGCAGCAGTGATAGGATTGGAGAGGTTCGGTGAGCAGATGAAGACCCTTTGAAGTCATATTGCATGGTACCCATTACACGGGTCTCAACTCTCTAGGTTTAAGGTATTCTTCCTTCAGCTAAAACATGCATGTGGAACCCAGAGTATGATCAACCGTGTGAACGGGAGACGTGTTCAAATATGTCTCAGTTTTCCTCCCCTGGTACTCGGGTGCCACATTCCAGATGCTTAACTAACACTCTCCCCACTTGGAGAGTCAGCGCCTTTAACCTCCTGTTTGGCCCAGTTTGCAATTTCTGCGGAAGATGAACAGGAATAGCGAGAACCAATGAGAGACTAGCTGGAGGTGTCTGGACGGGCAAATTTAACTCTCATTTCCCACCAGGAAGAGGAAATAACCAAAGGCTCAGCGTGCCGTGCCGGAACCAGATTAGGGCCTGAAGCCATCCTGCGGTGTTGCGGCCAGCTCACAAGAAAGCGAGTTGAAGAAAGGAGCTCAGGGACACTGTAATTCACAAACCTGCAGAGTTATAAATGACAGCTATCGTTCAAAAATATATTGAAGTAAGGCTGCCAAGAGGACTTGAATGCGGGGCAGAATTGCAGGAAACTGATTTCAGGAGGTAGACTGGAATTGCATTGAAAGCATAGGAAAAGAGGCAGAACGTCCACAATGATGCACTTGGCCAAAAAGGGCATATGCGTTTTTTCCTGAATATATTCAGGAAAAAACCCATACGCCCTTTTTGGCCAACCAAGCAAACTTGCAAAGGAAATCAGCACTACAATGAAGTCTCACTTCCCCCCGGTCAAAAGGGCCATCTGAAAAAAGTGTAAAATCCAGAAAGGCAGGACAGGCCATGGAGAACTGGGAGCCTTGTTATGCTGATGGGCGGGATGTAAATTGCCAACAGACACTCAGGAGAAGTGTATGGTGTTTCCTGAAACATCTAAAAAACAAAGCAACAGAGCCTAGGGCACTTCCACTTATGGTCCTATAGCTTAGGGAAATTAAATTCAAAAAGACACAGCCACCCTAAAGTTTGGGACGCCTCTGTTTACAAGAACCTCGTTTACAGTACAAGTTCAATATCGCAGAAAGTGAAAAATGGATAAAGAAGTTGTGGTATTTACTTACAAAGCAATATCACTCAGCAATGAAATCTATGTCATCAGGCCCTTAGCAGCACAATGAGTGGATTCAGGTATGATGATTCTAACTGAAATAAGTCACACAGAAAAAGAAACATCATAAGATATCAGTAATACACGGAATGTAAACTTGGCTACACAGGAACTGAATTCCAAAACAGAACAGCGTCTCAAATTTAGAAAACCAACTTATGCTTGCTTAAGGGGAAAGGTGAGTTGGGGTGCTGCATAAAACCAGAGATTGAAATGAGCACAGATAAAGTTCCTTAAGCCAAATATGGAATAGACAAGAGCTACTCCTTGCTCAACGAAATGGACTCAACACCCCATATTAAACGCCTAAGAATGTACCTGACTAGTAAGTATCTTAAAACCTATGGATTGCTATATCTCCCAAAGAGAATCAAGCATGTGTACAGGGGCATAAACGCAGCAGTGATAGGATTGGGGAGGTTCGGTGAGCAAACGAAGACCCTTTGAAGTCATATTACATGGTACCCATTACACGGGTCTCAACTCTCCAGGTTTAAGGGATTCTTCCTTCAGCTAAAACATGCATGTGGAACCCAGAGTATGATCAACCGTGTGAATGGGAGTCATGTTCAAATATGTCTCAGTTTTCCTCCCCTGGTACTCGGGTGCAACATTCCAGACGCTTTACTAACACTCTCCCCACTTGGAGAGTCAGGGCCTTTAACCTCCTGTTTGGTCCAGTTTGCAATTTCTGCGGAAGATGAACAGGAATAGTGAGAACCAATGAGAGACTAACTGGAGGTGTCTGGACGGGCAAATTTAACTCTCATTTCCCACCAGGAAGAGGAAATAACCAAAGGCGCAGCGTGCCGTGCCGGAACCAGATTAGGGCCTGAAGCCATCCTGCGGTGTTGCGGCCAGCTCACAAGAAAGCGAGTTGAAGAAAGGAGCTCAGGGGCACTGTAATGCACAAACCTGCAGAGTTATAAATGACAGCTATCGTCCAAAAATATACTGAAGTAAGGCTGCCAAGAGGACTTGAAAGCGGGGCAGAATTGCAGGAAACCAATTTCAGGAGGTAGACTGGAATTGCATTGAAAGCATAGGAAAAGAGGCAGAACGTCCACAATGATGCACTTGGCCAAAAAGTGCGTATGCCTTTTTTCCTGAATATATTCAGGAAAAAACGCATACGCCCTTTTTGGCCAACCAAGCAAGCTTGCAAATGAAATCTGCACTACAATGAAGTCTCACTTCCCCCCGGTCAAAAGGGCCATCTGAAAAAAGTGTAAAATCCAGAAAGGCAGGACAGGCCATGGAGAACTGGGAGCCTTGTTATGCTGATGGGCGGGATGTAAATTGCCAACAGACACTCGGGAGAAGTGTATGGTGTTTCCTGAAACATCTAAAAAACAAAGCAACAGAGCCTAGGGCACTTCCACTTATGGTCCTATAGCTTAGGGAAATTAAAATCAAAAAGACACAGCCACCCCAAAGTTTGGGATGCCTCTGATTACAAGAACCTCGTTTACCGTACAAGTTCAATATCACAGAAATTGAAAAATGGATAAAGAACTTGTGGTAATTACGTTCAATGCAGTATCCCTCAGCAATGAAATCTATGTCATCAGGCCCGTAGCAGCATAATGAGTGGATTCAGGTACGATGATTCTAACTGAAATAAGTCACACAGAAAAAGAAATATCATAAGATATCAGTAATACACGGAATGTAAACTTGGCTACACAGGAACTGAATTACAGAACAGAACAGGGTCTCAAATTTAGAAAACCACCTTATGCTTGCTTAAGGGTAAAGGTGAGTTGGGGTGCTGCATAAAACCAGAGATTGAAATGAGCACAGATAAAGTTCCTTAAGCCAAATATGGAATAGACAAGAGCTACTCCTTGCTCAACGAAATGGACTCAACACCGCATATTAAACGCCTAAGAATGTACCTGACTATTAAGTATCTTAAAACCTATGGATTGCTATGTCTCCGAAAGAGAATCAAGCGTGTGTACTGGGCATAAACGCAGCAGTGATAGGATTGGAGAGGTTTGGTGAGCAAATGAAGACCCTTTGCAGTCATATTGCATGGTACCCATTCCACGGGTTTCAACTATCCAGGTTTAAGGTATTCTTCCTTCAGCTAAAACATGCATGTGGAACCTAGAGTATGATCAACCATGTGATCGGGAGACGTGTTCAAATATGTCTCAGTTTTCATACCCTGGTACTCGGGTGCAACATTCTAGACGCTTTACTAACACTCTCCCGACTTGGAGAGTCAGTCCCTTTAACCTCCTGTTTGGCCCAGTTTGCAATTTCTGCGGAAGATGAACAGGAATAGGCAGAACCAATGAGAGACTAGCTGGAGGTGTCTGGACGGGCAAATTTAACTCTCATTTCCCACCAGGAAGAGGAAATAACCAAAGGCTCAGCGTGCCGTGCCGGAACCAGATTAGGGCCTGAAGCCATCCTGCGGTGTTGCGGCCAGGTCACAAGAAAGCGAGTTGAAGAAAGGAGCTCAGGGGCACTGTAATTCACAAACCTGCAGAGTTATAAATGACAGCTATCGTCCAAAAATATACTGAAGTAAGGCTGCCAAGAGGACTTGAAAGCGGGGCAGAATTGCAGGAAACCGATTTCAGGAGGTAGACTGGAATTGCATTGAAAGCATAGGAAAAGAGGCAGAACGTCCACAATGATGCACTTGGCCAAAAAGGGCGTATGCGTTTTTTCCTGAATATATTCAGGAAAAAACGCATATGCCCTTTTTGGCCAACCAAGCAAACTTGCAAAGGAAATCTGCACTACAATGAAGTCTCACTTCCCCCCGGTCAAAAGGGCCATCTGAAAAAAGTGTAAAATCCAGCAAGGCAGGACAGGCCATGGAGAACTGGGAGCCTTGTTATGCTGATGGGCGGGATGTAAATTGCCAACAGACACTCGGGAGAAGTGTATGGTGTTTCCTGAAACATCTAAGAAAGAAAGCAACAGAGCCTAGGGCACTTCCACTTATGGTCCTATAGCTTAGGGAAATTAAAATCAAAAAGACACAGCCACCCCAAAGATTGGGACGCCTCTGTTTACAAGAACCTCGTTTACCGTACAAGTTCAATATCACAGAAAGTGAAAAATGGATAAAGAACTTGTGGTACTTACTTACAATGCAGTATCACTCAGCAATGAAATCTATGTCATCAGGCCCTTAGCAGCATAATGAGTGGATTCAGGTACGATGATTCTAACTGAAATAAGTCACACAGAAAAAGAAACATCATATGATATCTGTAATACACGGAATGTAAACTTGGCTACACAGGAACTGAATTACAGAACAGAACAGGGTCTCAAATTTAGAAAAACACCTTATGCTTGCTTAAGGGTAAAGGTGAGTTGGGGTGCTGCATAAAACCAGAGATTGAAATGAGCACAGATAAAGTTCCTTAAGCCAAATATGGAATAGACAAGAGCTACTCCTTGCTCAACGAAATGGACTCAACACCGCATATTAAACGCCTAAGAATGTACCTGACTAGTAAGTATCTTAAAACCTATGGATTGCTATGTCTCCGAAAGAGAATCAAGCGTGTGTACTGGGCATAAACGCAGCAGTGATAGGATTGGAGAGGTTCGGTGAGCAAATGAAGACCCTTTGAAGTCATATTGCATGGTACCCATTCCACGGGTTTCAACTACCCAGTTTTAAGGTATTCTTCCTTCAGCTAAAACATGCATGTGGAACGCAGAGTATGATCAACCGTGTGAACGGGAGACGTGTTCAAATATGTCTCAGTTTTCCACCCCTGGTACTCGGGTGCAACATTCCAGACGATTTACTAACACTCTCCCCACTTGGAGAGTCAGCGCCTTTAACCTTCTGTTTGGCCCAGTTTGCAATTTCTGCGGAAGATGAACAGGAATAGTGAGAACCAATGAGAGACTAGCTGGAGGTGTCTGGACGGGCAAATTTAACTCTCATTTCCCACCAGGAAGAGGAATTAACCAAAGGCTCAGCGTGCCGTGCCGGAACCAGATTAGGGCCTGAAGCCATCCTGCGGTGTTGCGGCCAGCTCACAAGAAAGCGAGTTGAAGAAAGGAGCTCAGGGGCACTGTAATTCACAAACCTGCAGAGTTATAAATGACAGCTATCGTCCAAAAATATACTGAAGTAAGGCTGCCAAGAGGACTTGAAAGCGGGGCAGAATTGCAGGAAACCGATTTCAGGAGGTAGACTGGAATTGCATTGAAAGCGTAGGAAAAGAGGCAGAACGTCCACAATGATGCACTTGGCCAAAAACGGCGTATGCGTTTTTTTCTGAATATATTCAGGAAAAAACGCATACGCCCTTTTTGGCCAACCAAGCAAACTTGCAAAGGAAATCTGCACTACAATGAAGTCTCACTTCCCCCCGGTCAAAAGGGCCATCTGAAAAAAGTGTAAAATCCAGAAAGGCAGGACAGGCCATGGAGAACTGGGAGCCTTGTTATGCTGATGGGCGGGATGTAAATTGCCAACAGACACTCGGGAGAAGTGTACGGTGTTTCCTGAAACATCTAAAAAACAAAGCAACAGAGCCTAGGGCACTTCCACTTATGGTCCTATAGCTTAGGGAAATTAAAATCAAAAAGACACAGCCACCCCAAAGTTTCGGACACCTCTGTTTACAAGAACCTCGTTTACAGTACAAGTTCAACATCGCAGAAAGTGAAAAATGGATAAAGAAGTTGTGGTATTTAATTACAAAGCAATATCACTCAGCAATGAAATCTATGTCATCAGGCCCTTAGCAGCACAATGAGTAGATTCAGGTATGATGATTCTAACTGAAATAAGTCACACAGAAAAAGAAACATCATAAGATATCAGTAATACACGGAATGTAAACTTGGCTACACAGGAACTGAATTCCAAAACAGAACAGCGTCTCAAATTTAGAAAATCAACTTATGCTTGCTTAAGGGGAAAGGTGAGTTGGGGTGCTGCATAAAACCAGAGATTGAAATGAGCACAGATAAAGTTCGTTAAGCCAAATATGGAATAGACAAGAGCTACTCCTTGCTCAACGAAATGGACTCAACATCCCATATTAAACGCCTAAGAATGTACCTGACTAGTAAGTATCTTAAAACCTATGGATTGCTATGTCTCCAAAAGAGAATCAAGCGTGTGTACAGGGGCAGAAACGCAGCAGTGATAGGATTGGAGAGGTTCGGTGAGCAAATGAAGACCCTTTGAAGTCATATTGCATGGTACCCATTCCACGGGTTTCAACTACCCAGGTTTAAGGTATTCTTCCTACAGCTACAACATGCATGTGGAACCCAGAGTATGATCAACCATGTGATCGGGAGACGTGTTCAAATATGTCTCAGTTTTCCTCCCCTGGTACTCGGGTGCAACATTCCAGACGCTTTACTAACACTCTCCCGACTTGGAGAGTCAGTCCCTTTAACCTCCTGTTTGGCCCAGTTTGCAATTTCTGCGGAAGATGAACAGGAATAGCGAGGACCAATGAGAGACTAGCTGGAGGTGTCTGGACGGGCAAATTTAACTCTCATTTCCCACCAGAAAGAGGAATTAACCAAAGGCTCAGCATGCCGTGCCGGAACCAGATTAGGGCCTGAAGCCATCCTGCGGTGTTGCGGCCAGCTCACAAGAAAACGAGTTGAAGAAAGGAGCTCAGGGGCACTGTAATTCACAAACCTGCAGAGTTATAAATGACAGCTATCGTCCAAAAATATACTGAAGTAAGGCTGCCAAGAGGACTTGAAAGCGGGGCAGAATTGCAGGAAACCGATTTCAGGAGGTAGACTGGAATTGCATTGAAAGCATAGGAAAAGAGGCAGAACGCCCACAATGATGCACTTGGCCAAAAAGGGCGTATGCGTTTTTTCCTGAATATATTCAGGAAAAAACGCATACGCCCTTTTTGGCCAACCAAGCAAGCTTGCAAAGGAAATCTGCACTACAATGATGTCTCACTTCCCCCCGGTCAAAAGGGCCATCTGAAAAAAGTGTAAAATCCAGCAAGGCAGGACAGGCCATGGAGAACTGGGAGCCTTGTTATGCTGATGGGCGGGATGTAAATTGCCAACAGACACTCGGGAGAAGTGTATGGTGTTTCCTGAAACATCTAAAAAACAAAGCAACAGAGCCTAGGGCACTTCCACTTATGGTCCTATAGCTTAGGGAAATTAAAATCAAAAAGACACAGCCACCCCAAAGTTTGGGACGCCTCTGTTTACAAGAACCTCGTTTACAGTACAAGTTCAACATCGCAGAAAGTGAAAAATGAATAAAGAAGTTGTGGTATTTACTTACAAAGCAATATCACTCAGCAATGAAATCTATGTCGTCAGGCCCTTAGCAGCACAATGAGTGGATTCAGGTATGATGATTCTAACTGAAATAAGTCACACAGAAAAAGAAACATCATAAGATATCACTAATACACGGAATGTAAACTTGGCTACACAGGAACTGAATTCCAAAACAGAACAGCGTCTCAAATTTAGAAAACCAACTTATGCTTGCTTAAGGGGAAAGGTGAGTTGGGGTGCTGCATAAAACCAGAGATTGAAATGAGCACAGATAAAGTTCCTTAAGCCAAATATGGAATAGACAAGAGCTACTCCTTGCTCAATGAAATGGACTCAACATCCCATATTAAACGCATAAGAATGTACCTGACTAGTAAGTATCTTAAAACCTATGGATTGCTATGTCTCTGAAAGAGAATCAAGCGTGTGTACAGGGGCATAAACGCAGCAGTGATAGGATTGGAGAGTTTCGGTGAGCAAATGAAGACCCTTTGAAGTCATATTGCATGGTACCCATTCCACGGGTTTCAACTACCCAGGTTTAAGGTATTCTTCCTACAGCTACAACATGCATGTGGAACCCAGAGTATGATCAACCATGTGATCGGGAGACGTGTTCAAATATGTCTCAGTTTTCCTCCCCTGGTACTCGGGTGCAACATTCCAGACGCTTTACTAACACTCTCCCGACTTGGAGAGTCAGTCCCTTTAACCTCCTGTTTGGCCCAGTTTGCAATTTCTGCGGAAGATGAACAGGAATAGCGAGAACCAATGAGAGACTAGCTGGAGGTGTCTGGACGGGCAAATTTAACTCTCATTTCCCACCAGGAAGAGGAATTAACCAAAGGCTCAGCATGCCGTGCCGGAACCAGATTAGGGCCTGAAGCCATCCTGCGGTGTTGCGGCCAGCTCACAAGAAAACGAGTTGAAGAAAGGAGCTCAGGGGCACTGTAATTCACAAACCTGCAGAGTTATAAATGACAGCTATCGTCCAAAAATATACTGAAGTAAGGCTGCCAAGAGGACTTGAAAGCGGGGCAGAATTGCAGGAAACCGATTTCAGGAGGTAGACTGGAATTGCATTGAAAGCATAGGAAAAGAGGCAGAACGTCCACAATGATGCACTTGGCCAAAAAGTGCGTATGCGTTTTTTCCTGAATATATTCAGGAAAAAACGCATACGCCCTTTTTGGCCAACCAAGCAAGCTTGCAAAGGAAATCTGCACTACAATGAAGTCTCACTTCCCCCCGGTCAAAAGGGCCATCTGAAAAAAGTGTAAAATCCAGCAAGGCAGGACAGGCCATGGAGAACTGGGAGCCTTGTTATGCTGATGGGCGGGATGTAAATTGCCAACAGACACTCGGGAGAAGTGTATGGTGTTTCCTGAAACATCTAAAAAACAAAGCAACAGAGCCTAGGGCACTTCCACTTATGGTCCTATAGCTTAGGGAAATTAAAATCAAAAAGACACAGCCACCCCAAAGTTTGGGACGCCTATGTTTACAAGAACCTCGTTTACAGTACAAGTTCAACATCGCAGAAAGTGAAAAATGAATAAAGAAGTTGTGGTATTTACTTACAAAGCAATATCACTCAGCAATGAAATCTATGTCATCAGGCCCTTAGCAGCACAATGAGTGGATTCAGGTATGATGATTCTAACTGAAATAAGTCACACAGAAAAAGAAACATCATAAGATATCACTAATACACGGAATGTAAACTTGGCTACACAGGAACTGAATTACAGAACAGAACAGCGTCTCAAATTTAGAAAACGAACTTATGCTTGCTTAAGGGGAAAGGTGAGTTGGGGTGCTGCATAAAACCAGAGATTGAAATGAGCACAGATAAAGTTCCTTAAGCCAAATATGGAATAGACAAGAGCTACTCCTTGCTCATAGAAATGGACTCAACATCCCATATTAAACGCCTAAGAATGTACCTGACTAGTAAGTATCTTAAAACCTATGGATTGCTATGTCTCCGAAAGAGAATCAAGCGTGTGTACAGGGGCATAAACGCAGCAGTGATAGGATTGGAGAGGTTCGGTGAGCAAATGAAGACCCTTTGAAGTCATATTGCATGGTACCCATTCCACGGGTTTCAACTACCCAGGTTTAAGGTATTCTTCCTACAGCTACAACATGCATGAGGAACCCAGAGTATGATCAACCATGTGATCGGGAGACGTGTTCAAATATGTCTCAGTTTTCCTCCCATGGTACTCGGGTGCAACATTCCAGACGCTTTACTAACACTCTCCCGACTTGGAGAGTCAGTCCCTTTAACCTCCTGTTTGTCCCAGTTTGCAATTTCTGCGGAAGATGAACAGGAATAACGAGAACCAATGAGAGACTAGCTGGAGGTGTCTGGACGGGCAAATTTAACTCTCATTTCCCACCAGGAAGAGGAATTAACCAAAGGCTCAGCATGCCGTGCCGGAACCAGATTAGGGCCTGAAGCCATCCTGCGGTATTGTGGCCAGCTTACAAGAAAACGAGTTGAAGAAAGGAGCTCAGGGGCACTGTAATTCACAAACCTGCAGAGTTATAAATGACAGCTATCGTCCAAAAATATACTGAAGTAAGGCTGCCAAGAGGACTTGAAAGCGGGGCAGAATTGCAGGAAACCGATTTCAGGAGGTAGACTGGAATTGCATTGAAAGCATAGGAAAAGAGGCAGAACGCCCACAATGATGAACTTGGCCAAAAAGGGCGTATGCGTTTTTTCCTGAATATATTCAGGAAAAAACGCATACGCCCTTTTTGGCCAACCAAGCAAGCTTGCAAAGGAAATCTGCACTACAATGAAGTCTCACTTCCCCCCGGTCAAAAGGGCCATCTGAAAAAAGTGTAAAATCCAGCAAGGCAGGACAGGCCATGGAGAACTGGGAGCCTTGTTATGCTGATGGGCGGGATGTAAATTGTCAACAGACACTCGGGAGAAGTGTATGGTGTTTCCTGAAACATCTAAAAAACAAAGCAACAGAGCCTAGGGCACTTCCACTTATGGTCCTATAGCTTAGGGAAATTAAAATCAAAAAGACACAGCCACCCCAAAGTTTGGGACGCCTCTGTTTACAAGAACCTCGTTTACAGTACAAGTTCAACATCGCAGAAAGTGAAAAATGGATAAAGAAGTTGTGGTATTTACTTACAAAGCAATATCACTCAGCAATGAAATCTATGTCATCAGGCCCTTAGCAGCACAATGAGTGGATTCAGGTATGATGATTCTAACTGAAATAAGTCACACAGAAAAAGAAACATCATAAGATATCACTAATACACGGAATGTAAACTTGGCTACACAGGAACTGAATTCCAAAACAGAACAGCGTCTCAAATTTAGAAAACGAACTTATGCTTGCTTAAGGGGAAAGGTGAGTTGGGGTGCTGCATAAAACCAGAGATTGAAATGAGCACAGATAAAGTTCCTTAAGCCAAATATGGAATAGACAAGAGCTACTCCTTGCTCAACGAAATGGACTCAACACCCCATATTAAACGCCTAAGAATGTACCTGACTAGTAAGTATCTTAAAACCTATGGATTGCTATGTCTCCGAAAGAGAATCAAACGTGTGTACAGGGGCATAAACGCAGCAGTGATAGGATTGGAGAGGTTCGGTGAGCAAATGAAGACCCTTTGAAGTCATATTGCATGGTACCCATTACACGGGTCTCAACTCTCCAGGTTTAAGGTATTCTTTCTTCAGCTAAAACATGCATGTGGAACCCAGAGTATGATCAACCATGTGAACGGGAGACGTGTTCAACTATATCTCAGTTTTCCTCCCCTGGTACTTGGGTGCAACATTCCAGATGCTTTACTAACACTCTCCCGACTTGGAGAGTCAGCGCCTTTAACCTCCTGTTTGGCCCAGTTTGCAATTTCTGCGGAAGATGAACAGGAATAGGGAGAACCAATGAGAAACTAGCTGGAGGTGTCTGGACGGGCAAATTTAACTCTCATTTCCCACCAGGAAGAGGAAATAACCAAAGGCTCAGCGTGCCGTGCCGGAACCAGATTAGAGCCTGAAGCCATCCTGAGGTGTTGCGGACAGCTCACAAGAAAGCGAGTTGAAGAAAGGAGCTCAGGGGCACTGTAATTCACAAACCTGCAGAGTTATAAATGACAGCTATCGTCCAAAAATATACTGAAGTAAGGCTGCCAAGAGGACTTGAAAGCGGGGCAGAATTGCAGGAAACCGATTTCAGGAGGTAGACTGGAATTGCATTGAAAGCATAGGAAAAGAGGAAGAACGTCCACAATGATGCACTTGGCCAAAAAGGGCGTATGCGTTTTTTCCTGAATATATTCAGGAAAAAACGCATACGCCCTTTTTGGCCAACCAAGCAAGCTTGCAAAGGAAATCTGCACTACAATGAAGTCTCACTTCACCCCGGTCAAAAGGGCCATCTGAAAAAAGTGTAAAATCCAGCAAGGCAGGACAGGCCATGGAGAACTGGGAGCCTTGTTATGCTGATGGGCGGGATGTAAATTGCCAACAGACACTCGGGAGAAGTGTATGGTGTTTCCTGAAACATCTAAAAAACAAAGCAACAGAGCCTAGGGCACTTCCACTTATGGTCCTATAGCTTAGGGAAATTAAAATCAAAAAGACACAGCCACCCCAAAGTTTGGGACGCCTCTGTTTACAAGAACCTCGTTTACCGTACAAGTTCAACATCGCAGAAAGTGAAAAATGGATAAAGAAGTTGTGGTATTTACTTACAAAGCAATATCACTCAGCAGTGAAATCTATGTCATCAGGCCCTTAGCAGCACAATGAGTGGATTCAGGTATGATGATTCTAACTGAAATAAGTCACACAGAAAAAGAAACATCATAAGATATCTCTAATACACGGAATGTAAACTTGGCTACACAAGAACTGAATTCCAAAACAGAACAGGGTCTCAAATTTAGAAAACCAACTTATGCTTGCTTAAGGGGAAAGGTGAGTTGGGGTGCTGCATAAAACCAGAGATTGAAATGAGCACAGATAAAGTTCGTTAAGCCAAATATGGAATAGACAAGAGCTACTCCTTGCTCAACGAAATGGACTCAACACCCCATATTAAACGCCTAAGAATGTACCTGACTAGTAAGTATCTTAAAACCTATGGATTGCTATGTCTCCGAAAGAGAATCAAACGTGTGTACAGGGGCATAAACGCAGCAGTGATAGGATTGGAGAGGTTCGGTGAGCAAATGAAGACCCTTTGAAGTCATATTGCATGGTACCCATTCCACGGGTCTCAACTACCCAGGTTTAAGGTATTCTTCCTTCAGCTAAAACATGCATGTGAAACCCAGAGTATGATCAACAGTGTGAATGGGAGACGTGTTCAAATATGTCTCAGTTTTCCTGCCCTGGTACTCGGGTTCAACATTCCAGACGCTTTACTAACACTCTCCCCACTTGGAGAGTCAGCGCCTTTAACCTCCTGTTTGGCCCAGTTTGCAATTTCTGCGGAAGATGAACAGGAATAGGGAGAACCAATGAGAGACTAGCTGGAGGTGTCTGGACGGGCAAATTTAACTCTCATTTCCCACCAGGAAGAGGAACTAACCAAAGGCTCAGCGTGCCGTGCCGGAACCAGATTAGGGCCTGAAGCCATCCTGCGGTGTTGCGGCCAGCTCAAAAGAAAACGAGTTGAAGAAAGGAGCTCAGGGGCACTGTAATTCACAAACCTGCAGAGTTATAAATGACAGCTATCGTCCAAAAGTATACTGAAGTAAGGCTGCCAAGAGGACTTGAAAGCGGGGCAGAATTGCAGGAAACCGATTTCAGGAGGTAGACTGGAATTGCATTGAAAGCATAGGAAAAGAGGCAGAACGTCCACAATGATGCACTTGGCCAAAAAGGGCGTATGCGTTTTTTCCTGAATATATTCAGGAAAAAACGCATACGCCCTTTTTGGCCAACCAAGCAAGCTTGCAAAGGAAATCTGCACTACAATGAAGTCTCACTTCCCCCCGGTCAAAAGGGCCATCTGAAAAAAGTGTAAAATCCAGCAAGGCAGGACAGGCCATGGAGAACTGGGAGCCTTGTTATGCTGATGGGCGGGATGTAAATTGCCAACAGACACTCGGGAGAAGTGTATGGTGTTTCCTGAAACATCTAAAAAACAAAGCAACAGAGCCTAGGGCACTTCCACTTATGGTCCTATAGCTTAGGGAAATTAAAATCAAAAAGACACAGCCACCCCAAAGTTTGGGACGCCTCTGTTTACAAGAACCTCGTTTACCGTACAAGTTTAATATCACAGAAAGTGAAAAATGGATAAAGAACTTGTGGTACTTACGTACAATGCAGTATCACTCAGCAATGAAATCTATGTCATCAGGCCCGTAGCAGCATAATGAGTGGATTCAGGTACGATGATTCTAACTGAAATAAGTCACACAGAAAAAGAAACATCATAAGATATCACTAATACACGGAATGTAAACTTGGCTACACAGGAACTGAATTCCAAAACAGAACAGGGTCTCAAATTTAGAAAACCAACTTATGCTTGCTTAAGGGGAAAGGTGAGTTGGGGTGCTGCATAAAACCAGAGATTGAAATGAGCACAGATAAAGTTCCTTAAGCCAAATATGGAATAGACAAGAGCTACTCCTTGCTCAAAGAAATGGACTCAACACCGCATATTAAACGCCTAAGAATGTACCTGACTAGTAAGTATCTTAAAACCTATGGATTGCTATGTCTCTGAAAGAGAATCAAGCATGTGTACAGGGGCATAAACGCAGCAGTGATAGGATTGGAGAGGTTCGGTGAGCAAATGAAGACCCTTTGAAGTCATATTGCATGGTACCCATTCCACGGGTTTCAACTACCCAGGTTTAAGGTATTCTTCCTTCAGCTAAAACATGCATGTGGAACCTAGAGTATGATCAAACATGTGATCGGGAGATGTGTTAAAATATGTCTCAGTTTTCGTACCCTGGTACTCAGGTGCATCATTGCAGACGCTTTACTAACACTCTCCCGACTTGGAGAGTCAGTCCCTTTAAACTCCTGTTTGGCCCAGTTTGCAATTTCTGCGGAAGATGAACAGGAATAGGGAGAACCAATGAGAGACTAGCTGGAGGTGTCTGGACGGGCAAATTTAACTCTCATTTCCCACCAGGAAGCGGAATTAACCAAAGGCTCAGCGTGCCGTGCCGGAACCAGATTAGGGCCTGAAGCCATCCTCTGGTGTTGCGGCCAGCTCAAAAGAAAGCGACTTGAAGAAAGGAGCTCAGGGGCACTGTAATTCACAAATCTGCAGAGTTCTAAATGACAGCTATCGTCCAAAAATATACTGAAGTAAGGCTGCCAAGAGGACTTGAAAGCGGGGCAGAATTGCAGGAAACCGATTTCAGGAGGTAGACTGGAATTGCATTGAAAGCATAGGAAAAGAGGCAGAACGTCCACAATGATGCACTTGACCAAAAAGGGCGTATGCGTTTTTTCCTGAATATATTCAGGAAAAAACGCATACGCACTTTTGGGCCAACCAAGCAAGCTTGCAAAGGAAATCTGCACTACAATGAAGTCTCACTTCCCCCTGGTCAAAAGGGCCATCTGAAAAAACTGTAAAATCCAGAAAGGCAGGACAGGCCATGGAGAACTGGGAGCCTTGTTATGCTGATGGGCGGGATGTAAATTGCCAACAGACACTCAGGAGAAGTGTATGGTGTTTCCTGAAACATCTAAAAAACAAAGCAACAGAGCCTAGGGCACTTCCACTTATGGTCCTATAGCTTAGGGAAATTAAAATCAAAAAGACACAGCCACCCCAAAGTTTGGGACGCCTCTGTTTACAAGAACCTCGTTTACAGCACAAGTTCAACATCGCAGAAAGTGAAAAATGGATAAAGAAGTTGTGGTATTTACTTACAAAGCAATATCACTCAGCAATGAAATCTATGTCATCAGGCCCTTAGCAGCACAATGAGTGGATTCAGGTATGATGATTCTAACTGAAATAAGTCACACAGAAAAAGAAACATCATAAGATATCACTAATACACGGAATGTAAACTTGGCTACACAGGAACTGAATTACAGAACAGAACAGGGTCTCAAATTTTGAAAACCAACTTATGCTTGCTTAACGGGAAAGATGAGTTGGGCTGCTGCATAAAACCAGAGATTGAAATGAGCACAGATAAAGTTCCTTAAGCCAAATATGGAATAGACAAGAGCTACTCCTTGCTCAACGAAATGGACTCAACACCGCATATTAAACGCCTAAGAATGTACCTGACTAGTAAGTATCTTAAAACCTATGGATTGCTATGTCTCCGAAAGAGAATCAAGCATGTGTACAGGGGCATAAACGCAGTAGTGATAGGATTGGAGAGGTTCGGTGAGCAAATGAAGACCCTTTGAAGTCATATTGCATGGTACCCATTCCACGAGTCTCAACTACCCAGGTTTAAGGTATTCTTCCATCAGCTAAAACATGCATGTGAAACCCAGAGTATGATCAACAGTGTGAACGGGAGACGTGTTCAAATATGTCTCAGTTTTCCTCCCCTGGTACTCGGGTGCAACATTCCAGACGCTTTACTAACACTCTCCCCACTTGGAGAGTCAGTGCCTTTAACCTCCTGTTTGGCCCAGTTTGCAATTTCTGCGGAAGATGAACAGGAATAGGGAGAACCAATGAGAGACTAGCTGGAGGTGTCTGGACGGGCAAATTTAACTCTCATTTCCCACCAGGAAGCGGAATTAACCAAAGGCTCAGCGTGCCGTGCCGGAACCAGATTAGGGCCTGAAGCCATCCTGCGCTGTTGCGGCCAGCTCACAAGAAAGCGAGTTGAAGAAAGGAGCTCAGGGGCACTGTAATTCACAAACCTGCAGAGTTATAAATGACAGCTATCGTCCAAAAATATACTGAGGTAAGGCTGCCAAGAGGACTTGAAAGCGGGGCAGAATTGCAGGAAACCGATTTCAGGAGGTAGACTGGAATTGCATTGAAAGCATAGGAAAAGAGGCAGAACGTCCACAATGATGCACTTGGCCAAAAAGGGCGTATGCGTTTTTTCCTGAATATATTCAGGAAAAAACGCATACGCCCTTTTTGGCCAACCAAGTAAGCTTGCAAAGGAAATCTGCACTACAATGAAGTCTCACTTCCCCCCGGTCAAAAGGGCCATCTGAAAAAAGTGTAAAATCCAGAAAGGCAGGACAGGCTATGGAGAACTGGGAGCCTTGTTATGCTGATGGGCGGGATGTAAACTGCCAACAGACACTCGGGAGAAGTGTATGGTGTTTCCTGAAACATACAGAAAACAAAGCAACAGAGCCTAGGGCACTTCCACTTATGGTCCTATAGCTTAGGGAAATTAAAATCAAAAAGACACAGCCACCCCAAAGTTTGGGACGCCTCTGTTTACAAGAACCTCGTTTACCGTACAAGTTCAATATCACAGAAAGTGAAAAATGGATAAAGAACTTGTGGTACTTATGTACAATGCAGTATCACTCAGCAATGAAATCTATGTCATCAGGCCCTTAGCAGCATAATGAGTGGATTCAGGTACGATGATTCTAACTGAAATAAGTCACACAAAAAAGAAACATCATAAGATATCACTAACACACGGAATGTAAACTGCGCTACACAGGAACTGAATTCCAAAACAGAACAGGGTCTCAAATTTAGAAAACCAACTTATGCCTGCTTAAGGGGAAAGGTGAGTTGAGGTGCTGCATAAAACCAGAGATTGAAATGAGCACAGATAAAGTTCCTTAAGCCAAATATGGAATAGACAAGAGCTACTCCTTGCTCAACGAAATGGACTCAACACCCCATATTAAACGCCTAAGAATGTACCTGACTAGTAAGTATCTTAAAACCTATGGATTGCTATGTCTCCAAAAGAGAATCAAGCGTGTGTACAGGGGCATAAACGCAGCAGTGATAGGATTGGAGAGGTTCGGTGAGCAAATGAAGACCCTTTGAAGTCATATTGCATGGTAACCATTCCACGGGTTTTAACTACCCAGGTTTAAGGTATTCTTCCTTCAGCTAAAACATGCATGTGGAACCCAGAGTATGATCAACCGTGTGAACGGGAGACGTGTTCAAATATGTCTCAGTTTTCCTCCCCTGGTACTCGGGTACAACATTCCAGACGCTTTACTAACACTCTCCCCACTTGGAGAGTCAGTGCCTTTAACCTCCTGTTTGGCCCAGTTTGCAATTTCTGCGGAAGATGAACAGGAATAGCGAGAACCAATGAGAGACTAGCTGGAAGTGTCTGGACGGGCAAATTTAACTCTCATTTCCCACCAGGAAGCGGAATTAACCAAAGGCTCAGCGTGCCGTGCCTGAACCAGATTAGGGCCTGAAGCCATCCTGCGGTGTTGCGGCCAGGTCACAAGAAAGCGAGTTGAAGAAAGGAGCTCAGGGGCACTGTAATTCACAAACCTGCAGAGTTATAAATGACAACTATCGTCCAAAAATATACTGAAGTAAGGCTGCCAAGAGGACTTGAAAGCGGGGCAGAATTGCAGGAAACCGATTTCAGGAGGTAGACTGGAATTGCACTGAAAGCATAGGAAAAGAGGCAGAACGTCCACAATGATGCACTTGGCCAAAAAGGGCGTATGCGTTTTTTCCTGAATATATTCAGGAAAAAACGCATACGCACTTTTTGGCCAACCAAGCAAGCTTGAAAAGGAAATCTGCACTACAATGAAGTCTCACTTCCCCCCGGTCAAAAGGGCCATCTGAAAAAAGTGTAAAATCCAGCAAGGCAGAACAGGCCATGCAGAACTGGGAGCCTTGTTATGCTGATGGGCGGGATGTAAATTGCCAACAGATACTCGGGAGAAGTGTATGGTGTTTCCTGAAACATCTAAAAAACAAAGCAACAGAGCCTAGGGCACTTCCACTTATGGTCCTATAGCTTAGGGAAATTAAAATCAAAAAGACACAGCCAACCCGAAGTTTGGAACGGCTCTGTTTACAAGAACCTCGTTTACCGTACAAGTTCAATATCACAGAAAGTGAAAAATGGATAAAGAACTTGTGGTACTTATGTACAATGCAGTATCACTCAGCAATGAAATCTATGTCATCAGGCCCTTAGCAGCATAATGAGTGGATTCAGGTACGATGATTCTAACTGAAATAAGTCACACAAAAAAGAAACATCATAAGATATCACTAACACACGGAATGTAAACTGCGCTACACAGGAACTGAATTCCAAAACAGAACAGGGTCTCAAATTTAGAAAACCAACTTATGCCTGCTTAAGGGTAAAGGTGAGTTGAGGTGCTGCATAAAACCAGAGATTGAAATGAGCACAGATAAAGTTCCTTAAGCCAAATATGGAATAGACAAGAGCTACTCCTTGCTCAACGAAATGGACTCAACACCCCATATTAAACGCCTAAGAATGTACCTGACTAGTAAGTATCTTATAACCTATGGATTGCTATGTCTCCAAAAGAGAATCAAGCGTGTGTACAGGGGCATAAACGCAGCAGTGATAGGATTGGAGAGGTTCGGTGAGCAAATGAAGACCCTTTGAAGTCATATTGCATGGTACCCATTCCACGGGTTTTAACTACCCAGGTTTAAGGTATTCTTCCTTCAGCTAAAACATGCATGTGGAACCCAGAGTATGATCAACCGTGTGAATGGGAGACGTGTTCAAATAAGTCTCAGTTTTCCTCCCCTGGTACTCGGGTGCAACATTCCAGACGCTTTACTAACACTCTCCCCACTTGGAGAATCCGCGCCTTTAACCTCCTGTTTGGCCCAGTTTGCAATTTCTGTGGAAGATGAACAGGAATAGGGAGAACCAATGAGAGACTAGCTGGAGGTGTCTGGACGGGCAAATTTCACTCTCATTTCCCTCCAGGAAGAGGAACTAACCAAAGGCTCAGCGTGCCGTGCCGGAACCAGATTAGGGCCTGAAGCCATCCTGCGGTGTTGCGGCCAGCTCAAAAGAAAGCGAGTTGAAGACAGGAACTCAGGGGCACTGTAATTCACAAACCTGCAGAGTTATAAATGACAGCTATCGTCCAAAAATATACTGAAGTAAGGCTGCCAAGAGGACTTGAAAGCGGGGCAGAATTGCAGGAAACCGATTTCAGGAGGTAGACTGGAATTGCATTGGAAGCATAGGAAAAGAGGCAGAACGTCCACAATGATGCACTTGGCCAAAAAGGGCGTATGCGTTTTTTCCTGAATATATTCAGGAAAAAACGCATACGCCCTTTTTGGCCAACCAAGCAAGCTTGCAAAGGAAATCTGCACTACAATGAAGTCTCACTTCCCCCCGCTCAAAAGCGCCATCTGAAAAAAGTGTAAAATCCAGCAAGGCAGGACAGGCCATGGAGAACTGGGAGCCTTGTTATTCTGATGGGCGGGATGAAAATTGCCAACACACACTCGGGAGAAGTTTATGGTGTTTCCTGAAACATCTAAAAAACAAAGCAACAGAGCCTAGGACACTTCCACTTATAGTACTATAGCTTAGGGAAATTAAAATCAAAAAGACACAGCCACCCCAAAGTTTGGGATGCCTCTGTTTACAAGAACCTTGTTTACAGTACAAGTTCAACATCGCAGAAAGTGAAAAATGGATAAAGAAGTTGTGGTATTTACTTACAAAGCAATATCACTCAGCAATGAAATCTATGTCATCAGGCCCTTAGCAGCACAATGAGTGGATTCAGGTATGATGATTCTAACTGAAATAAGTCACACAGAAAAAGAAACATCATAAGATATCAGTAATACACGGAATGTAAACTTGGCTACAGAGGAACTGAATTACAGAACAGAACAGGGTCTCGAATTTAGAAAACCAACTTATGCTTGCTTAAGGGGAAAGGTGAGTTGGGGTGCTGCATAAAACCAGAGATTGAAATGAGCACAGATAAAGTTCCTTAAGCCAAATACGGAATAGAGAAGAGCTACTCCTTGCTCAACAAAATGGACTCAACACCGCATATTTAACGCCTAAGAATGTACCTGACTAGTATCTTAAAACCTATGCATTGCTATGTCTCCGAAAGAGAATCAAGCATGTGTACAGGGGCATAAACGCAGCAGTGATAGGATTGGAGAGGTTCGGTGAGCAAATGAAGACCCTTTGAAGTCATATTGCATGGTACCCATTCCACGGGTTTCAACTACCCAGGTTTAAGGTATTCTTCCTTCAGCTAAAACATGCATGTAGAACCTAGAGTATGATCAACCATGTGATCGGGAGACGTGTTCAAATATGTCTCCGTTTTCGTACCCTGGTACTCGGGTGCAACATTCCAGACGCTTTACTAACACTCTCCCGACATGGAGAGTCAGTCCCTTTAACCTCCTGTTTGGCCCAGTTTGTAATTTCTGCGGAAGATGAACAGGAATACCGAGAACCAATGAGAGACTAGCTGGAGGTGTCTGGACGGGCAAATTTAACTCTCATTTCCCACCAGGAAGAGGAATTAACCAAAGGCTCAGCGTGCCGTGCCGGAACCAGATTAGGGCCTGAAGCCATCCTGCGGTGTTGCGGCCAGGTCACAAGAAAGCGAGTTGAAGAAAGGAGCTCAGGGGCACTGTAATTCACAAACCTGCAGAGTTATAAATGACAGCTATCGTCCAAAAATATACTGAAGTAAGGCTGCCAAGAGGACTTGAAAGCGGGGCAGAATTGCAGGAAACCGAATTCAGGAGGTAGACTGGAATTGCATTGAAAGCATAGGAAAAGAGGCAGAACGTCCACAATGATGTACTTGGACAAAAAGGGCGTATGCGTTTTTTCCTGAATATATTCAGGAAAAAACGCATACGCCCTTTTTGGCCAACCAAGCAAGCTTGCAAAGGAAATCTGCACTACAATGAAGTCTCACTTCCCCCCGGTCAAAAGGGCCATCTGAAAAAAGTGTAAAATCCAGAAAGGCAGGACAGGCCATGGAGAACTGGGAGCCTTGTTATGCTGATGGGCGGGATGTAAATTGCCAACAGACACTCGGGAGAAGTGTATGGTGTTTCCTGAAACATCTAAAAAACAAAGCAACAGAGCCTAGGGCACTTCCACTTAAGGTCCTATAGCTTAGGGAAATTAAAATCAAAAAGACACAGCCACCCCAAAGTTTGGGACGCCTCTGTTTACAAGAACCTCGTTTACCATACAAGTTCAACATCGCAGAAAGTGAAAAATGGATAAAGAACTTGTGGTACTTACGTACAATGCAGTATCACTCAGCAATGAAATCTATGTCATCAGGCCCGTAGCAGCATAATGAGTGGATTCAGGTACGATGATTCTAACTGAAATAAGTCACACAGAAAAGGAAACATCATAAGATATCACTAATACACGGAATGTAATCCGGGCTACACAGGAACTGAATTCCAAAACAGAACAGGGTCTCAAATTTAGAAAACCAACTTATGCTTGCTTAAGGGGAAAGGTGAGTTGGGGTGCTGCATAAAACCAGAGATTGAAATGAGCACAGATAAAGTTCCTTAAGCCAAATACGGAATAGACAAGAGCTACTCCTTGCTCAACGAAATGGACTCAACACCGCATATTAAACGCCTAAGAATGTACCTGACTAGTAAGTATCTTAAAACCTATGGATTGCTATGTCTCCGAAAGAGAATCAAGCATGTGTACAGGGACATGAACTCAGCAGTGATAGGATTGGAGAGGTTCGGTGAGCAAATGAAGACCCTTTGAAGTCATATTGCATGGTACCCATTCCACGGGTTTCAACTACCCAGGTTTAAGGTATTCTTCCTTCAGCTAAAACATGCATGTGGAACCCAGAGTATGATCAACCATGTGAACGGGAGACGTGTTCAAATATGTCTCAGTTTTCCTCCCCTGGTACTCGGGTGCAACATTCCAGACACTTTACTAACACTCTCCCCACTTGGAGAGTCAGCGCCTTTAACCTCCTGTTTGGCCCAGTTTGCAATTTCTGCGGAAGATGAACAGGAATAGGGAGAACCAATGAGAGACTAGCTGGAGGTGTCTGGACGGGCAAATTTAACTCTCGTTTCCCACCAGGAAGAGGAATTAACCAAAGGCTCAGCGTGCCGTGCTGGAACCAGATTAGGGCCTGAAGCCATCCTGCGGTGTTGCGACCAGGTCACAAGAAAGCGAGTTTAAGAAAGGAGCTCAGGGGCACTGTAATTCACAAACCTGCAGAGTTATAAATGACAGCTATCGTCCAAAAATATACTGAAGTAAGGCTGCCAAGAGGACTTGAAAGCGGGGCAGAATTGCAGGAAACTGATTTCAGGAGGTAGATTGGAATTGCATTGAAAGCATAAGAAAACAGGCAGAACGTCCACAATGATGCACTTGGTCAAAAAGGGCGTATGCGTTTTTTCCTGAATATATTCAGGAAAAAACGCATACGCCCTTTTTGGCCAACCAAGCAAGCTTGCAAAGGAAATCTGCACTACAATGAAGTCTCACTTCCCCCCGGTCAAAAGGGCCATCTGAAAAAAGTGTAAAATCCAGAAAGGCAGGACAGGCCATGGAGAACTGGGAGCCTTGTTATGCTGATGGGCGGGATGTAAATTGCCAACAGACACTCCGGAGAAGTGTATGGTGTTTCCTGAAACATCTAAAAAACAAAGCAACAGAGCCTAGGGCACTTCCACTTATGGTCCTATAGCTTAGGGAAATTAAAATCAAAAAGACACAGCCACCCCAAAGTTTGGGATGCCTCTGTTTACAAGAACCTCGTTTACCGTACAAGTTCTCTATCACAGAAAGTGAAAAATGGATAAAGAACTTGTGGTACTTACGTACAATGCAGTATCACTCAGCAATGAAATCTATGTCATCAGGCCCGTAGCAGCATAATGAGTGGATTCAGGTACGATGATTCTAACTGAAATAAGTCACACAGAAAAGGAAACATCATAAGATATCACTAATACACGGAATGTAAACTGGGCTACACAGGAACTGAATTCCAAAACAGAACAGGGTCTCAAATTTAGAAAACCAACTTATGCTTGCTTAAGGGGAAAGGTGAGTTGGGGTGCTGCATAAAACCAGAGATTGAAATGAGCACAGATAAAGTTCCTTAAGCCAAATACGGAATAGACAAGAGCTACTCCTTGCTCAACGAAATGGACTCAACACCGCATATTAAACGCCTAAGAATGTACCTGACTAGTAAGTATCTTAAAACCTATGGATTGCTATGTCTCCGAAAGAGAATCAAGCATGTGTACAGGGGCATAAACGCAGCAGTGATAGGATTGGAGAGGTTCGGTGAGCAAATGAAGACCCTTTGAAGTCATATTGCATGGTACCCATTCCATGGGTTTCAACTACCCACGTTTAAGGTATTCTTCCTTCAGCTAAAACATGCATGTGGAACCCAGAGTATGATCAACCGTGTGAACGGGAGACCTGTTCAAATATGTCTCAGTTTTCGTACCCTGGTACTCGGGTGCAACATTCCAGACGCTTTACTAACACTCTCCCCACTTGGAGAGTCGGCCTTTAACCTCCTGTTTGGCCCAGTTTGCAATTTCTGCGGAAGATGAACAGGAATAGCGAGAACCAATGAGAGACTAGCTGGAGGTGTCTGGACGGGCAAATTTAACTCTCGTTTCCCACCAGGAAGAGGAAATAACCAAAGGCTCAGCGTGCCGTGCTGGAACCAGATTAGGGCCTGAAGCCATCCTGCGGTGTTGCGGCCAGGTCACAAGAAAGCGAGTTGAAGAAAGGAGCTCAGGGGCACTGTAATTCACAAACCTGCAGAGTTATAAATGACAGCTATCGTCCAAAAATATACTGAAGTAAGGCTGCCAAGAGGACTTGAAAGCGGGGCAGAATTGCAGGAAACCGATTTCAGGAGGTAGACTGGAATTGCATTGAAAGCATAAGAAAACAGGCAAAACGTCCACAATGATGCACTTGGCCAAAAAGGGCGTATGCGTTTTTTCCTGAATATATTCAGGAAAAAACGCATACGCCCTTTTTGGCCAACCAAGCAAGCTTGCAAAGGAAATCTGCACTACAATGAAGTCTCACTTCCCCCCGGTCAAAAGGGCCATGTGAAAAAAGTGTAAAATCCAGAAAGGCAGGACAGGCCATGGAGAACTGGGAGCCTTGTTATGCTGATGGGCGGGATGTAAATTGCCAACAGACACTCGGGAGAAGTGTATGGTGTTTCCTGAAACATCTAAAAAACAAAGCAACAGAGCCTAGGGCAATTCCACTTATGGTCCTATAGCTTAGGGAAATTAAAATCAAAAAGACACAGCCACCCCAAAGTTTGGGACGCCTCTGTTTACAAGAACCTCGTTTACCGTACAAGTTCAATATCACAGAAAGTGAAAAATGGATAAAGAACTTGTGGTACTTACGTACAATGCAGTATCACTCAGCAATGAAATCTATGTCATCAGGCCCGTAGCAGCATAATGAGTGGATTCAGGTACGATGATTCTAACTGAAATAAGTCACACAGAAAAGGAAACATCATAAGATATCACTAATACACGGAATGTAAACTGGGCTACACAGGAACTGAATTCCAAAACAGAACAGGGTCTCAAATTTAGAAAACCAACTTATGCTTGCTTAAGGGGAAAGGTGAGTTGGGGTGCTGCATAAAACCAGAGATTGAAATGAGCACAGATAAAGTTCCTTAAGCTAAATATGGAACAGACAAGAGCTACTCCTTGCTCAACGAAATGGACTCAACACCCCATATTAAACGCCTAAGAATGTATGTGACTAGTAAGTATCTTAAAACCTATGGATTGCTATGTCTCCAAAAGAGAATCAAGCGTGTGTACAGGGGCATAAACGCAGCAGTGATAGGATTGGAGAGGTTCGGTGAGCAAATGAAGACCCTTTGAAGTCATATTGCATGGTACCCATTCCACGGGTCTCAACTCTCCAGGTTTAAGGTATTCTTCCTTCAGCTAAAACATGTATGTGGAACCCAGAGTATGATCAACCATGTGATCGGGAGACATGTTCAAATATGTTTCAGTTTTGGTCCCCTGGTACTCGGGTGCAACATTCCAGATGCTTTACTAACACTCTCCCGACTTGGAGAGTCAGTGCCTTTAACCTCCTGTTTGGCCCAGTTTCAATTTCTGCGGAAGATGAACAGGAATAAGGAGAACCAATGAGAGACTAGCTAGCGGTGTCTGAACGGGGAAATTTAACTTTAATTTCCCACCAGGAAGAGGAATTAACCAAAGGCTCAGCGTGACATGCCTGAACCAGATTAGGGCCTGAAGCCATCGTGCGGTGTTGCGGCCAGCTCACAAGAAAGCGAGTTGAAGAAAGGAGCTCAGGGGCACTGTAATTCACAAACCTGCAGAGTTATAAATGACAGCTATCGTCCAAAAATATACTGAAGTAAGGCTGCCAAGAGGACTTGAAAGCGGGGCAGAATTGCAGGAAACCGATTTCATTAGGTAGACTGCAATTGCATTGAAAGCATAGGAAAAGAGGCAGAACGTCCACAATGATGCACTTGGCCAAAAAGGGCGTATGCGTTTTTTCCTGAATATATTCAGGAAAAAACGCATATGCCCTTTTTGGCCAACCAAGCAAGCTTGCAAAGGAAATCTGCACTACAATGAAGTCTCACTTCCCCCCGGTCAAAAGGGCCATCTGAAAAAAGTGTAAAATCCAGAAAGGCAGGACAGGCCATGGAGAACTGGGAGCCTTGTTATGCTGATGGGCGGGATGTACATTGCCAACAGACACTCGGGAGAAGTGTATGGTGTTTCCTGAAACATCTGAAAAACAAAGCAACAGAGCCTAGAGCACTTCCACTTATGGTCCTATAGCTTAGGGAAATTAAAATCAAACAGACACAGCCACCCCAATGTTTGGGACGCCTCTGTTTACAAGAATCTCGTTTACAGTACAAGTTCAACATCGCAGAAAGTGAAAAATGGGTAAAGAAGTTGTGGTATTTACTTACAAAGCAATATCACTCAGCAATGAAATCTATGTCATCAGGCCCTTAGCAGCACAATGAGTGGATTCAGGTATGATGATTCTAACTGAAATAAGTCACACAGAAAAAGAAACATCATAAGATATCAGTAATAAACGGAATGTAAACTTGGCTACACAGGAACTGAATTACAGAACAGAACAGGGTCTCAAATTTAGAAAACCAACTTATGCTTGCTTAAGGGGAAAGGTGAGTTGGGGTGCTGCATAAAACCAGAGATCAAAATGAGCACAGATAAAGTTCCTTAAGCCAAATATGGAATAGACAAGAGCTACTCCTTGCTCAACGAAATGGACTCAACACCGCATATTAAACGCCTAAGAATGAACCTGACTAGTAAGTATCTTAAAACCTATGGATTGCTATGTCTCCGAAAGAGAATCAAGCATGTGTACAGGGGCATAAGCGCAGCAGTGATAGGATTGGAGAGGTTCGGTGAGCAAATGAAGACCCTTTGAAGTCATATTGCCTGGTACCCATTCCACGGGTCTCAACTCTCCAGGTTTAAGGTATTCTTCCTTCAGCTAAAACATGCATGTGGAACCCAGAGTATGATCAACCGTGTGAACGGGAGACGTGTTCAAATATGTCTCAGTTTTCCTCCCCTGGTACTCGGGTGCAACATTCCAGACGCTTTACTAACACTCTCCCCACTTGGAGAGTCAGCGCCTTTAACCTCCTGTTTGGCCCAGTTTGCAATTTCTGCGGAAGAGAAACAGGAATAGGGAGAACCAATGAGAGACTAGCTGGAGGTGTCTGGATGGGCAAATTTATCTCTCATTTCACACCAGGAAGAGGAAATAACCAAAGGCTCAGCGTGCCGTGCCGGAACCAGATTAGGGCCTGAAGCCATCCTGCGCTGTTGCGGCCAGCTCAAAAGAAAGTGAGTTGAAGAAAGGAGCTCAGGGACACTGTAATTCACAAACATGAGGAGTTATAAATGACAGCTATCGTCCAAAAATATACTGAAGTAAGGCTGCCAAGAGGACTTGAAAGCGGGGCAGAATTGCAGGAAACCGATTTCAGGAGGTAGACTGGAATTGCATTGAAAGCATAGGAAAAGAGGCAGAACGTCCACAATGATGCACTTGGCCAAAAAGGGCGTATGCGTTTTTTCCTGAATATATTCAGGAAAAAACGCATACGCCCTTTTTGGCCAACCAAGCAAGCTTGCAAAGGAA
Source organism: Globicephala melas (assembly GCF_963455315.2). NCBI lineage: Eukaryota > Metazoa > Chordata > Mammalia > Artiodactyla > Delphinidae > Globicephala > Globicephala melas. The sequence goes on from NW_027207270.1 coordinate 103,667, forward strand.
ATCTGCACTACAATGAAGTCTCACTTCCCCCCGGTCAAAAGGGCCATCTGAAAAAAGTGTAACTCCAGCAAGGCAGGACAGGCCATGGAGAACTGGGCGCCTTATTATGCTGATGGGCGGGATGTAATTTGCCAACAGCCACTTGGGAGAAGTGTATGGTGTTTCCTGAAACATCTAAAAAACAAAGCAACAGAGCCTAGGGCACTTCCACTTATGGTCCTATAGCTTAGGGAAATTAAAATCAAAAAGACACAGCCACCCCAAAGTTTGGAACGGCTCTGTTTACAAGAACCTCGTTTACAGTACAAGTTCAACATCGCAGAAAGTGAAAAATGGATAAAGAAGTTGTGGTATTTACTTACAAAGCAATATCACTCAGCAATGAAATCTATGTCATCAGGCCCTTAGCAGCACAATGAGTGGATTCAGGTATGATGATTCTAACTGAAATAAGTCACACAGAAAAAGAAACATCATAAGGTATCAGTAATACACGGAATGTAAACTTGGCTACACAGGAACTGAATTACAGAACAGAACAGGGTCTCAAATTTAGAAAACCAACTTATGCTTGCTTAAGGGGAAAGGTGAGTTGGGGTGCTGCATAAAACCAGAGATTGAAATGAGCACAGATAAAGTTCCTTAAGCCAAATATGGAATAGACAAGAGCTACTCCTTGCTCAACGAAATGGACTCAACACCGCATATTAAACGCCTAAGAATGTACCTGACTAGTAAGTATCTTAAAACCTATGGATTGCTATGTCTCCGAAAGACAATCAAGTGTGTGTACGGGGCATAAACGCAGCAGTGATAGGATTGGAGAGGTTCGGTGAGCAAATGAATTCCATTTGCAGTCATATTGCATGGTACCCATTCCACGGGTTTCAACTACCGAGGTTTAAGGTCTTCCTTCAGCCAAAACATGCATGTGGAACCTAGAGTATGATCAACCATGTGATCGGGAGACGTGTTCAAATATGTCTCAGTTTTCATACCCTGGTACTCGGGTTCAACATTCCAGACGCTTTACTAACACTCTCCCGACTTGGAGAGTCAGTCCCTTTAACCTCCTGTTTGGCCCAGTTTGCAATTTCTGCGGAAGATGAACAGGAATAGGGAGAACCAATGAGAGACTAGCTGGAGGTGTCTGGACGGAAAAATTTAACTCTCATTTCCCACCAGGAAGAGGAAATGACCAAAGGCTCAGCGTGCTGTGCCGAAACCAGATTAGGGACTGAAGCCATCCTGCGGTGTTGCGGCCAGCTCACAAGAAAGCGAGTTGAAGAAAGGAGCTCAGGGGCACTGTAATTCACAAATCTGCAAAGTTATAAATGACAGCTATCGTCCAAAAATATACTGAAGTAAGGCTGCCAAGAGGACTTGAAAGTGGGGCAGAATTGCAGGAAACCGATTTCAGGAGGTAGACTGGAATTGCATTGAAAGCATAGGAAAAGAGGCAGAACGTCCACAATGATGCACTTGGCCAAAAAGGGCGTATGCGTTTTTTCCTGAATATATTCAGGAAAAAACGCATACGCCCTTTTTGGCCAACCAAGCAAGCTTGCAAAAGAAATCTGCACTACAAAGAAGTCTCACTTCCCCCCGGTCAAAAGGGCCATCTGAAAAAAGTGTAAAATCCAGCAAGGCAGGACAGGCCATGGAGAACTGGGAGCCTTGTTATGCTGATTGGCGGGATGTAAATTGCCAACAGACACTCGGGAGAAGTGTATGGTGTTTCCTGAAACATCTAAAAAACAAAGCAACAGAGCCTAGGGCACTTCCACTTATGGTCCTATAGCTTAGGGAAATTAAATTCGAAAAGATACAGCCACCCCAATGTTTGGGACGCCTCTGTTTACAAGAACCTCGTTTACAGTACAAGTTCAATATCACAGAAAGTGAAAAATGGATAAAGAACTTGTGGTATTGATTACAAAGCAATATCACTCAGCAATGAAATCTATGTCATCAGGCCCTTAGCAGCACAATGAGTGTATTCAGGTATGATGATTCTAACTGAAATAAGTCACACAGAAAAAGAAACATCATAAGATATCACTAATACACGGAATGTAAACTTGGCTACACAGGAACTGAATTCCAAAACAGAACAGCGTCTCAAATTTAGAAAACCAACTTATGCTTGCTTAAGGGGAAAGGTGAGTTGGGGTGCTGCATAAAACCAGAGATTGAAATGAGCACAGATAAAGTTCCTTAAGCCAAATATGGAATAGACAAGAGCTACTCCTTGCTCAACGAAATGGACTCAACACCGCATACTAAACGCCTAAGAATGTACCTGACTAGTAAGTATCTTAAAACCTATGGATTGCTATGTCTCCGAAAGAGAATCAAGCGTGTGTACAGGGGCATAAACGCAGCAGTGATAGGATTGGAGAGGTTTGGTGAGCAAATGAAGACCCTTTGAAGTCATATTGCATGGTACCCATTACACGGGTCTCAACTCTCCAGGTTTAAGGTATTCTTCCTTCAGCTAAAACATATATGTGGAACCCAGAGTATGATCAACCGTGTGAACGGGAGACGTGTTCAAATATGTCTCAGTTTTCTTCCCCTGGTACTCGGGTGCAACATTCCAGATGCTTTACTAACACTCTCCCGACTTGGAGAGTCAGTCCCTTTAACCTCCTGTTTGGCCCAGTTTGCAATTTCTGCGGAAGATGAACAGGAATAGCGAGAACCAATGAGAGACTAGCTGGAGGTGTCTGGACGGGCAAATTTAACTCTCATTTCCCACCAGGAAGAGGAAATAACCAAAGGCTCAGCGTGCCGTGCCGGAACCAGATTAGAGCCTGAAGCCATCCTGCGGTGTTGCGGCCAGCTCAAAAGAAAGCGAGTTGAAGAAAGGAGCTCAGGGGCACTGTAATTCACAAACCTGCAGAGTTATAAATGACAGCTATCGTCCAAAAATATACTGAAGTAAGGCTGCCAAGAGGACTTGAAAGCGGGGCAGAATTGCAGGAAACCGATTTCAGGAGGTAGACTGGAATTGCATTGAAAGCATAGGAAAAGAGGCAGAACGTCCACAATGATGCACTTGGCCAAAAAGGGCGTATGCGTTTTTTCCTGAATATATTCAGGAAAAAACGCATACGCCCTTTTTGGCCAACCAAGCAAGCTTGCAAAGGAAATCTGCACTACAATGAAGTATCACTTCCCCCCGGTCAAAAGGGCCATCTGAAAAAAGTGTAAAATCCAGAAAGTCAGGACAGGCCATATAGAACTGGGAGCCTTGTTATGCTGATGGGCGGGATGTAAATTGCCAACAGACACTCGGGAGAAGTGTATGGGGTTTCCTGAAACATCTAAAAAACAAAGCAACAGAGCCTAGGGCACTTCCACTTATGGTCCTATAGCTTAGGGAAATTAAAATAAAAAAGACACAGCCACCCCAAAGTTTGGGACGCCTCTGTTTTCAAGAACCTCGTTTACAGTACAAGTTCAATATCACAGAAAGTGAAAAATGGATAAAGAACTTGTGGTACGTACGTACAATGCAGTATCACTCAGCAATGAAATCTATGTCATCAGGCCCGTAGCAGCATAATGAGTGGATTCAGGTACGATGATTCTAACTGAAATAAATCACACAGAAAAAGAAACATGATAAGATATCACTAATACACGGAATGTAAACTTGGCTACACAGGAACTGAATTCCAAAACAGAACAGGGTCTCAAATTTAGAAAACCAACTTATGCTTGCTTAAGGGGAAAGGTGAGTTGGGGTGCTGCATAAAACCAGAGATTGAAATGAGCACAGATAACGTTCTATAAGGCAAATATGGAATAGACAAGAGCTACTCCTTGCTCAACGAAATGGACTCAACACCCCATATTCAACGCCTATGAATATACCTGCCTAGTAATAATCATAAAAGCAATGGATTTATATATCTCTGTAAGAGAATCAAGAGTGTGTACAGCGGGATTAAAGCAGTGAAAATCAGCTAAATCCCATATTAAAAATAAATTTCTTAAACAAAACACAATGACAGTGAAATAGAGAGCAATACTTAAGTAATTCATTCAAGGCTTCTGATGCAACCTGCATTTACCATATCTACACCCAGAGCTGGGTAACACATAAGGCTGGACACTTGGGGCTCATAAGATTGGTGAGGTTCGGTGAGCAAATGCAGACCCTTTGAAGTCATATTGCATGGTACCCATTCCATGGGTCTCAACTCTCCAGGTTTAAGGGATTCTTCCTTCAGCTAAAACATGCATGTGGAACCCAGAGTATGATCCACCGTGTGATCGAGAAATGTGTTCAAATGTGTCTCACTTTTCATTCCCTGGTACTCGGGTGCAACATTCCAGACGCTTTACTAACACTCTCCCGACTTGGAGAGTCAGTCCCTTTAACCTCCTGTTTGGCCCAGTTTGCAATTTCTGCGGAAGATGTACAGGAATAGGGAGAACCAATGAGAGACTAGCTGGAGGTGTCTGGACGGGCAAATTTAACTCTCATTTCCCACAGGGAAGAGGAATAAACCAAAGGCTCAGCATGCCGTGCCGGAACCAGATTAGGGCCTGAAGCAATCCTGCGGTGTTGTGGCCAGCTCAAAAGAAAGCGAGTTGAAGAAAGGAGCTCAGGGGCACTGTAATTCACAAACCTGCAGATTTATAAATGACAGCTATTGTCCGAAAATATACTGAAGTAGGGTTGCCAAGAGGACTTGAATGCGGGGCAGAATTGCAGGAAACCGATTTCAGGAGGAATCGGAATTGGATTGCATTTAAAACACAGGAAAAGAGGAAGAACGTCGACAATGATGCACTTGGCCAAAAAGGGCGTATGTGTTTTTTCCTGAATATATTCAGGAAAAAACGCATACGCCCTTTTTGGCCAACCAAGCAAGCTTGCAAAGGAAATCTGCACTACAATGAAGTCTCACTTCCCCCCGGTCAAAAGTGCCATCTGAAAAAAGTGTAAAATCCAGAAAGGCAGAACAGGCCACGGAGAACTGGGAGCCTTGTTATGCTGATGGGCGGGATGTAAATTCCCAACAGACACTCGGGAGAAGTGTATGGTGTTTCCTGAAACATCTAAAAAACAAAGCAACAGAGCCTAGGGCACTTCCACTTATGGTCCTATAGCTTAGGGAAATTAAAATCAAAAAGACACAGCCACCCCAAAATTTGGGACGGCTCTGTTTACAGGAATCTCTTCTGCGGCACAAGTTAAATATCCCAGAGAGCAAATAATGGATAAAGAAGTTGGGGTACTTATGTACAACAGAATACCACTCAGCAATGAAATCTATGTCACCAGGCCCGTACCAGCATAATGAGTGGATTGAGGCACGATGATTCTAAGTGAAATAAGTCACACAGAAAAAGAAACATCATAAGGTATCACTAATACACGGAATGTGAACTTGGCTACACATGAACTGAATTACAAAACACAACAGGGTCTCAAATTTAGAAAACCAACTTATGCTTGCTTAAGGGGGAAGGTGAGTTGGGGTGCTGCATAAAAGCAGAGTTTGAAATTAGCACAGATACCGTTCCATAAGCCAAATATGTAATAGACAAGACCTACCCCTTGCTCAACGAAATGGATTCAACAATGAGGTATCACCTCACACCTGGTAGAATAGGCATCATAGAAAATCTACAAACAAAAAATGCTGGAAAGGGTGTGGAGAAAAGGAACCCTCTTCCACTATTGTTGGGAATATAAATTGATACAGTCATTATGGAGAACAATATGGAATTTCTTAAGAAACTAACAATAGAATTACCATATGATACAGCAATCCCAGTACTGGACATATACCCAGACAAAACCATAAATCAAAAAGAGTCATTCACCGCAATGTTCATTGCATCACTATTTACAATATCGAGGTAATGGAAGCAACCTAAATGCCCACAGACAGACGAATGCATAAAGCTGTGGTACATATATAAAATGGAATATTACTAAGCCATGAAAAGGAATGAAATTGGGTCATTTGTAGAGACGTCGATGGATCTAGAGACTGTCATACAGAGTGAAGTAAGTCAGAAAGAGAAAAACAAATCTTGTATATTCATGCATATATGTGGAACCTAGAAAAACTGTACAGATTAACCATTTTGCAAGGCATAAATAGAGCAACAGATGTAGACAACAAACGTATGGACAACAAGGGGGGAAAGCTGTTGGGGGGGTGGTGGTGGGAGGAGTTGAGAGACTGGGATTGGCATGTATACATTTATATGTATAAAATAGATAACCAATAAGAACCTGCTGTATAAAAATATAAAATAAAATTCAAAATTAAAAAGAAATAAAATTTAAAAAATAAAACAGAAAAAACAATTATTCCCTGCACATACATGTATTTATATGAATAAATTATTTCCATGCTTATATCTGTAAATACAAAAAAGAGGAATAAAATCTACCTTGAACCAAAAACGAAAAAGAGAAAAAAACACAGAACCCACCAGTTACACAGAGGAAAACCGTATCAGGGCACTTGCTCCAGTTGTAAACAATTCTGAAGTTGGTCAGTGGTGGGGAATCATCTCCCATTCAGCCAGCAGCCCCCACGCAACAAGCGTCCTCATTGCAAAGCTGGGGCACCGTGCCGAGGCATCTGTGAGTAAACGTGAGCTGAGCCCCAGGCCAGTTGCTGCTGAACTATTCCCACCCGTCCCAGGTAAAACACCTGAATATATACAAGGACTTGAAAGCCTAGAGGAAGGGCCATAGAGCCACACGAGTGACAGCATGCCAGCCGACTTGGTGCCTGCAGGCCAGCCAGGATGGTCCTGGCCCTGGGTGCTCTTCTGGAAGATTTCCATTTCCCTGCCTGAGATACCCGTCCTGTCCCTGCCCCCACTGCTTTTTTCCTTCCTCACCTCTGCCCAGGGAGAAATTCCAGCAGCAGGTATGGGTGACACATCCTCTTCTTTAGCAGGTGGCAGCCTGGCAACTGCTGCAGAAAGTCCAGCAGAGCCCCACTCACACTGGGCCACCCACAAAGCCGTGGCCTCTCACTCCCTCCCACCAGCCCAGCCCCGAGACTGCTGACAGGGCAGAGAAAATGGCGTCAGGCACGGCTGCAGGGGCTCTTGCTGCCTGAAGTGGTATTTATATTGATCTCAACCCAGGCACACCTGGGGAGGGCTGGCCGGCACGGTAAGGCTGCCCAGGTCAGCCAATCATCACCCCTCAGGGGCTCACAGTTGCAGAAAATGGAACTTGCTGAACCGGCCAGGTCCAAGGAACAGGTGTGGGCTCCTGAGAGTCAGGATAGACAAGGGGCTGCAGCTTTGGCTTGTTTTCTAATCATTTTATCTGGCCCATGCGTGGGAGACAACTTCAAGAAAACCCTCTCCTAATGAGAGGAACCCAGGAGTCAGGGAGAGGAGGGGTGGGTGGTGGTTGGAGACAGAGGCCTGGTGCCCCGGGTGCAGTGGAAGTCTCTGGAAGACCAGGTGGAGGGAGGCCTCACGGAGTGATGCCCAGGGTCACAGACCTGTCGCAGCTGCTGTTTGTTAGTTCAAGTCCTGCTCTGAGGTGCTCTGTGTCAGCTCTGAGCGACAGGTGAGCTGGGGGTGCTCTGCAATGAGGGCTATGTGCACGGTTCCTGTGTGCCCAGCCCTGCCACGGTACCTGCAAGGGTAGCTCTGTATCCTGGGAGGGGCCTGATCACAAGAGCCCCGTGGGCTGGGGTGGGGGTGGGGTACCTGCCCAGGTGAGCTCCATATTCTGCGATTGGTCTGACCACGAGAGCCCCATGGGCTGCTGGGGACCTGGTAAAGGATGTCAAGACAGTCAGTGAAGCCACCGAGGATATACCTCCAGTTGCTCCTAATTCCTACACCCTGCTGGTCATTCTACCAACCACCAGGACATGGTATTCTGTATTAGTCTTCAATGATGCCTTCTTTTGTATTCCATTAGTCCCAGAGTCACAAGAAATTTTGGCTTGTGAGTGGCAGGACTCAACATACAACTAAAACAATACTTCCGGGCCGTCTGGCCCCAAGGGTGCAAAAATTCCCACACCGTCTTTGGGGAAAGCTTAGCTAAAGACCTAAAAGTTCTACCTCTGGAAAAGGAAACCCTCCTTCAATATGCAGACGACATTCTGATCGCCAGCCCTACTAAGGAGGCCTCTGAACTACCAAGCCAATAAAGGATAGAAGTTGTCCAAGAAAAAGCTCAAATATCACAGACTGCGGTGACCTGCCTGGGCTTCATTCTCACACAAGGTCAGAGAAGCCCATCCCAGGAAAGGGAAGAAACCATTTTCAGCCTTACCCCTTTCTAAAACTAGAAGACAGCTTAGGGGTTCCTGGGGAGGCCAGGGTTTGCTGCTTCTGGATCCCTAACTACAGTCTACTAGCTGGGCCTCTATATGAAACACTGAAAGGAAAAGATGATGATCCTTTTGAATAGAATCCAGAAGTGGCCTTTCAAGAATGGAAAGAGCAGTCAATTCAGACCCTTGCCCTGGAACTCCCTAATTTAGATAAACCCTTTGACCTTTACATTCCCGGTGAAAGGTGAATCGCCATTGGAGAATTAGTGCAAAAACTGGGACCACTTGAAATGGAACAATGCAAGAATGCCATCCAGGTAGGATAAACTACGGTCACTAAGGAGCTTGGCCCACTGCCACATCTGGCCAAGATACTGGCGGTATCTAAAAACCTGGAAATCAGCAGCCCAAAAGGCCACCTCCCTCCTAAGGGAAAAGGACCCCACGTGGTGATCCTAACCACCAACCATGCCCTGAAGTTGCAGGGTTCGCTCCGTGGGCACACCGACCTCGAGTGAGGAGGCCCTCCAACTCCAACATCCAGAGAGATAACCGGGGGCAACAGGGCACCATGACGACTCGTGTGAACATCACTTGACCTGGAGTTTCTCTCATAAAACAACAAGAGTGTGTCCCAAAAGAGTAGACTACTGCTTGCAGGACTTACTGCACCCAGAGGGGAGCTAATAATCTTGGCGGGGGAACAGTATACCACACTGTCACCATAGAAAAGCCTACAGACACCGTGATGATGGTGGCCAATAAGACCGGCTGGACTCCTGTTTACTTCAAAAGGCTGTTGACTCAGTAGCCATCATGGTCCTTATCACCACTGACCCTGGACTGTCTGGGAGTTGAGCGGGCAGGGCTCTGACACCTGGTGCTGTTTGTACGTTAATTCAGGGGCCTAATTGAAGAAAGCGCAGACTACTGGTCAGAGCATCTAGGCTGGCAGAAACGGTCAGCCTAAGGTGGCCGAACAAATGTGGGGCGGGGTGAAACCGGCCCCCACAGCGTCTCTGCACATCTCTTTCCTGGACCCTTAAAGGTCATTAGAATGTATAACACTTCCAATGCTGGTGCTCAGGTGGACGAGCAGGGAGGCAGGGGTCCTGGGGACAATCAACGTCACCGGGAGGCTGCTGGGGAGAAGCTCTGACCCTCGCCCCAGGGTATGAGGGCTCCCAACTCAGCACTCAGCAGTTACAGAAGAAGGGTCTGCACCCTCAGCACTCCAAGAATGAGGAACGGGACAAAAGGCAGAGGAGGGGTTTGTCCCCAGCAAAGCCCATTAAAAATCCCTGGGAGATAAAAATAGAATCTGGGCAATAAAGTCAAGTCTAACCTTTTTTATCCTTTGTGCTTTGTCTAATTTCACGTGCTCCTAGGGTCCCGCATGCAGAGGTTCCACACCCGGCACTTCAGACCAGATTTCCTAGTGCAGAATGGCTGGGTCGACACCTCAGCTCCTGGGGCCCAGTGCAGACTCCACGATATAGAGCCTGAGCTACAGCCAACCCGGCCCTCGAGAGCTCCGCCGCCTCCCTCCCTCCCACTGACTCTGACAGGATCTCTACACAGCAGCCCAGCCCACAGCCCACGGGGTAGTGCATGCTCTCACCTCTCCATTCTCTGATCAAAATATAAAGTTTCCTTTGCTTGTGAACCAAACTCAGTCTCGATCTGTTGGCCCCAATGACACTGGGCAGGGGGACACTTGTTGGGGTCCACTCTGGAGGATCAGTAACAGAAATTGAGACTATTGTAACCTCAATGAACAGATGTGTGAGCCAAACTGTAGTTAACATAGAACAGTGTATAAGGCTCGGGTAAAATAAGATGTTTCTAACACTTCCATTTGATATTTCCATCACTTTTTATAAGCAAGTTCAGTGAAAAGGTTTGTCTTATTCGTCAGGTCAATATTAGAGAAACGAAGTGATTTCTTTCCAAGGATGTACATCTAATAATCTTGGTTAAACCTTCAATCTTGTTTTAAATGCTTTTCCATTGAAAATGATACCTCTCTTTCAGCTCCCCCATTTCTGAGAAGTATAAAATCTTATAATTTATTATTACCAAAGGGGAAAGGTGGGAGGAGGGATAAATTAACAGTTTGGAATTAACACATACACACTGCTATGTATAAAATAGATCATCAACAAGGAACTACTGTATAGCACAGGGAACTACACTCAACATTTTGCAATAACCTATAAGGGGAAATAATCTGAAAAAGAATAGATATTTTTATTGACATCATCTATCAATGATAGTTAAAGTGTAGCCTAAGGGAAGCTGGTGGTGAGTGCTTCTGACCCTGAAGACTTCAATCATCTAAAGTTTGGACTCTGCCTACTTCCCAAGGCCCTTAATGAACATATGTGTAGCCGTAGCTTAAAAACTTCCTCAGTTTGGGTTTCGGGGAGACACTGATTTTGAAAAAGCCCTGGTGTTCTCCTTACATGAATGGGACTCTTCCTACTGCTAAAACATGTCTGTCACACCCAGAGGATGGTATACCGTCTGATCGGGAAGAGTTTGGAAAAGGCATCTCATCTCCTCATCTCCTGGTGCTCGGGTTCACCCCTCCAGCGTCTTTACTAACAGTCTCCCCACTTGGAGATGTCAGCACTGTCAACATCCTGTTGCGTACAGTTTGGAATTTGTCCAGAGGATGAAGCGGAAGGATGAGGAACAATGAGAGACAAGTCCTAGGTGTTCAGACAGGCACATGTCACTCTAATTTCCAATCAGGAAGACGAATTGACCAAAGGCTAGGGTTGCCCATGGAAACAGTATAGGGCTTGAGGAAATCCCGCTGCTTTGTGGCCAGTTCCCATAAACACAAGTTGAACAATGGAACTCAGGGGCAGTAAAATTCACAAAACTGCAGAGTTGAAAATATCCATCACTGAAAAATGTCTTGAGGAAAGTCAGAGAAAAGGACTTGTAAGCAAGGGAGAATGGCAGGAAAGGGATTTGAGGAGGTAGAAAGGACTCGCCATTAAGCACAAGAAAAGGAGCTGAACATTGCCAACATTGCCAACATTGCAGTTGGCCAAAAAGGGTGTATGCGTTTTTTTCTGTATATATTCAAGAAAAGGGCATACACTTTTTTAGCCAACCAAACAGGTGGGCACTGGAAGTCAATACTACAAAAGATATCACTTCGCATCAGTCAGAAGAGCCATCCTCATAAAGCGTAAACAACAGAAATGCAGGACAGGGCAACGAGAAGAGGGAGCCCTGTGAGACTTATAGTGGAAATGTATATTGCCAACGGCCATTCTGGAGAAGTGTATTGTGTTTACTAAAGCATCTAAAAAATGAGCTACAGAGCATAGGGCACTTGCACTCATGGGCGTATATCTTGGGAAAAACAAAAATCGAGAGGACACAGGCACCCCAATGTTTACCCCCTCTCTGTTTAAAAGATCCTCGACTAGGATATAACTTAAATGTCTCTGGAGGGAAAAAATGGATAGAGATGTGGTACTTAGGTAGAGTGGAATATTATTCAGCCTGGAAATCAATGAAATATGGCCAGTTGTAACAACTCCGGAGGAGTTACGTATGATCATTCTAAGTGACAGAATTCAAAAAGAAAAAGACACATATCATAAGATATCACTTAAAGGTGGAATCCAAAATGGCTACACATGAAATAAATTACAAAACAAAAACATAGTCAAATATGTAGAAAACACGCATAAGGCTGCTAAACGGGAAAAGTGGGGAGGGGTGAGGCATCATCCAGGAGGTTGAAATTAGCAAAGATACCATTCCAAATACCAAACTGATAATCAACAAGGCCTACACGGTAGCTAAAAGAACTGCACTCAGCACACTCAAGTCACCGGAAAAGAATATATACGACTGGTAAGAATCTGAAAAAGAATTTATTGATGACTCTCTGTACGTGAATCAAGTGGATGTACAGCAGCAAGAAACAGAGCTTTGAAAATCAGCTGTAACCAATATAGTAATAAATTGAAAAAAATAAACGACAGAGAGACAGAGAAAACCTCTTACAACTTTTCCTCAGGGACGGTGATGCAACATGGATTGAACACATCTAGACCCACAGCAGGATGAGACATAAGGCTGGAAACTGTTTGCGCTAAGAGAAATGTGAGGTTGGGTGAGGAAATGCACACCCTTTAAAGTAATACTACCTGGTACCCATTCAATGGGTCCCAAATCTGCAGGTTCAAGGGATCTTCCTACAGCTAAAACATGCATGGAAAACCCAGAGGACTGTACACCATGTGATCGGGAGATGTGTCTAAAATGCACCTCATTTATCCTCTCCTGGTGCTCCTGTTCACCATTCCAGCCATGTTACTTAGAATCTCCCCACTTGGAGAATCAGCACATTTAAACTTCTGTTTCACACATTTTGCAAATTGTGAGGAGGATGAACGGGAAGAGGGGGAACCAATGAGAGAATAGTTGTAGGGGTTTGGACGGGCACATATCACTCTAATTTCCCATTAAGAATAAGAATTAAAGAAAGGCTCAGCCTGCCTCGCCGGAGCCAAAATAGGGCCTGAAGCAATCCTGCGGGTTTGAGGCCAGCTCACAAAAGAGCAACTTAAAAAATGGAGCTCAGGGTCACTGCAATTCACAAACCTGCAGAGTTATAAATGAAAACTAACGTCCAAAAATGTGTTGAGGTAAGGCAAAGAAGAGGATCTGAATGCAAGACAGAATTGCAAGAAACAGATTTCAAGAGATAGATTGGACTCGTCTTTAATGCACATGAAAAGCGGCAGAATTTCGACAATGATGCAGTTGGCCCAAAAGGGCGTATGCGTTTTTTCCTGATTATATCCAGGAAAAAACGCATACGCACTTTATGGGCAACGAAGCAAGCAAGCAATGCAAATGTGCACAACAAAGAAGTCTCACTTCCCACCAGTCAAAAGGGCCATCCTAAAAAAGTGTAAAATCCAGAAAGGCAGGACAGGCCATGGAGAAGAGGGAGCCTTTATACGCTGATGGGCAGTGTGTGAACTGCCGAGAGCCACTCTGGAGAAGTGTATGGTGGTTCCTAAATCATCTAAAAAACAGAGCACAGAGCATAGGACACTTCCAATCATGGGAGTATATCTAGGGAAGTCTAAAAATCAAGAAGACACAAGCACACCACAGTTTAGGACTACTCTGTTTACAAGAACCTCAACTTCAGTACACCTTAAATATCCCAGGAAAGAGAACAATGGATAAAGAAGATGTGGTACTTATGTACAATGGAATATCTCTTCACCATGAAATCAATGTAATAAGGCTAGTAGAAGGATAAAGAGTGGATTTAGGTCCGATAATACTACTTGAAATAAGTCAAACAGAAAAAGAAACATATCATAAGATATCACTTATAGAGGGAGGGTAAATATGGCTGCACAAGAAATGAATTACAGAACAGAACAGTGTCTCACATTTAGAAAACACACTTATGTCAGCTTAAGGGGAAAGGAGAGGTGGGGTGATGCATAAAACCAGAGTTTGAAATTAGCACAGATACCGTTCAATAAACCAAATAGGTATTAGACAAGATCTACACCTTGCTCAATGAACTGGCCTCAACACACCCTATACACCGCAGAGAAATATATCTGAGTAATAAGAATCTTAAAACCCATGTATTGATATATCTCCATAAGGGAATCAAGTGTGTGCAGAGCGGCACAAACACAGCAGTGAAAATGAGCTAAACCCCATTATAGAAATAAATTTTAAAAAGAAAACGCTGAAACAATGAAAGAGAGAAAAATTCTTACAAAATTCGCTCAGGGGATGTGATGCAACCTGGATTGCAACCTGGATTGACCACATATAAACCCACAGCTGGATAAGACATAAGGCTGGACACTTGGGGCTGAGAGGATTGGTGAGCTTTGGTGAGCAACTGCCGAAAGTTTAATGCAATACTTCATGCTACTCAGTCCAAGGGTCCCAACACTCCAGGTTGAAGGGAATCTTCCTACAGCTAAACCATGCTTGGGAAACCCAGCGACTGGTATACCATATGATCGGGAAAGGTTTCTAAAACGCACCTCATTTTTCCTCTCCTGGGGCTGCGGATCGACATTCCAGCCGCTTTACTAACAACATCCCCACATGGAGTCAATGCCTTTAAGTTCTGGTATCGCACAGTCTGCAGTTAGTGTGGAGGATGAATGGGAATAGGGGGAACCAGTGAGAAACAAGCTGTAGCGGTTTCAATGGGCACATGTCACTCTAATGCCACATCAGTAAGAAGAATTAACCAAAGGCACAGCAAGGTGCCCCAGAAGAAAAATAGGGCTTCAAGGAATCCTGTGGTTATGGGGCAAGACCACAAAAATAAGAGCTGAAAAGTGGGGCTAAGGGCCACCGCAATTCAAAAACCTGCAGAGTTATAAAGGCCAACTATTTTCAAAAAATATATTGAGGTAAGGCTATGAAGAGACATTGAAAGCAAGGCAGAATTGCAGGAAACCGATTTCACGAGGTAGACTGGAATTGCATTGAAAACATATGAAGAGAGTCAGAACCTCGACAATGATGCACTTGGCCAAAAAGGGCGTATGCGTTTTTTCCTGAATATATTCAGGAAAAAACGCATACACACTTTTTGGCCAACCAAGCAAGCTTGCAAAGGAAATGTGCACTACAATGAAGTCTCACTTCCACCTGGTCAAAAGGGCCATCTGAAAAAAAGTGTAAAATCCATAAAGGCACGACAGGGCATGGAGAACTGGGAGCCTTCTTATGCTGATGGGCGGGATGTAAATTGCCAACAGCCACTCTGGAGAAGTGTATGGTGTTTCCTGAAACATCTAAAAAACAAAGCAACAGAGCCTAGGGCACTTCCACTTATGGTCCTATAGATTAGGGAAATTAAAATTAAAGACACAGCCACCCCAAAATTTGGGACGGCTCTGTTTACAAGAACCTCGTTTACGGTACAAGTTCAATATCGCAGAAAGTGAAAAATGGATAAAGAACTTGTGGTACTTACGTACAATGCAATATCACTCAGCAATGAAATCTATGTCATCAGGCCCTTAGCAGCACAATGAGTGGATTCAGGTATGATGATTCTAACTGAAATAAGTCACACAGAAAAAGAAACATCATAAGATATCAGTAATACACGGAATGTAAACTTGGCTACTCAGGAACTGAATTACAGAACAGAACAGGGTCTCCAATTTAGAAAACCAACTTATGCTTGCTTAAGGGTAAAGGTGAGTTGGGGTGCTGCATAAAACCAGAGATTGAAATGAGCACAGATAAAGTTCCTTAAGCCAAATATGGAATAGACAAGAGCTACTCCTTGCTCAACGAAATGGACTCAACACCCCATATTAAAGGCCTAAGATTATACCTGACTAGTAAGAATCTTAAAACGTATGGATGGCTATGTCTGAAAGAGAATCAAGCGTGTGTACAGGGGCATAAATGCAGCAGTGATAGGATTGGAGAGGTTCGGTGAGCAAATGAAGACCCTTTGAAGTCATATTGCATGGTACCCATTCCACGGGTTTCAACTACCCAGGTTTAAGGTATTCTTCCTTCAGCTAAAACATGAATGTGGAACCCAGAATATGATCAACCATGTGATCGGGGGACGTGTTCAAATATGTCTCAGTTTTCGTACCCTGATACTCGGGTGCAACATTCCAGACGCTTTACTAACACTCTCCCGACTTGGAGAGTCAGTCCCTTTAACCTCCTGTTTGGCCCAGTTTGCAATTTCTGCGGAAGATGAACAGGAATAGGGAGAACCAATGAGAGACTAGCTGGAGGTGTCTGGACGGGCAAATTTAACTCTCATTTCCCACCAGGAAGAGGAAATAACCAAAGGCTCATCATGCCGTGCCGGAACCAGATTAGGGCCTGAAGCCATCCTGCGGTGTTGCGGCCAGGTCACAAGAAAGCGAGTTGAAGAAAGGAGCTCAGGGGCACTGTAATTCACAAACCTGCAGAGTTATAAATGACAGCTATCGTCCAAAAATATACTGAAGTAAGGCTGCCAAGAGGACTTGAAAGCGGGGCAGAATTGCAGGAAACCGATTTCAGGAAGTAGACTGGAATTGCATTGAAAGCATAGGAAAAGAGGCAGAACGTCCACAATGATGCACTTGGCCAAAAAGGGCGTATGCGTTTTTTCCTGAATATATTCAGGAAAAAACGCATACGCCCTTTTTGGCCAACCAAGCAAGCTTGCAAAGGAACTCTGCACTACAATGAAGTCTCACTTCCCCCCGGTCAAAAGGGCCATCTGAAAAAAGTGTAAAATCCAGAAAGGCAGGACAGGCCATGGAGAACTGGGAGCCTTGTTATGCTGATGGGCGGGATGTAAATTGCCAACAGACACTCGGGAGAAGTGTATGGTGTTTCCTGAAACATCTAAAAAACAAAGCAACAGAGCCTAGGGCACTTCCACTTATGGTCCTATAGCTTAGGGAAATTAAAATCAAAAAGACACAGCCACCCCAAAGTTTGGGACGGCTCTGTTTAAAACAACCTCATTTACAGTACAAGTTCAATATCACAGAAAATGAAAAATGGATAAAGAAGTTTGGGTACTCAAGTACAATGCAATATCACTCAGCAATGAAATCTATGTCACCAGGCCCTTAGCAGCACAATGAGTGGATTCGGGTATGGTGATTCTAACTGAAATAAGTCACACAGAAAAAGAAACTTCAATAAATATCACTAATACATGGAATGTAAACTTGGCTACAGAGGAACTGAATTACAAAACAGAACAGGGTCTCAAATTGAGAAAACCAACTTATGCTTGCTTAAGGGGAAAGTTGAGTTGGGGTGCTGCATAAAACCAGAGATTGAAATGAGCACAGATAAAGTTCCTTAAGCCAAATATGGAATAGACAAGAGCTACTCCTTGCTCAACGAAATGACTCAACACCCCATATTAAACAACTAAGAATGTACCTGACTAGTAAGAATCTTAAAATCGATGGATTGTTATGTCTCCGAAAGAGAATCAAGCGTGTGTACAGGGGCATAAACGCAGCAGTGATAGGATTGGAGAGGTTCAGTGAGCAAATGAAGACTCTTAGAGGTCATATTGCATGGTACCCATTCCACGGGTTTCGACTACCCAGGTTTAAGGTATTCTTCCTTCAGCTAAAACATGCATGTGGAACCTAGAGTATGATCAACCATGTGATCGGGAGACGTGTTCAAATATGTCTCAGTTTTCGTACCCTGGTACTCGGGTGCAACATTCCAGACGCTTTACTAACACTCTCCCGACTTGGAGAGTCAGTCCCTTTAACCTCCTGTTTGGCCCAGTTTGCAATTTCTGGGGAAGATGAACAGGAATAGCGAGAACCAATGAGAGACTAGCTGGAGGTGTCTGGACGGGCAAATTTAACTCTCATTTCCCACCAGGAAGAGGAAATAACCAAAGGCTCAGCGTGCCGTGCCGGAACCAGATTAGGGCCTGAAGCCATCCTGCGGTGTTGCGGCCAGCTCACAAGAAAACGAGTTGAAGAAAGGAGCTCAGGGGCACTGTAATTCACAAACCTGCAGAGTTATAAATGACAACTATCGTCCAAAAATATACTGAAGTAAGGCTGCCAAGAGGACTTGAAAGCGGGGCAGAATTGCAGGAAACCGATTTCAGGAGGTAGACTGGAATTGCATTGAAAGCATAGGAAAAGAGGCAGAACGTCCACAATGATGCACTTGGCCAAAAAGGGCGTATGCGTTTTTTCCTGAATATATTCAGGAAAAAACGCATACGCCCTTTTTGGCCAACCAAGCAAGCTTGCAAAGGAAATCTGCACTACAATGAAGTCTCACTTCCCCCCGGTCAAAAGGGCCATCTGATAAAAGTGTAAAATCCAGAAAGGCAGGACAGGCCATGGAGAACTGGCAGCCTTGTTATGCTGATGGGTGGGATGTAAATTGCCAACAGACACTCGGGAGAAGTGTATGATGTTTCCTGAAACATCTAAAAAACAAAGCAACAGAGCCTAGGGCACTTCCACTTATGGTCCTATAGCTTAGGGAAATTAAAATCAAAAAGACACAGCCACCCCAAAGTTTGGGACGCCTCTGTTTACAAGAACCTCGTTTACAGTACAAGTTCAGCATCGCAGAAATTAAAAAATGGATAAAGAATTTGTGGTATTTACTTACAAAGCAGTATCACTCAGCAATGAAATCTATGTCATCAGGCCCTTAGCAGCACAATGAGTGGATTCAGGTATGATGATTCTAACTGAAATAAGTCACACAGAAAAAGAAACATCATAAGATATCAGTAATACACGGAATGTAAACTTGCCTACACAGGAAATGAATTACAGAACAGAACAGGGTCTCAAATTTAGAAAACCAACTTATGCTTGCTTAAGGGGAAAGGTGAGTTGGGGTGCTGCATAAAACCAGAGATTGAAATGAGCACAGATAAAGTTCCGTAAGCCAAATATGGAATAGACAAGAGCTACTCCTTGCTCAACGAAATGGACTAAACACCCCATATTAAACGCCTAAGAATGTACCTGACTAGTAAGTATCTTAAAACCTATGGATTGCTATGTCTCCGAAAGAGAATCAAGCATGTGTACAGGGGCATAAACGCAGCAGTGATAGGATTGGAGAGGTTCGGTGAGCAAATGAAGACCCTTTGAGTCATATTGCCTGGTACCCATTCCACGGGTCTCAACTCTCCAGGTTTAAGGTATTCTTCCTTCAGCTAAAACATGCATGTGGAACCCAGAGTATGATCAACCGTGTGATCGGGAGACGTCTTCAAATATGTCTCCGTTCTCGTCCCCTGGTACTCGGGTGCAACATTCCAGACGCTTTACTAACACTCTCCCGACATGGAGAGTCAGTGCCTTTAACCTCCTGTTTGGCCCAGTTTGCAATTTCTGCGGAAGATGAACAGGAATAGGGAGAACCAATGAGAGACTAGCTGGAGGTGTCTGGACGGGCAAATTTAACTCTCATTTCCCACCAGGAAGAGCAATTAACCAAAGGCTCAGCGTGCCGTGCCGGAACCAGATTAGGGCCTGAAGCAATCCTGCGGTGTTGCGGCCAGCTCACAAGAAAGCGAGTTGAAGAAAGGAGCTCAGGGGCACTGTAATTCACAAACCTGCAGAGTTATACATGACAGCTATCGTCCAAAAATATACTGAAGTAAGGCTGCCAAGAGGACTTGAAAGCGGGGCAGAATTGCAGGAAACCGATTTCAGGAGGTAGACTGGAATTGCATTGAAAGCATAGGAAAAGAGGCAGAACGTCCACAATGATGCACTTGGCCAAAAAGGGCGTATGCGTTTTTTCCTGAATATATTCAGGAAAAAACGCATACGCCCTTTTTGGCCAACCAAGCAAGCTTGCAAAGGAACTCTGCACTACAATGAAGTCTCACTTCCCCCCTGTCAAAAGGGCCATCTGAAAAAAGTGTAAAATCCAGAAAGGCAGGACAGGCCATGGAGAACTGGGAGCCTTGTTATGCTGATGGGCGGGATGTAAATTGCCAACAGACACTCGGGAGAAGTGTATGGTGTTTCCTGAAACATCTAAAAAACAAAGCAACAGAGCCTAGGGCACTTCCACTTATGGTCCTATAGCTTAGGGAAATTAAAATCAAAAAGACACAGCCACCCCAAAGTTTGGGACGGCTCTGTTTAAAACAACCTCATTTACAGTACAAGTTCAATATCACAGAAAATGAAAAATGGATAAAGAAGTTTGGGTACTCAAGTACAATGCAATATCACTCAGCAATGAAATCTATGTCACCAGGCCCTTAGCAGCACAATGAGTGGATTCGGGTATGGTGATTCTAACTGAAATAAGTCACACAGAAAAAGAAACTTCAATAAATATCACTAATACATGGAATGTAAACTTGGCTACAGAGGAACTGAATTACAAAACAGAACAGGGTCTCAAATTGAGAAAACCAACTTATGCTTGCTTAAGGGGAAAGTTGAGTTGGGGTGCTGCATAAAACCAGAGATTGAAATGAGCACAGATAAAGTTCCTTAAGCCAAATATGGAATAGACAAGAGCTACTCCTTGCTCAACGAAATGACTCAACACCCCATATTAAACAACTAAGAATGTACCTGACTAGTAAGAATCTTAAAATCGATGGATTGTTATGTCTCCGAAAGAGAATCAAGCGTGTGTACAGGGGCATAAACGCAGCAGTGATAGGATTGGAGAGGTTCAGTGAGCAAATGAAGACTCTTAGAGGTCATATTGCATGGTACCCATTCCACGGGTTTCGACTACCCAGGTTTAAGGTATTCTTCCTTCAGCTAAAACATGCATGTGGAACCTAGAGTATGATCAACCATGTGATCGGGAGACGTGTTCAAATATGTCTCAGTTTTCGTACCCTGGTACTCGGGTGCAACATTCCAGACGCTTTACTAACACTCTCCCGACTTGGAGAGTCAGTCCCTTTAACCTCCTGTTTGGCCCAGTTTGCAATTTCTGGGGAAGATGAACAGGAATAGGGAGAACCAATGAGAGACTAGCTGGAGGTGTCTGGACGGGCAAATTTAACTCTCATTTCCCACCAGGAAGAGGAAATAACCAAAGGCTCAGCGTGCCGTGCCGGAACCAGATTAGGGCCTGAAGCCATCCTGCGGTGTTGCGGCCAGCTCACAAGAAAACGAGTTGAAGAAAGGAGCTCAGGGGCACTGTAATTCACAAACCTGCAGAGTTATAAATGACAACTATCGTCCAAAAATATACTGAAGTAAGGCTGCCAAGAGGACTTGAAAGCGGGGCAGAATTGCAGGAAACCGATTTCAGGAGGTAGACTGGAATTGCATTGAAAGCATAGGAAAAGAGGCAGAACGTCCACAATGATGCACTTGGCCAAAAAGGGCGTATGCGTTTTTTCCTGAATATATTCAGGAAAAAACGCATACGCCCTTTTTGGCCAACCAAGCAAGCTTGCAAAGGAAATCTGCACTACAATGAAGTCTCACTTCCCCCCGGTCAAAAGGGCCATCTGATAAAAGTGTAAAATCCAGAAAGGCAGGACAGGCCATGGAGAACTGGCAGCCTTGTTATGCTGATGGGTGGGATGTAAATTGCCAACAGACACTCGGGAGAAGTGTATGATGTTTCCTGAAACATCTAAAAAACAAAGCAACAGAGCCTAGGGCACTTCCACTTATGGTCCTATAGCTTAGGGAAATTAAAATCAAAAAGACACAGCCACCCCAAAGTTTGGGACGCCTCTGTTTACAAGAACCTCGTTTACCGTACAAGTTCAATATCACAGAAAGTGAAAAATGGATAAAGAACTTGTGGTACTTACGTACAATGCAGTATCACTCAGCAATGAAATCTATGTCATCAGGCCCGTAGCAGCATAATGAGTGGATTCAGGTACGATGATTCTAACTGAAATAAGTCACACAGAAAAGGAAACATCATAAGATATCACTAATACACGGAATGTAAACTGGGCTACACAGGAACTGAATTCCAAAACAGAACAGGGTCTCAAATTTAGAAAACCAACTTATGCTTGCTTAAGGGGAAAGGTGAGTTGGGGTGCTGCATAAAACCAGAGATTGAAATGAGCACAGATAACGTTCTATAAGGCAAATATGGAATAGACAAGAGCTACTCCTTGCTCAACGAAATGGACTCAACACCCCATATTCAACGCCTAGGAATATACCTGCCTAGTAATAATCATAAAAGCAATGGATTTATATATCTCTGTAAGAGAATCAAGAGTGTGTACAGCGGGATTAAAGCAGTGAAAATCAGCTAAATCCCATATTAAAAATAAATTTCTTAAACAAAACACAATGACAGTGAAATAGAGAGCAATACTTAAGTAATTCATTCAAGGCTTCTGATGCAACTTGCATTTACCATATCTACACCCAGAGCTGGGTAACACATAAGGCTGGACACTTGGGGCTCATAAGATTGGTGAGGTTCGGTGAGCAAATGCAGACCCTTTGAAGTCATATTGCATGGTACCCATTCCATGGGTCTCAACTCTCCAGGTTTAAGGGATTCTTCCTTCAGCTAAAACATGCATGTGGAACCCAGAGTATGATCCACCGTGTGATCGAGAAATGTGTTCAAATGTGTCTCACTTTTCATTCCCTGGTACTCGGGTGCAACATTCCAGACGCTTTACTAACACTCTCCCGACTTGGAGAGTCAGTCCCTTTAACCTCCTGTTTGGCCCAGTTTGCAATTTCTGCGGAAGATGTACAGGAATAGGGAGAACCAATGAGAGACTAGCTGGAGGTGTCTGGACGGGCAAATTTAACTCTCATTTCCCACAGGGAAGAGGAATAAACCAAAGGCTCAGCATGCCGTGCCGGAACCAGATTAGGGCCTGAAGCAATCCTGCGGTGTTGTGGCCAGCTCAAAAGAAAGCGAGTTGAAGAAAGGAGCTCAGGGGCACTGTAATTCACAAACCTGCAGATTTATAAATGACAGCTATTGTCCGAAAATATACTGAAGTAGGGTTGCCAAGAGGACTTGAATGCGGGGCAGAATTGCAGGAAACCGATTTCAGGAGGAATCGGAATTGGATTGCATTTAAAACACAGGAAAAGAGGAAGAACGTCGACAATGATGCACTTGGCCAAAAAGGGCGTATGTGTTTTTTCCTGAATATATTCAGGAAAAAACGCATACGCCCTTTTTGGCCAACCAAGCAAGCTTGCAAAGGAAATCTGCACTACAATGAAGTCTCACTTCCCCCCGGTCAAAAGGGCCATCTGAAAAAAGTGTAAAATCCAGAAAGGCAGAACAGGCCACGGAGAACTGGGAGCCTTGTTATGCTGATGGGCGGGATGTAAATTCCCAACAGACACTCGGGAGAAGTGTATGGTGTTTCCTGAAACATCTAAAAAACAAAGCAACAGAGCCTAGGGCACTTCCACTTATGGTCCTATAGCTTAGGGAAATTAAAATCAAAAAGACACAGCCACCCCAAAATTTGGGACGGCTCTGTTTACAGGAATCTCTTCTGCGGCACAAGTTAAATATCCCAGAGAGCAAATAATGGATAAAGAAGTTGGGGTACTTATGTACAACAGAATACCACTCAGCAATGAAATCTATGTCACCAGGCCCGTACCAGCATAATGAGTGGATTGAGGCACGATGATTCTAAGTGAAATAAGTCACACAGAAAAAGAAACATCATAAGGTATCACTAATACACGGAATGTGAACTTGGCTACACATGAACTGAATTACAAAACACAACAGGGTCTCAAATTTAGAAAACCAACTTATGCTTGCTTAAGGGGGAAGGTGAGTTGGGGTGCTGCATAAAAGCAGAGTTTGAAATTAGCACAGATACCGTTCCATAAGCCAAATATGTAATAGACAAGACCTACCCCTTGCTCAACGAAATGGATTCAACAATGAGGTATCACCTCACACCTGGTAGAATAGGCATCATAGAAAATCTACAAACAAAAAATGCTGGAAAGGGTGTGGAGAAAAGGAACCCTCTTCCACTATTGTTGGGAATATAAATTGATACAGTCATTATGGAGAACAATATGGAATTTCTTAAGAAACTAACAATAGAATTACCATATGATACAGCAATCCCAGTACTGGACATATACCCAGACAAAACCATAAATCAAAAAGAGTCATTCACCGCAATGTTCATTGCATCACTATTTACAATATCGAGGTAATGGAAGCAACCTAAATGCCCACAGACAGACGAATGCATAAAGCTGTGGTACATATATAAAATGGAATATTACTAAGCCATGAAAAGGAATGAAATTGGGTCATTTGTAGAGACGTCGATGGATCTAGAGACTGTCATACAGAGTGAAGTAAGTCAGAAAGAGAAAAACAAATCTTGTATATTCATGCATATATGTGGAACCTAGAAAAACTGTACAGATTAACCATTTTGCAAGGCATAAATAGAGCAACAGATGTAGACAACAAACGTATGGACAACAAGGGGGGAAAGCTGTTGGGGGGGTGGTGGTGGGAGGAGTTGAGAGACTGGGATTGGCATGTATACATTTATATGTATAAAATAGATAACCAATAAGAACCTGCTGTATAAAAATATAAAATAAAATTCAAAATTAAAAAGAAATAAAATTTAAAAAATAAAACAGAAAAAACAATTATTCCCTGCACATACATGTATTTATATGAATAAATTATTTCCATGCTTATATCTGTAAATACAAAAAAGAGGAATAAAATCTACCTTGAACCAAAAACGAAAAAGAGAAAAAAACACAGAACCCACCAGTTACACAGAGGAAAACCGTATCAGGGCACTTGCTCCAGTTGTAAACAATTCTGAAGTTGGTCAGTGGTGGGGAATCATCTCCCATTCAGCCAGCAGCCCCCACGCAACAAGCGTCCTCATTGCAAAGCTGGGGCACCGTGCCGAGGCATCTGTGAGTAAACGTGAGCTGAGCCCCAGGCCAGTTGCTGCTGAACTATTCCC
Organism: Globicephala melas; assembly: GCF_963455315.2. Taxonomy (NCBI): domain Eukaryota; kingdom Metazoa; phylum Chordata; class Mammalia; order Artiodactyla; family Delphinidae; genus Globicephala; species Globicephala melas. The sequence continues at coordinate 128,444 of NW_027207270.1, forward strand.
ACCCGTCCCAGGTAAAACACCTGAATATATACAAGGACTTGAAAGCCTAGAGGAAGGGCCATAGAGCCACACGAGTGACAGCATGCCAGCCGACTTGGTGCCTGCAGGCCAGCCAGGATGGTCCTGGCCCTGGGTGCTCTTCTGGAAGATTTCCATTTCCCTGCCTGAGATACCCGTCCTGTCCCTGCCCCCACTGCTTTTTTCCTTCCTCACCTCTGCCCAGGGAGAAATTCCAGCAGCAGGTATGGGTGACACATCCTCTTCTTTAGCAGGTGGCAGCCTGGCAACTGCTGCAGAAAGTCCAGCAGAGCCCCACTCACACTGGGCCACCCACAAAGCCGTGGCCTCTCACTCCCTCCCACCAGCCCAGCCCCGAGACTGCTGACAGGGCAGAGAAAATGGCGTCAGGCACGGCTGCAGGGGCTCTTGCTGCCTGAAGTGGTATTTATATTGATCTCAACCCAGGCACACCTGGGGAGGGCTGGCCGGCACGGTAAGGCTGCCCAGGTCAGCCAATCATCACCCCTCAGGGGCTCACAGTTGCAGAAAATGGAACTTGCTGAACCGGCCAGGTCCAAGGAACAGGTGTGGGCTCCTGAGAGTCAGGATAGACAAGGGGCTGCAGCTTTGGCTTGTTTTCTAATCATTTTATCTGGCCCATGCGTGGGAGACAACTTCAAGAAAACCCTCTCCTAATGAGAGGAACCCAGGAGTCAGGGAGAGGAGGGGTGGGTGGTGGTTGGAGACAGAGGCCTGGTGCCCCGGGTGCAGTGGAAGTCTCTGGAAGACCAGGTGGAGGGAGGCCTCACGGAGTGATGCCCAGGGTCACAGACCTGTCGCAGCTGCTGTTTGTTAGTTCAAGTCCTGCTCTGAGGTGCTCTGTGTCAGCTCTGAGCGACAGGTGAGCTGGGGGTGCTCTGCAATGAGGGCTATGTGCACGGTTCCTGTGTGCCCAGCCCTGCCACGGTACCTGCAAGGGTAGCTCTGTATCCTGGGAGGGGCCTGATCACAAGAGCCCCGTGGGCTGGGGTGGGGGTGGGGTACCTGCCCAGGTGAGCTCCATATTCTGCGATTGGTCTGACCACGAGAGCCCCATGGGCTGCTGGGGACCTGGTAAAGGATGTCAAGACAGTCAGTGAAGCCACCGAGGATATACCTCCAGTTGCTCCTAATTCCTACACCCTGCTGGTCATTCTACCAACCACCAGGACATGGTATTCTGTATTAGTCTTCAATGATGCCTTCTTTTGTATTCCATTAGTCCCAGAGTCACAAGAAATTTTGGCTTGTGAGTGGCAGGACTCAACATACAACTAAAACAATACTTCCGGGCCGTCTGGCCCCAAGGGTGCAAAAATTCCCACACCGTCTTTGGGGAAAGCTTAGCTAAAGACCTAAAAGTTCTACCTCTGGAAAAGGAAACCCTCCTTCAATATGCAGACGACATTCTGATCGCCAGCCCTACTAAGGAGGCCTCTGAACTACCAAGCCAATAAAGGATAGAAGTTGTCCAAGAAAAAGCTCAAATATCACAGACTGCGGTGACCTGCCTGGGCTTCATTCTCACACAAGGTCAGAGAAGCCCATCCCAGGAAAGGGAAGAAACCATTTTCAGCCTTACCCCTTTCTAAAACTAGAAGACAGCTTAGGGGTTCCTGGGGAGGCCAGGGTTTGCTGCTTCTGGATCCCTAACTACAGTCTACTAGCTGGGCCTCTATATGAAACACTGAAAGGAAAAGATGATGATCCTTTTGAATAGAATCCAGAAGTGGCCTTTCAAGAATGGAAAGAGCAGTCAATTCAGACCCTTGCCCTGGAACTCCCTAATTTAGATAAACCCTTTGACCTTTACATTCCCGGTGAAAGGTGAATCGCCATTGGAGAATTAGTGCAAAAACTGGGACCACTTGAAATGGAACAATGCAAGAATGCCATCCAGGTAGGATAAACTACGGTCACTAAGGAGCTTGGCCCACTGCCACATCTGGCCAAGATACTGGCGGTATCTAAAAACCTGGAAATCAGCAGCCCAAAAGGCCACCTCCCTCCTAAGGGAAAAGGACCCCACGTGGTGATCCTAACCACCAACCATGCCCTGAAGTTGCAGGGTTCGCTCCGTGGGCACACCGACCTCGAGTGAGGAGGCCCTCCAACTCCAACATCCAGAGAGATAACCGGGGGCAACAGGGCACCATGACGACTCGTGTGAACATCACTTGACCTGGAGTTTCTCTCATAAAACAACAAGAGTGTGTCCCAAAAGAGTAGACTACTGCTTGCAGGACTTACTGCACCCAGAGGGGAGCTAATAATCTTGGCGGGGGAACAGTATACCACACTGTCACCATAGAAAAGCCTACAGACACCGTGATGATGGTGGCCAATAAGACCGGCTGGACTCCTGTTTACTTCAAAAGGCTGTTGACTCAGTAGCCATCATGGTCCTTATCACCACTGACCCTGGACTGTCTGGGAGTTGAGCGGGCAGGGCTCTGACACCTGGTGCTGTTTGTACGTTAATTCAGGGGCCTAATTGAAGAAAGCGCAGACTACTGGTCAGAGCATCTAGGCTGGCAGAAACGGTCAGCCTAAGGTGGCCGAACAAATGTGGGGCGGGGTGAAACCGGCCCCCACAGCGTCTCTGCACATCTCTTTCCTGGACCCTTAAAGGTCATTAGAATGTATAACACTTCCAATGCTGGTGCTCAGGTGGACGAGCAGGGAGGCAGGGGTCCTGGGGACAATCAACGTCACCGGGAGGCTGCTGGGGAGAAGCTCTGACCCTCGCCCCAGGGTATGAGGGCTCCCAACTCAGCACTCAGCAGTTACAGAAGAAGGGTCTGCACCCTCAGCACTCCAAGAATGAGGAACGGGACAAAAGGCAGAGGAGGGGTTTGTCCCCAGCAAAGCCCATTAAAAATCCCTGGGAGATAAAAATAGAATCTGGGCAATAAAGTCAAGTCTAACCTTTTTTATCCTTTGTGCTTTGTCTAATTTCACGTGCTCCTAGGGTCCCGCATGCAGAGGTTCCACACCCGGCACTTCAGACCAGATTTCCTAGTGCAGAATGGCTGGGTCGACACCTCAGCTCCTGGGGCCCAGTGCAGACTCCACGATATAGAGCCTGAGCTACAGCCAACCCGGCCCTCGAGAGCTCCGCCGCCTCCCTCCCTCCCACTGACTCTGACAGGATCTCTACACAGCAGCCCAGCCCACAGCCCACGGGGTAGTGCATGCTCTCACCTCTCCATTCTCTGATCAAAATATAAAGTTTCCTTTGCTTGTGAACCAAACTCAGTCTCGATCTGTTGGCCCCAATGACACTGGGCAGGGGGACACTTGTTGGGGTCCACTCTGGAGGATCAGTAACAGAAATTGAGACTATTGTAACCTCAATGAACAGATGTGTGAGCCAAACTGTAGTTAACATAGAACAGTGTATAAGGCTCGGGTAAAATAAGATGTTTCTAACACTTCCATTTGATATTTCCATCACTTTTTATAAGCAAGTTCAGTGAAAAGGTTTGTCTTATTCGTCAGGTCAATATTAGAGAAACGAAGTGATTTCTTTCCAAGGATGTACATCTAATAATCTTGGTTAAACCTTCAATCTTGTTTTAAATGCTTTTCCATTGAAAATGATACCTCTCTTTCAGCTCCCCCATTTCTGAGAAGTATAAAATCTTATAATTTATTATTACCAAAGGGGAAAGGTGGGAGGAGGGATAAATTAACAGTTTGGAATTAACACATACACACTGCTATGTATAAAATAGATCATCAACAAGGAACTACTGTATAGCACAGGGAACTACACTCAACATTTTGCAATAACCTATAAGGGGAAATAATCTGAAAAAGAATAGATATTTTTATTGACATCATCTATCAATGATAGTTAAAGTGTAGCCTAAGGGAAGCTGGTGGTGAGTGCTTCTGACCCTGAAGACTTCAATCATCTAAAGTTTGGACTCTGCCTACTTCCCAAGGCCCTTAATGAACATATGTGTAGCCGTAGCTTAAAAACTTCCTCAGTTTGGGTTTCGGGGAGACACTGATTTTGAAAAAGCCCTGGTGTTCTCCTTACATGAATGGGACTCTTCCTACTGCTAAAACATGTCTGTCACACCCAGAGGATGGTATACCGTCTGATCGGGAAGAGTTTGGAAAAGGCATCTCATCTCCTCATCTCCTGGTGCTCGGGTTCACCCCTCCAGCGTCTTTACTAACAGTCTCCCCACTTGGAGATGTCAGCACTGTCAACATCCTGTTGCGTACAGTTTGGAATTTGTCCAGAGGATGAAGCGGAAGGATGAGGAACAATGAGAGACAAGTCCTAGGTGTTCAGACAGGCACATGTCACTCTAATTTCCAATCAGGAAGACGAATTGACCAAAGGCTAGGGTTGCCCATGGAAACAGTATAGGGCTTGAGGAAATCCCGCTGCTTTGTGGCCAGTTCCCATAAACACAAGTTGAACAATGGAACTCAGGGGCAGTAAAATTCACAAAACTGCAGAGTTGAAAATATCCATCACTGAAAAATGTCTTGAGGAAAGTCAGAGAAAAGGACTTGTAAGCAAGGGAGAATGGCAGGAAAGGGATTTGAGGAGGTAGAAAGGACTCGCCATTAAGCACAAGAAAAGGAGCTGAACATTGCCAACATTGCCAACATTGCAGTTGGCCAAAAAGGGTGTATGCGTTTTTTTCTGTATATATTCAAGAAAAGGGCATACACTTTTTTAGCCAACCAAACAGGTGGGCACTGGAAGTCAATACTACAAAAGATATCACTTCGCATCAGTCAGAAGAGCCATCCTCATAAAGCGTAAACAACAGAAATGCAGGACAGGGCAACGAGAAGAGGGAGCCCTGTGAGACTTATAGTGGAAATGTATATTGCCAACGGCCATTCTGGAGAAGTGTATTGTGTTTACTAAAGCATCTAAAAAATGAGCTACAGAGCATAGGGCACTTGCACTCATGGGCGTATATCTTGGGAAAAACAAAAATCGAGAGGACACAGGCACCCCAATGTTTACCCCCTCTCTGTTTAAAAGATCCTCGACTAGGATATAACTTAAATGTCTCTGGAGGGAAAAAATGGATAGAGATGTGGTACTTAGGTAGAGTGGAATATTATTCAGCCTGGAAATCAATGAAATATGGCCAGTTGTAACAACTCCGGAGGAGTTACGTATGATCATTCTAAGTGACAGAATTCAAAAAGAAAAAGACACATATCATAAGATATCACTTAAAGGTGGAATCCAAAATGGCTACACATGAAATAAATTACAAAACAAAAACATAGTCAAATATGTAGAAAACACGCATAAGGCTGCTAAACGGGAAAAGTGGGGAGGGGTGAGGCATCATCCAGGAGGTTGAAATTAGCAAAGATACCATTCCAAATACCAAACTGATAATCAACAAGGCCTACACGGTAGCTAAAAGAACTGCACTCAGCACACTCAAGTCACCGGAAAAGAATATATACGACTGGTAAGAATCTGAAAAAGAATTTATTGATGACTCTCTGTACGTGAATCAAGTGGATGTACAGCAGCAAGAAACAGAGCTTTGAAAATCAGCTGTAACCAATATAGTAATAAATTGAAAAAAATAAACGACAGAGAGACAGAGAAAACCTCTTACAACTTTTCCTCAGGGACGGTGATGCAACATGGATTGAACACATCTAGACCCACAGCAGGATGAGACATAAGGCTGGAAACTGTTTGCGCTAAGAGAAATGTGAGGTTGGGTGAGGAAATGCACACCCTTTAAAGTAATACTACCTGGTACCCATTCAATGGGTCCCAAATCTGCAGGTTCAAGGGATCTTCCTACAGCTAAAACATGCATGGAAAACCCAGAGGACTGTACACCATGTGATCGGGAGATGTGTCTAAAATGCACCTCATTTATCCTCTCCTGGTGCTCCTGTTCACCATTCCAGCCATGTTACTTAGAATCTCCCCACTTGGAGAATCAGCACATTTAAACTTCTGTTTCACACATTTTGCAAATTGTGAGGAGGATGAACGGGAAGAGGGGGAACCAATGAGAGAATAGTTGTAGGGGTTTGGACGGGCACATATCACTCTAATTTCCCATTAAGAATAAGAATTAAAGAAAGGCTCAGCCTGCCTCGCCGGAGCCAAAATAGGGCCTGAAGCAATCCTGCGGGTTTGAGGCCAGCTCACAAAAGAGCAACTTAAAAAATGGAGCTCAGGGTCACTGCAATTCACAAACCTGCAGAGTTATAAATGAAAACTAACGTCCAAAAATGTGTTGAGGTAAGGCAAAGAAGAGGATCTGAATGCAAGACAGAATTGCAAGAAACAGATTTCAAGAGATAGATTGGACTCGTCTTTAATGCACATGAAAAGCGGCAGAATTTCGACAATGATGCAGTTGGCCCAAAAGGGCGTATGCGTTTTTTCCTGATTATATCCAGGAAAAAACGCATACGCACTTTATGGGCAACGAAGCAAGCAAGCAATGCAAATGTGCACAACAAAGAAGTCTCACTTCCCACCAGTCAAAAGGGCCATCCTAAAAAAGTGTAAAATCCAGAAAGGCAGGACAGGCCATGGAGAAGAGGGAGCCTTTATACGCTGATGGGCAGTGTGTGAACTGCCGAGAGCCACTCTGGAGAAGTGTATGGTGGTTCCTAAATCATCTAAAAAACAGAGCACAGAGCATAGGACACTTCCAATCATGGGAGTATATCTAGGGAAGTCTAAAAATCAAGAAGACACAAGCACACCACAGTTTAGGACTACTCTGTTTACAAGAACCTCAACTTCAGTACACCTTAAATATCCCAGGAAAGAGAACAATGGATAAAGAAGATGTGGTACTTATGTACAATGGAATATCTCTTCACCATGAAATCAATGTAATAAGGCTAGTAGAAGGATAAAGAGTGGATTTAGGTCCGATAATACTACTTGAAATAAGTCAAACAGAAAAAGAAACATATCATAAGATATCACTTATAGAGGGAGGGTAAATATGGCTGCACAAGAAATGAATTACAGAACAGAACAGTGTCTCACATTTAGAAAACACACTTATGTCAGCTTAAGGGGAAAGGAGAGGTGGGGTGATGCATAAAACCAGAGTTTGAAATTAGCACAGATACCGTTCAATAAACCAAATAGGTATTAGACAAGATCTACACCTTGCTCAATGAACTGGCCTCAACACACCCTATACACCGCAGAGAAATATATCTGAGTAATAAGAATCTTAAAACCCATGTATTGATATATCTCCATAAGGGAATCAAGTGTGTGCAGAGCGGCACAAACACAGCAGTGAAAATGAGCTAAACCCCATTATAGAAATAAATTTTAAAAAGAAAACGCTGAAACAATGAAAGAGAGAAAAATTCTTACAAAATTCGCTCAGGGGATGTGATGCAACCTGGATTGCAACCTGGATTGACCACATATAAACCCACAGCTGGATAAGACATAAGGCTGGACACTTGGGGCTGAGAGGATTGGTGAGCTTTGGTGAGCAACTGCCGAAAGTTTAATGCAATACTTCATGCTACTCAGTCCAAGGGTCCCAACACTCCAGGTTGAAGGGAATCTTCCTACAGCTAAACCATGCTTGGGAAACCCAGCGACTGGTATACCATATGATCGGGAAAGGTTTCTAAAACGCACCTCATTTTTCCTCTCCTGGGGCTGCGGATCGACATTCCAGCCGCTTTACTAACAACATCCCCACATGGAGTCAATGCCTTTAAGTTCTGGTATCGCACAGTCTGCAGTTAGTGTGGAGGATGAATGGGAATAGGGGGAACCAGTGAGAAACAAGCTGTAGCGGTTTCAATGGGCACATGTCACTCTAATGCCACATCAGTAAGAAGAATTAACCAAAGGCACAGCAAGGTGCCCCAGAAGAAAAATAGGGCTTCAAGGAATCCTGTGGTTATGGGGCAAGACCACAAAAATAAGAGCTGAAAAGTGGGGCTAAGGGCCACCGCAATTCAAAAACCTGCAGAGTTATAAAGGCCAACTATTTTCAAAAAATATATTGAGGTAAGGCTATGAAGAGACATTGAAAGCAAGGCAGAATTGCAGGAAACCGATTTCACGAGGTAGACTGGAATTGCATTGAAAACATATGAAGAGAGTCAGAACCTCGACAATGATGCACTTGGCCAAAAAGGGCGTATGCGTTTTTTCCTGAATATATTCAGGAAAAAACGCATACACACTTTTTGGCCAACCAAGCAAGCTTGCAAAGGAAATGTGCACTACAATGAAGTCTCACTTCCACCTGGTCAAAAGGGCCATCTGAAAAAAAGTGTAAAATCCATAAAGGCACGACAGGGCATGGAGAACTGGGAGCCTTCTTATGCTGATGGGCGGGATGTAAATTGCCAACAGCCACTCTGGAGAAGTGTATGGTGTTTCCTGAAACATCTAAAAAACAAAGCAACAGAGCCTAGGGCACTTCCACTTATGGTCCTATAGATTAGGGAAATTAAAATTAAAGACACAGCCACCCCAAAATTTGGGACGGCTCTGTTTACAAGAACCTCGTTTACGGTACAAGTTCAATATCGCAGAAAGTGAAAAATGGATAAAGAACTTGTGGTACTTACGTACAATGCAATATCACTCAGCAATGAAATCTATGTCATCAGGCACTTAGCAGCACAATGAGTGGATTCAGGTATGATGATTCTAACTGAAATAAGTCACACAGAAAAAGAAACATCATAAGATATCAGTAATACACGGAATGTAAACTTGGCTACTCAGGAACTGAATTACAGAACAGAACAGGGTCTCCAATTTAGAAAACCAACTTATGCTTGCTTAAGGGTAAAGGTGAGTTGGGGTGCTGCATAAAACCAGAGATTGAAATGAGCACAGATAAAGTTCCTTAAGCCAAATATGGAATAGACAAGAGCTACTCCTTGCTCAACGAAATGGACTCAACACCCCATATTAAAGGCCTAAGATTATACCTGACTAGTAAGAATCTTAAAACGTATGGATGGCTATGTCTGAAAGAGAATCAAGCGTGTGTACAGGGGCATAAATGCAGCAGTGATAGGATTGGAGAGGTTCGGTGAGCAAATGAAGACCCTTTGAAGTCATATTGCATGGTACCCATTCCACGGGTTTCAACTACCCAGGTTTAAGGTATTCTTCCTTCAGCTAAAACATGAATGTGGAACCCAGAATATGATCAACCATGTGATCGGGGGACGTGTTCAAATATGTCTCAGTTTTCGTACCCTGGTACTCGGGTGCAACATTCCAGACGCTTTACTAACACTCTCCCGACTTGGAGAGTCAGTCCCTTTAACCTCCTGTTTGGCCCAGTTTGCAATTTCTGCGGAAGATGAACAGGAATAGGGAGAACCAATGAGAGACTAGCTGGAGGTGTCTGGACGGGCAAATTTAACTCTCATTTCCCACCAGGAAGAGGAAATAACCAAAGGCTCATCATGCCGTGCCGGAACCAGATTAGGGCCTGAAGCCATCCTGCGGTGTTGCGGCCAGGTCACAAGAAAGCGAGTTGAAGAAAGGAGCTCAGGGGCACTGTAATTCACAAACCTGCAGAGTTATAAATGACAGCTATCGTCCAAAAATATACTGAAGTAAGGCTGCCAAGAGGACTTGAAAGCGGGGCAGAATTGCAGGAAACCGATTTCAGGAAGTAGACTGGAATTGCATTGAAAGCATAGGAAAAGAGGCAGAACGTCCACAATGATGCACTTGGCCAAAAAGGGCGTATGCGTTTTTTCCTGAATATATTCAGGAAAAAACGCATACGCCCTTTTTGGCCAACCAAGCAAGCTTGCAAAGGAACTCTGCACTACAATGAAGTCTCACTTCCCCCCGGTCAAAAGGGCCATCTGAAAAAAGTGTAAAATCCAGAAAGGCAGGACAGGCCATGGAGAACTGGGAGCCTTGTTATGCTGATGGGCGGGATGTAAATTGCCAACAGACACTCGGGAGAAGTGTATGGTGTTTCCTGAAACATCTAAAAAACAAAGCAACAGAGCCTAGGGCACTTCCACTTATGGTCCTATAGCTTAGGGAAATTAAAATCAAAAAGACACAGCCACCCCAAAGTTTGGGACGGCTCTGTTTAAAACAACCTCATTTACAGTACAAGTTCAATATCACAGAAAATGAAAAATGGATAAAGAAGTTTGGGTACTCAAGTACAATGCAATATCACTCAGCAATGAAATCTATGTCACCAGGCCCTTAGCAGCACAATGAGTGGATTCGGGTATGGTGATTCTAACTGAAATAAGTCACACAGAAAAAGAAACTTCAATAAATATCACTAATACATGGAATGTAAACTTGGCTACAGAGGAACTGAATTACAAAACAGAACAGGGTCTCAAATTGAGAAAACCAACTTATGCTTGCTTAAGGGGAAAGTTGAGTTGGGGTGCTGCATAAAACCAGAGATTGAAATGAGCACAGATAAAGTTCCTTAAGCCAAATATGGAATAGACAAGAGCTACTCCTTGCTCAACGAAATGACTCAACACCCCATATTAAACAACTAAGAATGTACCTGACTAGTAAGAATCTTAAAATCGATGGATTGTTATGTCTCCGAAAGAGAATCAAGCGTGTGTACAGGGGCATAAACGCAGCAGTGATAGGATTGGAGAGGTTCAGTGAGCAAATGAAGACTCTTAGAGGTCATATTGCATGGTACCCATTCCACGGGTTTCGACTACCCAGGTTTAAGGTATTCTTCCTTCAGCTAAAACATGCATGTGGAACCTAGAGTATGATCAACCATGTGATCGGGAGACGTGTTCAAATATGTCTCAGTTTTCGTACCCTGGTACTCGGGTGCAACATTCCAGACGCTTTACTAACACTCTCCCGACTTGGAGAGTCAGTCCCTTTAACCTCCTGTTTGGCCCAGTTTGCAATTTCTGGGGAAGATGAACAGGAATAGCGAGAACCAATGAGAGACTAGCTGGAGGTGTCTGGACGGGCAAATTTAACTCTCATTTCCCACCAGGAAGAGGAAATAACCAAAGGCTCAGCGTGCCGTGCCGGAACCAGATTAGGGCCTGAAGCCATCCTGCGGTGTTGCGGCCAGCTCACAAGAAAACGAGTTGAAGAAAGGAGCTCAGGGGCACTGTAATTCACAAACCTGCAGAGTTATAAATGACAACTATCGTCCAAAAATATACTGAAGTAAGGCTGCCAAGAGGACTTGAAAGCGGGGCAGAATTGCAGGAAACCGATTTCAGGAGGTAGACTGGAATTGCATTGAAAGCATAGGAAAAGAGGCAGAACGTCCACAATGATGCACTTGGCCAAAAAGGGCGTATGCGTTTTTTCCTGAATATATTCAGGAAAAAACGCATACGCCCTTTTTGGCCAACCAAGCAAGCTTGCAAAGGAAATCTGCACTACAATGAAGTCTCACTTCCCCCCGGTCAAAAGGGCCATCTGATAAAAGTGTAAAATCCAGAAAGGCAGGACAGGCCATGGAGAACTGGCAGCCTTGTTATGCTGATGGGTGGGATGTAAATTGCCAACAGACACTCGGGAGAAGTGTATGATGTTTCCTGAAACATCTAAAAAACAAAGCAACAGAGCCTAGGGCACTTCCACTTATGGTCCTATAGCTTAGGGAAATTAAAATCAAAAAGACACAGCCACCCCAAAGTTTGGGACGCCTCTGTTTACAAGAACCTCGTTTACAGTACAAGTTCAGCATCGCAGAAATTAAAAAATGGATAAAGAATTTGTGGTATTTACTTACAAAGCAGTATCACTCAGCAATGAAATCTATGTCATCAGGCCCTTAGCAGCACAATGAGTGGATTCAGGTATGATGATTCTAACTGAAATAAGTCACACAGAAAAAGAAACATCATAAGATATCAGTAATACACGGAATGTAAACTTGCCTACACAGGAAATGAATTACAGAACAGAACAGGGTCTCAAATTTAGAAAACCAACTTATGCTTGCTTAAGGGGAAAGGTGAGTTGGGGTGCTGCATAAAACCAGAGATTGAAATGAGCACAGATAAAGTTCCGTAAGCCAAATATGGAATAGACAAGAGCTACTCCTTGCTCAACGAAATGGACTAAACACCCCATATTAAACGCCTAAGAATGTACCTGACTAGTAAGTATCTTAAAACCTATGGATTGCTATGTCTCCGAAAGAGAATCAAGCATGTGTACAGGGGCATAAACGCAGCAGTGATAGGATTGGAGAGGTTCGGTGAGCAAATGAAGACCCTTTGAGTCATATTGCCTGGTACCCATTCCACGGGTCTCAACTCTCCAGGTTTAAGGTATTCTTCCTTCAGCTAAAACATGCATGTGGAACCCAGAGTATGATCAACCGTGTGATCGGGAGACGTCTTCAAATATGTCTCCGTTCTCGTCCCCTGGTACTCGGGTGCAACATTCCAGACGCTTTACTAACACTCTCCCGACATGGAGAGTCAGTGCCTTTAACCTCCTGTTTGGCCCAGTTTGCAATTTCTGCGGAAGATGAACAGGAATAGGGAGAACCAATGAGAGACTAGCTGGAGGTGTCTGGACGGGCAAATTTAACTCTCATTTCCCACCAGGAAGAGCAATTAACCAAAGGCTCAGCGTGCCGTGCCGGAACCAGATTAGGGCCTGAAGCAATCCTGCGGTGTTGCGGCCAGCTCACAAGAAAGCGAGTTGAAGAAAGGAGCTCAGGGGCACTGTAATTCACAAACCTGCAGAGTTATACATGACAGCTATCGTCCAAAAATATACTGAAGTAAGGCTGCCAAGAGGACTTGAAAGCGGGGCAGAATTGCAGGAAACCGATTTCAGGAGGTAGACTGGAATTGCATTGAAAGCATAGGAAAAGAGGCAGAACGTCCACAATGATGCACTTGGCCAAAAAGGGCGTATGCGTTTTTTCCTGAATATATTCAGGAAAAAACGCATACGCCCTTTTTGGCCAACCAAGCAAGCTTGCAAAGGAACTCTGCACTACAATGAAGTCTCACTTCCCCCCTGTCAAAAGGGCCATCTGAAAAAAGTGTAAAATCCAGAAAGGCAGGACAGGCCATGGAGAACTGGGAGCCTTGTTATGCTGATGGGCGGGATGTAAATTGCCAACAGACACTCGGGAGAAGTGTATGGTGTTTCCTGAAACATCTAAAAAACAAAGCAACAGAGCCTAGGGCACTTCCACTTATGGTCCTATAGCTTAGGGAAATTAAAATCAAAAAGACACAGCCACCCCAAAGTTTGGGACGGCTCTGTTTAAAACAACCTCATTTACAGTACAAGTTCAATATCACAGAAAATGAAAAATGGATAAAGAAGTTTGGGTACTCAAGTACAATGCAATATCACTCAGCAATGAAATCTATGTCACCAGGCCCTTAGCAGCACAATGAGTGGATTCGGGTATGGTGATTCTAACTGAAATAAGTCACACAGAAAAAGAAACTTCAATAAATATCACTAATACATGGAATGTAAACTTGGCTACAGAGGAACTGAATTACAAAACAGAACAGGGTCTCAAATTGAGAAAACCAACTTATGCTTGCTTAAGGGGAAAGTTGAGTTGGGGTGCTGCATAAAACCAGAGATTGAAATGAGCACAGATAAAGTTCCTTAAGCCAAATATGGAATAGACAAGAGCTACTCCTTGCTCAACGAAATGACTCAACACCCCATATTAAACAACTAAGAATGTACCTGACTAGTAAGAATCTTAAAATCGATGGATTGTTATGTCTCCGAAAGAGAATCAAGCGTGTGTACAGGGGCATAAACGCAGCAGTGATAGGATTGGAGAGGTTCAGTGAGCAAATGAAGACTCTTAGAGGTCATATTGCATGGTACCCATTCCACGGGTTTCGACTACCCAGGTTTAAGGTATTCTTCCTTCAGCTAAAACATGCATGTGGAACCTAGAGTATGATCAACCATGTGATCGGGAGACGTGTTCAAATATGTCTCAGTTTTCGTACCCTGGTACTCGGGTGCAACATTCCAGACGCTTTACTAACACTCTCCCGACTTGGAGAGTCAGTCCCTTTAACCTCCTGTTTGGCCCAGTTTGCAATTTCTGGGGAAGATGAACAGGAATAGGGAGAACCAATGAGAGACTAGCTGGAGGTGTCTGGACGGGCAAATTTAACTCTCATTTCCCACCAGGAAGAGGAAATAACCAAAGGCTCAGCGTGCCGTGCCGGAACCAGATTAGGGCCTGAAGCCATCCTGCGGTGTTGCGGCCAGCTCACAAGAAAACGAGTTGAAGAAAGGAGCTCAGGGGCACTGTAATTCACAAACCTGCAGAGTTATAAATGACAACTATCGTCCAAAAATATACTGAAGTAAGGCTGCCAAGAGGACTTGAAAGCGGGGCAGAATTGCAGGAAACCGATTTCAGGAGGTAGACTGGAATTGCATTGAAAGCATAGGAAAAGAGGCAGAACGTCCACAATGATGCACTTGGCCAAAAAGGGCGTATGCGTTTTTTCCTGAATATATTCAGGAAAAAACGCATACGCCCTTTTTGGCCAACCAAGCAAGCTTGCAAAGGAAATCTGCACTACAATGAAGTCTCACTTCCCCCCGGTCAAAAGGGCCATCTGATAAAAGTGTAAAATCCAGAAAGGCAGGACAGGCCATGGAGAACTGGCAGCCTTGTTATGCTGATGGGTGGGATGTAAATTGCCAACAGACACTCGGGAGAAGTGTATGATGTTTCCTGAAACATCTAAAAAACAAAGCAACAGAGCCTAGGGCACTTCCACTTATGGTCCTATAGCTTAGGGAAATTAAAATCAAAAAGACACAGCCACCCCAAAGTTTGGGACGCCTCTGTTTACAAGAACCTCGTTTACCGTACAAGTTCAATATCACAGAAAGTGAAAAATGGATAAAGAACTTGTGGTACTTACGTACAATGCAGTATCACTCAGCAATGAAATCTATGTCATCAGGCCCGTAGCAGCATAATGAGTGGATTCAGGTACGATGATTCTAACTGAAATAAGTCACACAGAAAAGGAAACATCATAAGATATCACTAATACACGGAATGTAAACTGGGCTACACAGGAACTGAATTCCAAAACAGAACAGGGTCTCAAATTTAGAAAACCAACTTATGCTTGCTTAAGGGGAAAGGTGAGTTGGGGTGCTGCATAAAACCAGAGATTGAAATGAGCACAGATAACGTTCTATAAGGCAAATATGGAATAGACAAGAGCTACTCCTTGCTCAACGAAATGGACTCAACACCCCATATTCAACGCCTAGGAATATACCTGCCTAGTAATAATCATAAAAGCAATGGATTTATATATCTCTGTAAGAGAATCAAGAGTGTGTACAGCGGGATTAAAGCAGTGAAAATCAGCTAAATCCCATATTAAAAATAAATTTCTTAAACAAAACACAATGACAGTGAAATAGAGAGCAATACTTAAGTAATTCATTCAAGGCTTCTGATGCAACCTGCATTTACCATATCTACACCCAGAGCTGGGTAACACATAAGGCTGGACACTTGGGGCTCATAAGATTGGTGAGGTTCGGTGAGCAAATGCAGACCCTTTGAAGTCATATTGCATGGTACCCATTCCATGGGTCTCAACTCTCCAGGTTTAAGGGATTCTTCCTTCAGCTAAAACATGCATGTGGAACCCAGAGTATGATCCACCGTGTGATCGAGAAATGTGTTCAAATGTGTCTCACTTTTCATTCCCTGGTACTCGGGTGCAACATTCCAGACGCTTTACTAACACTCTCCCGACTTGGAGAGTCAGTCCCTTTAACCTCCTGTTTGGCCCAGTTTGCAATTTCTGCGGAAGATGTACAGGAATAGGGAGAACCAATGAGAGACTAGCTGGAGGTGTCTGGACGGGCAAATTTAACTCTCATTTCCCACAGGGAAGAGGAATAAACCAAAGGCTCAGCATGCCGTGCCGGAACCAGATTAGGGCCTGAAGCAATCCTGCGGTGTTGTGGCCAGCTCAAAAGAAAGCGAGTTGAAGAAAGGAGCTCAGGGGCACTGTAATTCACAAACCTGCAGATTTATAAATGACAGCTATTGTCCGAAAATATACTGAAGTAGGGTTGCCAAGAGGACTTGAATGCGGGGCAGAATTGCAGGAAACCGATTTCAGGAGGAATCGGAATTGGATTGCATTTAAAACACAGGAAAAGAGGAAGAACGTCGACAATGATGCACTTGGCCAAAAAGGGCGTATGTGTTTTTTCCTGAATATATTCAGGAAAAAACGCATACGCCCTTTTTGGCCAACCAAGCAAGCTTGCAAAGGAAATCTGCACTACAATGAAGTCTCACTTCCCCCCGGTCAAAAGGGCCATCTGAAAAAAGTGTAAAATCCAGAAAGGCAGAACAGGCCACGGAGAACTGGGAGCCTTGTTATGCTGATGGGCGGGATGTAAATTCCCAACAGACACTCGGGAGAAGTGTATGGTGTTTCCTGAAACATCTAAAAAACAAAGCAACAGAGCCTAGGGCACTTCCACTTATGGTCCTATAGCTTAGGGAAATTAAAATCAAAAAGACACAGCCACCCCAAAATTTGGGACGGCTCTGTTTACAGGAATCTCTTCTGCGGCACAAGTTAAATATCCCAGAGAGCAAATAATGGATAAAGAAGTTGGGGTACTTATGTACAACAGAATACCACTCAGCAATGAAATCTATGTCACCAGGCCCGTACCAGCATAATGAGTGGATTGAGGCACGATGATTCTAAGTGAAATAAGTCACACAGAAAAAGAAACATCATAAGGTATAACTAATACACGGAATGTGAACTTGGCTACACATGAACTGAATTACAAAACACAACAGGGTCTCAAATTTAGAAAACCAACTTATGCTTGCTTAAGGGGGAAGGTGAGTTGGGGTGCTGCATAAAAGCAGAGTTTGAAATTAGCACAGATACCGTTCCATAAGCCAAATATGTAATAGACAAGACCTACCCCTTGCTCAACGAAATGGATTCAACAATGAGGTATCACCTCACACCTGGTAGAATAGGCATCATAGAAAATCTACAAACAAAAAATGCTGGAAAGGGTGTGGAGAAAAGGAACCCTCTTCCACTATTGTTGGGAATATAAATTGATACAGTCATTATGGAGAACAATATGGAATTTCTTAAGAAACTAACAATAGAATTACCATATGATACAGCAATCCCAGTACTGGACATATACCCAGACAAAACCATAAATCAAAAAGAGTCATTCACCGCAATGTTCATTGCATCACTATTTACAATATCGAGGTAATGGAAGCAACCTAAATGCCCACAGACAGACGAATGCATAAAGCTGTGGTACATATATAAAATGGAATATTACTAAGCCATGAAAAGGAATGAAATTGGGTCATTTGTAGAGACGTCGATGGATCTAGAGACTGTCATACAGAGTGAAGTAAGTCAGAAAGAGAAAAACAAATCTTGTATATTCATGCATATATGTGGAACCTAGAAAAACTGTACAGATTAACCATTTTGCAAGGCATAAATAGAGCAACAGATGTAGACAACAAACGTATGGACAACAAGGGGGGAAAGCTGTTGGGGGGGTGGTGGTGGGAGGAGTTGAGAGACTGGGATTGGCATGTATACATTTATATGTATAAAATAGATAACCAATAAGAACCTGCTGTATAAAAATATAAAATAAAATTCAAAATTAAAAAGAAATAAAATTTAAAAAATAAAACAGAAAAAACAATTATTCCCTGCACATACATGTATTTATATGAATAAATTATTTCCATGCTTATATCTGTAAATACAAAAAAGAGGAATAAAATCTACCTTGAACCAAAAACGAAAAAGAGAAAAAAACACAGAACCCACCAGTTACACAGAGGAAAACCGTATCAGGGCACTTGCTCCAGTTGTAAACAATTCTGAAGTTGGTCAGTGGTGGGGAATCATCTCCCATTCAGCCAGCAGCCCCCACGCAACAAGCGTCCTCATTGCAAAGCTGGGGCACCGTGCCGAGGCATCTGTGAGTAAACGTGAGCTGAGCCCCAGGCCAGTTGCTGCTGAACTATTCCCACCCGTCCCAGGTAAAACACCTGAATATATACAAGGACTTGAAAGCCTAGAGGAAGGGCCATAGAGCCACACGAGTGACAGCATGCCAGCCGACTTGGTGCCTGCAGGCCAGCCAGGATGGTCCTGGCCCTGGGTGCTCTTCTGGAAGATTTCCATTTCCCTGCCTGAGATACCCGTCCTGTCCCTGCCCCCACTGCTTTTTTCCTTCCTCACCTCTGCCCAGGGAGAAATTCCAGCAGCAGGTATGGGTGACACATCCTCTTCTTTAGCAGGTGGCAGCCTGGCAACTGCTGCAGAAAGTCCAGCAGAGCCCCACTCACACTGGGCCACCCACAAAGCCGTGGCCTCTCACTCCCTCCCACCAGCCCAGCCCCGAGACTGCTGACAGGGCAGAGAAAATGGCGTCAGGCACGGCTGCAGGGGCTCTTGCTGCCTGAAGTGGTATTTATATTGATCTCAACCCAGGCACACCTGGGGAGGGCTGGCCGGCACGGTAAGGCTGCCCAGGTCAGCCAATCATCACCCCTCAGGGGCTCACAGTTGCAGAAAATGGAACTTGCTGAACCGGCCAGGTCCAAGGAACAGGTGTGGGCTCCTGAGAGTCAGGATAGACAAGGGGCTGCAGCTTTGGCTTGTTTTCTAATCATTTTATCTGGCCCATGCGTGGGAGACAACTTCAAGAAAACCCTCTCCTAATGAGAGGAACCCAGGAGTCAGGGAGAGGAGGGGTGGGTGGTGGTTGGAGACAGAGGCCTGGTGCCCCGGGTGCAGTGGAAGTCTCTGGAAGACCAGGTGGAGGGAGGCCTCACGGAGTGATGCCCAGGGTCACAGACCTGTCGCAGCTGCTGTTTGTTAGTTCAAGTCCTGCTCTGAGGTGCTCTGTGTCAGCTCTGAGCGACAGGTGAGCTGGGGGTGCTCTGCAATGAGGGCTATGTGCACGGTTCCTGTGTGCCCAGCCCTGCCACGGTACCTGCAAGGGTAGCTCTGTATCCTGGGAGGGGCCTGATCACAAGAGCCCCGTGGGCTGGGGTGGGGGTGGGGTACCTGCCCAGGTGAGCTCCATATTCTGCGATTGGTCTGACCACGAGAGCCCCATGGGCTGCTGGGGACCTGGTAAAGGATGTCAAGACAGTCAGTGAAGCCACCGAGGATATACCTCCAGTTGCTCCTAATTCCTACACCCTGCTGGTCATTCTACCAACCACCAGGACATGGTATTCTGTATTAGTCTTCAATGATGCCTTCTTTTGTATTCCATTAGTCCCAGAGTCACAAGAAATTTTGGCTTGTGAGTGGCAGGACTCAACATACAACTAAAACAATACTTCCGGGCCGTCTGGCCCCAAGGGTGCAAAAATTCCCACACCGTCTTTGGGGAAAGCTTAGCTAAAGACCTAAAAGTTCTACCTCTGGAAAAGGAAACCCTCCTTCAATATGCAGACGACATTCTGATCGCCAGCCCTACTAAGGAGGCCTCTGAACTACCAAGCCAATAAAGGATAGAAGTTGTCCAAGAAAAAGCTCAAATATCACAGACTGCGGTGACCTGCCTGGGCTTCATTCTCACACAAGGTCAGAGAAGCCCATCCCAGGAAAGGGAAGAAACCATTTTCAGCCTTACCCCTTTCTAAAACTAGAAGACAGCTTAGGGGTTCCTGGGGAGGCCAGGGTTTGCTGCTTCTGGATCCCTAACTACAGTCTACTAGCTGGGCCTCTATATGAAACACTGAAAGGAAAAGATGATGATCCTTTTGAATAGAATCCAGAAGTGGCCTTTCAAGAATGGAAAGAGCAGTCAATTCAGACCCTTGCCCTGGAACTCCCTAATTTAGATAAACCCTTTGACCTTTACATTCCCGGTGAAAGGTGAATCGCCATTGGAGAATTAGTGCAAAAACTGGGACCACTTGAAATGGAACAATGCAAGAATGCCATCCAGGTAGGATAAACTACGGTCACTAAGGAGCTTGGCCCACTGCCACATCTGGCCAAGATACTGGCGGTATCTAAAAACCTGGAAATCAGCAGCCCAAAAGGCCACCTCCCTCCTAAGGGAAAAGGACCCCACGTGGTGATCCTAACCACCAACCATGCCCTGAAGTTGCAGGGTTCGCTCCGTGGGCACACCGACCTCGAGTGAGGAGGCCCTCCAACTCCAACATCCAGAGAGATAACCGGGGGCAACAGGGCACCATGACGACTCGTGTGAACATCACTTGACCTGGAGTTTCTCTCATAAAACAACAAGAGTGTGTCCCAAAAGAGTAGACTACTGCTTGCAGGACTTACTGCACCCAGAGGGGAGCTAATAATCTTGGCGGGGGAACAGTATACCACACTGTCACCATAGAAAAGCCTACAGACACCGTGATGATGGTGGCCAATAAGACCGGCTGGACTCCTGTTTACTTCAAAAGGCTGTTGACTCAGTAGCCATCATGGTCCTTATCACCACTGACCCTGGACTGTCTGGGAGTTGAGCGGGCAGGGCTCTGACACCTGGTGCTGTTTGTACGTTAATTCAGGGGCCTAATTGAAGAAAGCGCAGACTACTGGTCAGAGCATCTAGGCTGGCAGAAACGGTCAGCCTAAGGTGGCCGAACAAATGTGGGGCGGGGTGAAACCGGCCCCCACAGCGTCTCTGCACATCTCTTTCCTGGACCCTTAAAGGTCATTAGAATGTATAACACTTCCAATGCTGGTGCTCAGGTGGACGAGCAGGGAGGCAGGGGTCCTGGGGACAATCAACGTCACCGGGAGGCTGCTGGGGAGAAGCTCTGACCCTCGCCCCAGGGTATGAGGGCTCCCAACTCAGCACTCAGCAGTTACAGAAGAAGGGTCTGCACCCTCAGCACTCCAAGAATGAGGAACGGGACAAAAGGCAGAGGAGGGGTTTGTCCCCAGCAAAGCCCATTAAAAATCCCTGGGAGATAAAAATAGAATCTGGGCAATAAAGTCAAGTCTAACCTTTTTTATCCTTTGTGCTTTGTCTAATTTCACGTGCTCCTAGGGTCCCGCATGCAGAGGTTCCACACCCGGCACTTCAGACCAGATTTCCTAGTGCAGAATGGCTGGGTCGACACCTCAGCTCCTGGGGCCCAGTGCAGACTCCACGATATAGAGCCTGAGCTACAGCCAACCCGGCCCTCGAGAGCTCCGCCGCCTCCCTCCCTCCCACTGACTCTGACAGGATCTCTACACAGCAGCCCAGCCCACAGCCCACGGGGTAGTGCATGCTCTCACCTCTCCATTCTCTGATCAAAATATAAAGTTTCCTTTGCTTGTGAACCAAACTCAGTCTCGATCTGTTGGCCCCAATGACACTGGGCAGGGGGACACTTGTTGGGGTCCACTCTGGAGGATCAGTAACAGAAATTGAGACTATTGTAACCTCAATGAACAGATGTGTGAGCCAAACTGTAGTTAACATAGAACAGTGTATAAGGCTCGGGTAAAATAAGATGTTTCTAACACTTCCATTTGATATTTCCATCACTTTTTATAAGCAAGTTCAGTGAAAAGGTTTGTCTTATTCGTCAGGTCAATATTAGAGAAACGAAGTGATTTCTTTCCAAGGATGTACATCTAATAATCTTGGTTAAACCTTCAATCTTGTTTTAAATGCTTTTCCATTGAAAATGATACCTCTCTTTCAGCTCCCCCATTTCTGAGAAGTATAAAATCTTATAATTTATTATTACCAAAGGGGAAAGGTGGGAGGAGGGATAAATTAACAGTTTGGAATTAACACATACACACTGCTATGTATAAAATAGATCATCAACAAGGAACTACTGTATAGCACAGGGAACTACACTCAACATTTTGCAATAACCTATAAGGGGAAATAATCTGAAAAAGAATAGATATTTTTATTGACATCATCTATCAATGATAGTTAAAGTGTAGCCTAAGGGAAGCTGGTGGTGAGTGCTTCTGACCCTGAAGACTTCAATCATCTAAAGTTTGGACTCTGCCTACTTCCCAAGGCCCTTAATGAACATATGTGTAGCCGTAGCTTAAAAACTTCCTCAGTTTGGGTTTCGGGGAGACACTGATTTTGAAAAAGCCCTGGTGTTCTCCTTACATGAATGGGACTCTTCCTACTGCTAAAACATGTCTGTCACACCCAGAGGATGGTATACCGTCTGATCGGGAAGAGTTTGGAAAAGGCATCTCATCTCCTCATCTCCTGGTGCTCGGGTTCACCCCTCCAGCGTCTTTACTAACAGTCTCCCCACTTGGAGATGTCAGCACTGTCAACATCCTGTTGCGTACAGTTTGGAATTTGTCCAGAGGATGAAGCGGAAGGATGAGGAACAATGAGAGACAAGTCCTAGGTGTTCAGACAGGCACATGTCACTCTAATTTCCAATCAGGAAGACGAATTGACCAAAGGCTAGGGTTGCCCATGGAAACAGTATAGGGCTTGAGGAAATCCCGCTGCTTTGTGGCCAGTTCCCATAAACACAAGTTGAACAATGGAACTCAGGGGCAGTAAAATTCACAAAACTGCAGAGTTGAAAATATCCATCACTGAAAAATGTCTTGAGGAAAGTCAGAGAAAAGGACTTGTAAGCAAGGGAGAATGGCAGGAAAGGGATTTGAGGAGGTAGAAAGGACTCGCCATTAAGCACAAGAAAAGGAGCTGAACATTGCCAACATTGCCAACATTGCAGTTGGCCAAAAAGGGTGTATGCGTTTTTTTCTGTATATATTCAAGAAAAGGGCATACACTTTTTTAGCCAACCAAACAGGTGGGCACTGGAAGTCAATACTACAAAAGATATCACTTCGCATCAGTCAGAAGAGCCATCCTCATAAAGCGTAAACAACAGAAATGCAGGACAGGGCAACGAGAAGAGGGAGCCCTGTGAGACTTATAGTGGAAATGTATATTGCCAACGGCCATTCTGGAGAAGTGTATTGTGTTTACTAAAGCATCTAAAAAATGAGCTACAGAGCATAGGGCACTTGCACTCATGGGCGTATATCTTGGGAAAAACAAAAATCGAGAGGACACAGGCACCCCAATGTTTACCCCCTCTCTGTTTAAAAGATCCTCGACTAGGATATAACTTAAATGTCTCTGGAGGGAAAAAATGGATAGAGATGTGGTACTTAGGTAGAGTGGAATATTATTCAGCCTGGAAATCAATGAAATATGGCCAGTTGTAACAACTCCGGAGGAGTTACGTATGATCATTCTAAGTGACAGAATTCAAAAAGAAAAAGACACATATCATAAGATATCACTTAAAGGTGGAATCCAAAATGGCTACACATGAAATAAATTACAAAACAAAAACATAGTCAAATATGTAGAAAACACGCATAAGGCTGCTAAACGGGAAAAGTGGGGAGGGGTGAGGCATCATCCAGGAGGTTGAAATTAGCAAAGATACCATTCCAAATACCAAACTGATAATCAACAAGGCCTACACGGTAGCTAAAAGAACTGCACTCAGCACACTCAAGTCACCGGAAAAGAATATATACGACTGGTAAGAATCTGAAAAAGAATTTATTGATGACTCTCTGTACGTGAATCAAGTGGATGTACAGCAGCAAGAAACAGAGCTTTGAAAATCAGCTGTAACCAATATAGTAATAAATTGAAAAAAATAAACGACAGAGAGACAGAGAAAACCTCTTACAACTTTTCCTCAGGGACGGTGATGCAACATGGATTGAACACATCTAGACCCACAGCAGGATGAGACATAAGGCTGGAAACTGTTTGCGCTAAGAGAAATGTGAGGTTGGGTGAGGAAATGCACACCCTTTAAAGTAATACTACCTGGTACCCATTCAATGGGTCCCAAATCTGCAGGTTCAAGGGATCTTCCTACAGCTAAAACATGCATGGAAAACCCAGAGGACTGTACACCATGTGATCGGGAGATGTGTCTAAAATGCACCTCATTTATCCTCTCCTGGTGCTCCTGTTCACCATTCCAGCCATGTTACTTAGAATCTCCCCACTTGGAGAATCAGCACATTTAAACTTCTGTTTCACACATTTTGCAAATTGTGAGGAGGATGAACGGGAAGAGGGGGAACCAATGAGAGAATAGTTGTAGGGGTTTGGACGGGCACATATCACTCTAATTTCCCATTAAGAATAAGAATTAAAGAAAGGCTCAGCCTGCCTCGCCGGAGCCAAAATAGGGCCTGAAGCAATCCTGCGGGTTTGAGGCCAGCTCACAAAAGAGCAACTTAAAAAATGGAGCTCAGGGTCACTGCAATTCACAAACCTGCAGAGTTATAAATGAAAACTAACGTCCAAAAATGTGTTGAGGTAAGGCAAAGAAGAGGATCTGAATGCAAGACAGAATTGCAAGAAACAGATTTCAAGAGATAGATTGGACTCGTCTTTAATGCACATGAAAAGCGGCAGAATTTCGACAATGATGCAGTTGGCCCAAAAGGGCGTATGCGTTTTTTCCTGATTATATCCAGGAAAAAACGCATACGCACTTTATGGGCAACGAAGCAAGCAAGCAATGCAAATGTGCACAACAAAGAAGTCTCACTTCCCACCAGTCAAAAGGGCCATCCTAAAAAAGTGTAAAATCCAGAAAGGCAGGACAGGCCATGGAGAAGAGGGAGCCTTTATACGCTGATGGGCAGTGTGTGAACTGCCGAGAGCCACTCTGGAGAAGTGTATGGTGGTTCCTAAATCATCTAAAAAACAGAGCACAGAGCATAGGACACTTCCAATCATGGGAGTATATCTAGGGAAGTCTAAAAATCAAGAAGACACAAGCACACCACAGTTTAGGACTACTCTGTTTACAAGAACCTCAACTTCAGTACACCTTAAATATCCCAGGAAAGAGAACAATGGATAAAGAAGATGTGGTACTTATGTACAATGGAATATCTCTTCACCATGAAATCAATGTAATAAGGCTAGTAGAAGGATAAAGAGTGGATTTAGGTCCGATAATACTACTTGAAATAAGTCAAACAGAAAAAGAAACATATCATAAGATATCACTTATAGAGGGAGGGTAAATATGGCTGCACAAGAAATGAATTACAGAACAGAACAGTGTCTCACATTTAGAAAACACACTTATGTCAGCTTAAGGGGAAAGGAGAGGTGGGGTGATGCATAAAACCAGAGTTTGAAATTAGCACAGATACCGTTCAATAAACCAAATAGGTATTAGACAAGATCTACACCTTGCTCAATGAACTGGCCTCAACACACCCTATACACCGCAGAGAAATATATCTGAGTAATAAGAATCTTAAAACCCATGTATTGATATATCTCCATAAGGGAATCAAGTGTGTGCAGAGCGGCACAAACACAGCAGTGAAAATGAGCTAAACCCCATTATAGAAATAAATTTTAAAAAGAAAACGCTGAAACAATGAAAGAGAGAAAAATTCTTACAAAATTCGCTCAGGGGATGTGATGCAACCTGGATTGCAACCTGGATTGACCACATATAAACCCACAGCTGGATAAGACATAAGGCTGGACACTTGGGGCTGAGAGGATTGGTGAGCTTTGGTGAGCAACTGCCGAAAGTTTAATGCAATACTTCATGCTACTCAGTCCAAGGGTCCCAACACTCCAGGTTGAAGGGAATCTTCCTACAGCTAAACCATGCTTGGGAAACCCAGCGACTGGTATACCATATGATCGGGAAAGGTTTCTAAAACGCACCTCATTTTTCCTCTCCTGGGGCTGCGGATCGACATTCCAGCCGCTTTACTAACAACATCCCCACATGGAGTCAATGCCTTTAAGTTCTGGTATCGCACAGTCTGCAGTTAGTGTGGAGGATGAATGGGAATAGGGGGAACCAGTGAGAAACAAGCTGTAGCGGTTTCAATGGGCACATGTCACTCTAATGCCACATCAGTAAGAAGAATTAACCAAAGGCACAGCAAGGTGCCCCAGAAGAAAAATAGGGCTTCAAGGAATCCTGTGGTTATGGGGCAAGACCACAAAAATAAGAGCTGAAAAGTGGGGCTAAGGGCCACCGCAATTCAAAAACCTGCAGAGTTATAAAGGCCAACTATTTTCAAAAAATATATTGAGGTAAGGCTATGAAGAGACATTGAAAGCAAGGCAGAATTGCAGGAAACCGATTTCACGAGGTAGACTGGAATTGCATTGAAAACATATGAAGAGAGTCAGAACCTCGACAATGATGCACTTGGCTAAAAAGGGCGTATGCGTTTTTTCCTGAATATATTCAGGAAAAAACGCATACACACTTTTTGGCCAACCAAGCAAGCTTGCAAAGGAAATCTGCACTACAATGAAGTCTCACTTCCACCTGGTCAAAAGGGCCATCTGAAAAAAAGTGTAAAATCCATAAAGGCACGACAGGGCATGGAGAACTGGGAGCCTTCTTATGCTGATGGGCGGGATGTAAATTGCCAACAGCCACTCTGGAGAAGTGTATGGTGTTTCCTGAAACATCTAAAAAACAAAGCAACAGAGCCTAGGGCACTTCCACTTATGGTCCTATAGATTAGGGAAATTAAAATTAAAAAGACACAGCCACCCCAAAATTTGGGACGGCTCTGTTTACAAGAACCTCGTTTACGGTACAAGTTCAATATCGCAGAAAGTGAAAAATGGATAAAGAACTTGTGGTACTTACGTACAATGCAATATCACTCAGCAATGAAATCTATGTCATCAGGCCCTTAGCAGCACAATGAGTGGATTCAGGTATGATGATTCTAACTGAAATAAGTCACACAGAAAAAGAAACAACATAAGATATCAGTAATACACGGAATGTAAACTTGGCTACTCAGGAACTGAATTACAGAACAGAACAGGGTCTCCAATTTAGAAAACCAACTTATGCTTGCTTAAGGGTAAAGGTGAGTTGGGGTGCTGCATAAAACCAGAGATTGAAATGAGCACAGATAAAGTTCCTTAAGCCAAATATGGAATAGACAAGAGCTACTCCTTGCTCAACGAAATGGACTCAACACCCCATATTAAAGGCCTAAGATTATACCTGACTAGTAAGAATCTTAAAACGTATGGATGGCTATGTCTGAAAGAGAATCAAGCGTGTGTACAGGGGCATAAATGCAGCAGTGATAGGATTGGAGAGGTTCGGTGAGCAAATGAAGACCCTTTGAAGTCATATTGCATGGTACCCATTCCACGGGTTTCAACTACCCAGGTTTAAGGTATTCTTCCTTCAGCTAAAACATGAATGTGGAACCCAGAATATGATCAACCATGTGATCGGGGGACGTGTTCAAATATGTCTCAGTTTTCGTACCCTGGTACTCGGGTGCAACATTCCAGACGCTTTACTAACACTCTCCCGACTTGGAGAGTCAGTCCCTTTAACCTCCTGTTTGGCCCAGTCTGCAATTTCTGCGGAAGATGAACAGGAATAGGGAGAACCAATGAGAGACTAGCTGGAGGTGTCTGGACGGGCAAATTTAACTCTCATTTCCCACCAGGAAGAGGAAATAACCAAAGGCTCATCATGCCGTGCCGGAACCAGATTAGGGCCTGAAGCCATCCTGCGGTGTTGCGGCCAGGTCACAAGAAAGCGAGTTGAAGAAAGGAGCTCAGGGGCACTGTAATTCACAAACCTGCAGAGTTATAAATGACAGCTATCGTCCAAAAATATACTGAAGTAAGGCTGCCAAGAGGACTTGAAAGCGGGGCAGAATTGCAGGAAACCGATTTCAGGAAGTAGACTGGAATTGCATTGAAAGCATAGGAAAAGAGGCAGAACGTCCACAATGATGCACTTGGCCAAAAAGGGCGTATGCGTTTTTTCCTGAATATATTCAGGAAAAAACGCATACGCCCTTTTTGGCCAACCAAGCAAGCTTGCAAAGGAACTCTGCACTACAATGAAGTCTCACTTCCCCCCGGTCAAAAGGGCCATCTGAAAAAAGTGTAAAATCCAGAAAGGCAGGACAGGCCATGGAGAACTGGGAGCCTTGTTATGCTGATGGGCGGGATGTAAATTGCCAACAGACACTCGGGAGAAGTGTATGGTGTTTCCTGAAACATCTAAAAAACAAAGCAACAGAGCCTAGGGCACTTCCACTTATGGTCCTATAGCTTAGGGAAATTAAAATCAAAAAGACACAGCCACCCCAAAGTTTGGGACGGCTCTGTTTAAAACAACCTCATTTACAGTACAAGTTCAATATCACAGAAAATGAAAAATGGATAAAGAAGTTTGGGTACTCAAGTACAATGCAATATCACTCAGCAATGAAATCTATGTCACCAGGCCCTTAGCAGCACAATGAGTGGATTCGGGTATGGTGATTCTAACTGAAATAAGTCACACAGAAAAAGAAACTTCAATAAATATCACTAATACATGGAATGTAAACTTGGCTACAGAGGAACTGAATTACAAAACAGAACAGGGTCTCAAATTGAGAAAACCAACTTATGCTTGCTTAAGGGGAAAGTTGAGTTGGGGTGCTGCATAAAACCAGAGATTGAAATGAGCACAGATAAAGTTCCTTAAGCCAAATATGGAATAGACAAGAGCTACTCCTTGCTCAACGAAATGACTCAACACCCCATATTAAACAACTAAGAATGTACCTGACTAGTAAGAATCTTAAAATCGATGGATTGTTATGTCTCCGAAAGAGAATCAAGCGTGTGTACAGGGGCATAAACGCAGCAGTGATAGGATTGGAGAGGTTCAGTGAGCAAATGAAGACTCTTAGAGGTCATATTGCATGGTACCCATTCCACGGGTTTCGACTACCCAGGTTTAAGGTATTCTTCCTTCAGCTAAAACATGCATGTGGAACCTAGAGTATGATCAACCATGTGATCGGGAGACGTGTTCAAATATGTCTCAGTTTTCGTACCCTGGTACTCGGGTGCAACATTCCAGACGCTTTACTAACACTCTCCCGACTTGGAGAGTCAGTCCCTTTAACCTCCTGTTTGGCCCAGTTTGCAATTTCTGGGGAAGATGAACAGGAATAGGGAGAACCAATGAGAGACTAGCTGGAGGTGTCTGGACGGGCAAATTTAACTCTCATTTCCCACCAGGAAGAGGAAATAACCAAAGGCTCAGCGTGCCGTGCCGGAACCAGATTAGGGCCTGAAGCCATCCTGCGGTGTTGCGGCCAGCTCACAAGAAAACGAGTTGAAGAAAGGAGCTCAGGGGCACTGTAATTCACAAACCTGCAGAGTTATAAATGACAACTATCGTCCAAAAATATACTGAAGTAAGGCTGCCAAGAGGACTTGAAAGCGGGGCAGAATTGCAGGAAACCGATTTCAGGAGGTAGACTGGAATTGCATTGAAAGCATAGGAAAAGAGGCAGAACGTCCACAATGATGCACTTGGCCAAAAAGGGCGTATGCGTTTTTTCCTGAATATATTCAGGAAAAAACGCATACGCCCTTTTTGGCCAACCAAGCAAGCTTGCAAAGGAAATCTGCACTACAATGAAGTCTCACTTCCCCCCGGTCAAAAGGGCCATCTGATAAAAGTGTAAAATCCAGAAAGGCAGGACAGGCCATGGAGAACTGGCAGCCTTGTTATGCTGATGGGTGGGATGTAAATTGCCAACAGACACTCGGGAGAAGTGTATGATGTTTCCTGAAACATCTAAAAAACAAAGCAACAGAGCCTAGGGCACTTCCACTTATGGTCCTATAGCTTAGGGAAATTAAAATCAAAAAGACACAGCCACCCCAAAGTTTGGGACGCCTCTGTTTACAAGAACCTCGTTTACAGTACAAGTTCAGCATCGCAGAAATTAAAAAATGGATAAAGAATTTGTGGTATTTACTTACAAAGCAGTATCACTCAGCAATGAAATCTATGTCATCAGGCCCTTAGCAGCACAATGAGTGGATTCAGGTATGATGATTCTAACTGAAATAAGTCACACAGAAAAAGAAACATCATAAGATATCAGTAATACACGGAATGTAAACTTGCCTACACAGGAAATGAATTACAGAACAGAACAGGGTCTCAAATTTAGAAAACCAACTTATGCTTGCTTAAGGGGAAAGGTGAGTTGGGGTGCTGCATAAAACCAGAGATTGAAATGAGCACAGATAAAGTTCCGTAAGCCAAATATGGAATAGACAAGAGCTACTCCTTGCTCAACGAAATGGACTAAACACCCCATATTAAACGCCTAAGAATGTACCTGACTAGTAAGTATCTTAAAACCTATGGATTGCTATGTCTCCGAAAGAGAATCAAGCATGTGTACAGGGGCATAAACGCAGCAGTGATAGGATTGGAGAGGTTCGGTGAGCAAATGAAGACCCTTTGAGTCATATTGCCTGGTACCCATTCCACGGGTCTCAACTCTCCAGGTTTAAGGTATTCTTCCTTCAGCTAAAACATGCATGTGGAACCCAGAGTATGATCAACTGTGTGAACGGGAGACGTGTTTAAATATGTCTCAGTTTTCCTCCCCTGGTACTCGGGTGCAACATTCCAGACGCTTTAATAACACTCTCCCCACTTGGAGAGTCAGCGCCTTTAACCTCCTGTTTGGCCCAGTTTGCAATTTCTGCGGAAGATGAACAGGAATAGGGAGAACCAATGAGAGACTAGATGGAGGTGTCTGGACGGGCAAATTTAACTCTCATTTCCCACCAGGAAGAGGAAATAACCAAAGGCTCAGCGTGCTGTGCCGGAACCAGATTAGGGCCTGAAGCCATCCTGCGGTGTTGCGGCCAGCTCAAAAGAAAGCGAGTTGAAGAAAGGAGCTCAGGGGCACTGTAATTCAAAAACCTGCAGAGTTATAAATGACAACTATCGTCCAAAAATATACTGAAGTAAGGCTGCCAAGAGGACTTGAAAGCGGGGCAGAATTGCAGGAAACCGATTTCAGGAGGTAGACTGGAATTGCATTGAAAGCATAGGAAAAGAGGCAGAACGTCCACAATGATGCACTTGGCCAAAAAGGGCGTATGCGTTTTTTCCTGAATATATTCAGGAAAAAACGCATACGCCCTTTTTGGCCAACCAAGCAAGCTTGCAAAGGAACTCTGCACTACAATGAAGTCTCACTTCCCCCCTGTCAAAAGGGCCATCTGAAAAAAGTGTAAAATCCAGAAAGGCAGGACAGGCCATGGAGAACTGGGAGCCTTGTTATGCTGATGGGCGGGATGTAAATTGCCAACAGACACTCGGGAGAAGTGTATGGTGTTTCCTGAAACATCTAAAAAACAAAGCAACAGAGCCTAGGGCACTTCCACTTATGGTCCTATAGCTTAGGGAAATTAAAATCAAAAAGACACAGCCACCCCAAAGTTTGGGACGGCTCTGTTTAAAACAACCTCATTTACAGTACAAGTTCAATATCACAGAAAATGAAAAATGGATAAAGAAGTTTGGGTACTCAAGTACAATGCAATATCACTCAGCAATGAAATCTATGTCACCAGGCCCTTAGCAGCACAATGAGTGGATTCGGGTATGGTGATTCTAACTGAAATAAGTCACACAGAAAAAGAAACTTCAATAAATATCACTAATACATGGAATGTAAACTTGGCTACAGAGGAACTGAATTACAAAACAGAACAGGGTCTCAAATTGAGAAAACCAACTTATGCTTGCTTAAGGGGAAAGTTGAGTTGGGGTGCTGCATAAAACCAGAGATTGAAATGAGCACAGATAAAGTTCCTTAAGCCAAATATGGAATAGACAAGAGCTACTCCTTGCTCAACGAAATGACTCAACACCCCATATTAAACAACTAAGAATGTACCTGACTAGTAAGAATCTTAAAATCGATGGATTGTTATGTCTCCGAAAGAGAATCAAGCGTGTGTACAGGGGCATAAACGCAGCAGTGATAGGATTGGAGAGGTTCAGTGAGCAAATGAAGACTCTTAGAGGTCATATTGCATGGTACCCATTCCACGGGTTTCGACTACCCAGGTTTAAGGTATTCTTCCTTCAGCTAAAACATGCATGTGGAACCTAGAGTATGATCAACCATGTGATCGGGAGACGTGTTCAAATATGTCTCAGTTTTCGTACCCTGGTACTCGGGTGCAACATTCCAGACGCTTTACTAACACTCTCCCGACTTGGAGAGTCAGTCCCTTTAACCTCCTGTTTGGCCCAGTTTGCAATTTCTGGGGAAGATGAACAGGAATAGGGAGAACCAATGAGAGACTAGCTGGAGGTGTCTGGACGGGCAAATTTAACTCTCATTTCCCACCAGGAAGAGGAAATAACCAAAGGCTCAGCGTGCCGTGCCGGAACCAGATTAGGGCCTGAAGCCATCCTGCGGTGTTGCGGCCAGCTCACAAGAAAACGAGTTGAAGAAAGGAGCTCAGGGGCACTGTAATTCACAAACCTGCAGAGTTATAAATGACAACTATCGTCCAAAAATATACTGAAGTAAGGCTGCCAAGAGGACTTGAAAGCGGGGCAGAATTGCAGGAAACCGATTTCAGGAGGTAGACTGGAATTGCATTGAAAGCATAGGAAAAGAGGCAGAACGTCCACAATGATGCACTTGGCCAAAAAGGGCGTATGCGTTTTTTCCTGAATATATTCAGGAAAAAACGCATACGCCCTTTTTGGCCAACCAAGCAAGCTTGCAAAGGAAATCTGCACTACAATGAAGTCTCACTTCCCCCCGGTCAAAAGGGCCATCTGATAAAAGTGTAAAATCCAGAAAGGCAGGACAGGCCATGGAGAACTGGCAGCCTTGTTATGCTGATGGGTGGGATGTAAATTGCCAACAGACACTCGGGAGAAGTGTATGATGTTTCCTGAAACATCTAAAAAACAAAGCAACAGAGCCTAGGGCACTTCCACTTATGGTCCTATAGCTTAGGGAAATTAAAATCAAAAAGACACAGCCACCCCAAAGTTTGGGACGCCTCTGTTTACAAGAACCTCGTTTACCGTACAAGTTCAATATCACAGAAAGTGAAAAATGGATAAAGAACTTGTGGTACTTACGTACAATGCAGTATCACTCAGCAATGAAATCTATGTCATCAGGCCCGTAGCAGCATAATGAGTGGATTCAGGTACGATGATTCTAACTGAAATAAGTCACACAGAAAAGGAAACATCATAAGATATCACTAATACACGGAATGTAAACTGGGCTACACAGGAACTGAATTCCAAAACAGAACAGGGTCTCAAATTTAGAAAACCAACTTATGCTTGCTTAAGGGGAAAGGTGAGTTGGGGTGCTGCATAAAACCAGAGATTGAAATGAGCACAGATAACGTTCTATAAGGCAAATATGGAATAGACAAGAGCTACTCCTTGCTCAACGAAATGGACTCAACACCCCATATTCAACGCCTAGGAATATACCTGCCTAGTAATAATCATAAAAGCAATGGATTTATATATCTCTGTAAGAGAATCAAGAGTGTGTACAGCGGGATTAAAGCAGTGAAAATCAGCTAAATCCCATATTAAAAATAAATTTCTTAAACAAAACACAATGACAGTGAAATAGAGAGCAATACTTAAGTAATTCATTCAAGGCTTCTGATGCAACCTGCATTTACCATATCTACACCCAGAGCTGGGTAACACATAAGGCTGGACACTTGGGGCTCATAAGATTGGTGAGGTTCGGTGAGCAAATGCAGACCCTTTGAAGTCATATTGCATGGTACCCATTCCATGGGTCTCAACTCTCCAGGTTTAAGGGATTCTTCCTTCAGCTAAAACATGCATGTGGAACCCAGAGTATGATCCACCGTGTGATCGAGAAATGTGTTCAAATGTGTCTCACTTTTCATTCCCTGGTACTCGGGTGCAACATTCCAGACGCTTTACTAACACTCTCCCGACTTGGAGAGTCAGTCCCTTTAACCTCCTGTTTGGCCCAGTTTGCAATTTCTGCGGAAGATGTACAGGAATAGGGAGAACCAATGAGAGACTAGCTGGAGGTGTCTGGACGGGCAAATTTAACTCTCATTTCCCACAGGGAAGAGGAATAAACCAAAGGCTCAGCATGCCGTGCCGGAACCAGATTAGGGCCTGAAGCAATCCTGCGGTGTTGTGGCCAGCTCAAAAGAAAGCGAGTTGAAGAAAGGAGCTCAGGGGCACTGTAATTCACAAACCTGCAGATTTATAAATGACAGCTATTGTCCGAAAATATACTGAAGTAGGGTTGCCAAGAGGACTTGAATGCGGGGCAGAATTGCAGGAAACCGATTTCAGGAGGAATCGGAATTGGATTGCATTTAAAACACAGGAAAAGAGGAAGAACGTCGACAATGATGCACTTGGCCAAAAAGGGCGTATGTGTTTTTTCCTGAATATATTCAGGAAAAAACGCATACGCCCTTTTTGGCCAACCAAGCAAGCTTGCAAAGGAAATCTGCACTACAATGAAGTCTCACTTCCCCCCGGTCAAAAGGGCCATCTGAAAAAAGTGTAAAATCCAGAAAGGCAGAACAGGCCACGGAGAACTGGGAGCCTTGTTATGCTGATGGGCGGGATGTAAATTCCCAACAGACACTCGGGAGAAGTGTATGGTGTTTCCTGAAACATCTAAAAAACAAAGCAACAGAGCCTAGGGCACTTCCACTTATGGTCCTATAGCTTAGGGAAATTAAAATCAAAAAGACACAGCCACCCCAAAATTTGGGACGGCTCTGTTTACAGGAATCTCTTCTGCGGCACAAGTTAAATATCCCAGAGAGCAAATAATGGATAAAGAAGTTGGGGTACTTATGTACAACAGAATACCACTCAGCAATGAAATCTATGTCACCAGGCCCGTACCAGCATAATGAGTGGATTGAGGCACGATGATTCTAAGTGAAATAAGTCACACAGAAAAAGAAACATCATAAGGTATAACTAATACACGGAATGTGAACTTGGCTACACATGAACTGAATTACAAAACACAACAGGGTCTCAAATTTAGAAAACCAACTTATGCTTGCTTAAGGGGGAAGGTGAGTTGGGGTGCTGCATAAAAGCAGAGTTTGAAATTAGCACAGATACCGTTCCATAAGCCAAATATGTAATAGACAAGACCTACCCCTTGCTCAACGAAATGGATTCAACAATGAGGTATCACCTCACACCTGGTAGAATAGGCATCATAGAAAATCTACAAACAAAAAATGCTGGAAAGGGTGTGGAGAAAAGGAACCCTCTTCCACTATTGTTGGGAATATAAATTGATACAGTCATTATGGAGAACAATATGGAATTTCTTAAGAAACTAACAATAGAATTACCATATGATACAGCAATCCCAGTACTGGACATATACCCAGACAAAACCATAAATCAAAAAGAGTCATTCACCGCAATGTTCATTGCATCACTATTTACAATATCGAGGTAATGGAAGCAACCTAAATGCCCACAGACAGACGAATGCATAAAGCTGTGGTACATATATAAAATGGAATATTACTAAGCCATGAAAAGGAATGAAATTGGGTCATTTGTAGAGACGTCGATGGATCTAGAGACTGTCATACAGAGTGAAGTAAGTCAGAAAGAGAAAAACAAATCTTGTATATTCATGCATATATGTGGAACCTAGAAAAACTGTACAGATTAACCATTTTGCAAGGCATAAATAGAGCAACAGATGTAGACAACAAACGTATGGACAACAAGGGGGGAAAGCTGTTGGGGGGGTGGTGGTGGGAGGAGTTGAGAGACTGGGATTGGCATGTATACATTTATATGTATAAAATAGATAACCAATAAGAACCTGCTGTATAAAAATATAAAATAAAATTCAAAATTAAAAAGAAATAAAATTTAAAAAATAAAACAGAAAAAACAATTATTCCCTGCACATACATGTATTTATATGAATAAATTATTTCCATGCTTATATCTGTAAATACAAAAAAGAGGAATAAAATCTACCTTGAACCAAAAACGAAAAAGAGAAAAAAACACAGAACCCACCAGTTACACAGAGGAAAACCGTATCAGGGCACTTGCTCCAGTTGTAAACAATTCTGAAGTTGGTCAGTGGTGGGGAATCATCTCCCATTCAGCCAGCAGCCCCCACGCAACAAGCGTCCTCATTGCAAAGCTGGGGCACCGTGCCGAGGCATCTGTGAGTAAACGTGAGCTGAGCCCCAGGCCAGTTGCTGCTGAACTATTCCCACCCGTCCCAGGTAAAACACCTGAATATATACAAGGACTTGAAAGCCTAGAGGAAGGGCCATAGAGCCACACGAGTGACAGCATGCCAGCCGACTTGGTGCCTGCAGGCCAGCCAGGATGGTCCTGGCCCTGGGTGCTCTTCTGGAAGATTTCCATTTCCCTGCCTGAGATACCCGTCCTGTCCCTGCCCCCACTGCTTTTTTCCTTCCTCACCTCTGCCCAGGGAGAAATTCCAGCAGCAGGTATGGGTGACACATCCTCTTCTTTAGCAGGTGGCAGCCTGGCAACTGCTGCAGAAAGTCCAGCAGAGCCCCACTCACACTGGGCCACCCACAAAGCCGTGGCCTCTCACTCCCTCCCACCAGCCCAGCCCCGAGACTGCTGACAGGGCAGAGAAAATGGCGTCAGGCACGGCTGCAGGGGCTCTTGCTGCCTGAAGTGGTATTTATATTGATCTCAACCCAGGCACACCTGGGGAGGGCTGGCCGGCACGGTAAGGCTGCCCAGGTCAGCCAATCATCACCCCTCAGGGGCTCACAGTTGCAGAAAATGGAACTTGCTGAACCGGCCAGGTCCAAGGAACAGGTGTGGGCTCCTGAGAGTCAGGATAGACAAGGGGCTGCAGCTTTGGCTTGTTTTCTAATCATTTTATCTGGCCCATGCGTGGGAGACAACTTCAAGAAAACCCTCTCCTAATGAGAGGAACCCAGGAGTCAGGGAGAGGAGGGGTGGGTGGTGGTTGGAGACAGAGGCCTGGTGCCCCGGGTGCAGTGGAAGTCTCTGGAAGACCAGGTGGAGGGAGGCCTCACGGAGTGATGCCCAGGGTCACAGACCTGTCGCAGCTGCTGTTTGTTAGTTCAAGTCCTGCTCTGAGGTGCTCTGTGTCAGCTCTGAGCGACAGGTGAGCTGGGGGTGCTCTGCAATGAGGGCTATGTGCACGGTTCCTGTGTGCCCAGCCCTGCCACGGTACCTGCAAGGGTAGCTCTGTATCCTGGGAGGGGCCTGATCACAAGAGCCCCGTGGGCTGGGGTGGGGGTGGGGTACCTGCCCAGGTGAGCTCCATATTCTGCGATTGGTCTGACCACGAGAGCCCCATGGGCTGCTGGGGACCTGGTAAAGGATGTCAAGACAGTCAGTGAAGCCACCGAGGATATACCTCCAGTTGCTCCTAATTCCTACACCCTGCTGGTCATTCTACCAACCACCAGGACATGGTATTCTGTATTAGTCTTCAATGATGCCTTCTTTTGTATTCCATTAGTCCCAGAGTCACAAGAAATTTTGGCTTGTGAGTGGCAGGACTCAACATACAACTAAAACAATACTTCCGGGCCGTCTGGCCCCAAGGGTGCAAAAATTCCCACACCGTCTTTGGGGAAAGCTTAGCTAAAGACCTAAAAGTTCTACCTCTGGAAAAGGAAACCCTCCTTCAATATGCAGACGACATTCTGATCGCCAGCCCTACTAAGGAGGCCTCTGAACTACCAAGCCAATAAAGGATAGAAGTTGTCCAAGAAAAAGCTCAAATATCACAGACTGCGGTGACCTGCCTGGGCTTCATTCTCACACAAGGTCAGAGAAGCCCATCCCAGGAAAGGGAAGAAACCATTTTCAGCCTTACCCCTTTCTAAAACTAGAAGACAGCTTAGGGGTTCCTGGGGAGGCCAGGGTTTGCTGCTTCTGGATCCCTAACTACAGTCTACTAGCTGGGCCTCTATATGAAACACTGAAAGGAAAAGATGATGATCCTTTTGAATAGAATCCAGAAGTGGCCTTTCAAGAATGGAAAGAGCAGTCAATTCAGACCCTTGCCCTGGAACTCCCTAATTTAGATAAACCCTTTGACCTTTACATTCCCGGTGAAAGGTGAATCGCCATTGGAGAATTAGTGCAAAAACTGGGACCACTTGAAATGGAACAATGCAAGAATGCCATCCAGGTAGGATAAACTACGGTCACTAAGGAGCTTGGCCCACTGCCACATCTGGCCAAGATACTGGCGGTATCTAAAAACCTGGAAATCAGCAGCCCAAAAGGCCACCTCCCTCCTAAGGGAAAAGGACCCCACGTGGTGATCCTAACCACCAACCATGCCCTGAAGTTGCAGGGTTCGCTCCGTGGGCACACCGACCTCGAGTGAGGAGGCCCTCCAACTCCAACATCCAGAGAGATAACCGGGGGCAACAGGGCACCATGACGACTCGTGTGAACATCACTTGACCTGGAGTTTCTCTCATAAAACAACAAGAGTGTGTCCCAAAAGAGTAGACTACTGCTTGCAGGACTTACTGCACCCAGAGGGGAGCTAATAATCTTGGCGGGGGAACAGTATACCACACTGTCACCATAGAAAAGCCTACAGACACCGTGATGATGGTGGCCAATAAGACCGGCTGGACTCCTGTTTACTTCAAAAGGCTGTTGACTCAGTAGCCATCATGGTCCTTATCACCACTGACCCTGGACTGTCTGGGAGTTGAGCGGGCAGGGCTCTGACACCTGGTGCTGTTTGTACGTTAATTCAGGGGCCTAATTGAAGAAAGCGCAGACTACTGGTCAGAGCATCTAGGCTGGCAGAAACGGTCAGCCTAAGGTGGCCGAACAAATGTGGGGCGGGGTGAAACCGGCCCCCACAGCGTCTCTGCACATCTCTTTCCTGGACCCTTAAAGGTCATTAGAATGTATAACACTTCCAATGCTGGTGCTCAGGTGGACGAGCAGGGAGGCAGGGGTCCTGGGGACAATCAACGTCACCGGGAGGCTGCTGGGGAGAAGCTCTGACCCTCGCCCCAGGGTATGAGGGCTCCCAACTCAGCACTCAGCAGTTACAGAAGAAGGGTCTGCACCCTCAGCACTCCAAGAATGAGGAACGGGACAAAAGGCAGAGGAGGGGTTTGTCCCCAGCAAAGCCCATTAAAAATCCCTGGGAGATAAAAATAGAATCTGGGCAATAAAGTCAAGTCTAACCTTTTTTATCCTTTGTGCTTTGTCTAATTTCACGTGCTCCTAGGGTCCCGCATGCAGAGGTTCCACACCCGGCACTTCAGACCAGATTTCCTAGTGCAGAATGGCTGGGTCGACACCTCAGCTCCTGGGGCCCAGTGCAGACTCCACGATATAGAGCCTGAGCTACAGCCAACCCGGCCCTCGAGAGCTCCGCCGCCTCCCTCCCTCCCACTGACTCTGACAGGATCTCTACACAGCAGCCCAGCCCACAGCCCACGGGGTAGTGCATGCTCTCACCTCTCCATTCTCTGATCAAAATATAAAGTTTCCTTTGCTTGTGAACCAAACTCAGTCTCGATCTGTTGGCCCCAATGACACTGGGCAGGGGGACACTTGTTGGGGTCCACTCTGGAGGATCAGTAACAGAAATTGAGACTATTGTAACCTCAATGAACAGATGTGTGAGCCAAACTGTAGTTAACATAGAACAGTGTATAAGGCTCGGGTAAAATAAGATGTTTCTAACACTTCCATTTGATATTTCCATCACTTTTTATAAGCAAGTTCAGTGAAAAGGTTTGTCTTATTCGTCAGGTCAATATTAGAGAAACGAAGTGATTTCTTTCCAAGGATGTACATCTAATAATCTTGGTTAAACCTTCAATCTTGTTTTAAATGCTTTTCCATTGAAAATGATACCTCTCTTTCAGCTCCCCCATTTCTGAGAAGTATAAAATCTTATAATTTATTATTACCAAAGGGGAAAGGTGGGAGGAGGGATAAATTAACAGTTTGGAATTAACACATACACACTGCTATGTATAAAATAGATCATCAACAAGGAACTACTGTATAGCACAGGGAACTACACTCAACATTTTGCAATAACCTATAAGGGGAAATAATCTGAAAAAGAATAGATATTTTTATTGACATCATCTATCAATGATAGTTAAAGTGTAGCCTAAGGGAAGCTGGTGGTGAGTGCTTCTGACCCTGAAGACTTCAATCATCTAAAGTTTGGACTCTGCCTACTTCCCAAGGCCCTTAATGAACATATGTGTAGCCGTAGCTTAAAAACTTCCTCAGTTTGGGTTTCGGGGAGACACTGATTTTGAAAAAGCCCTGGTGTTCTCCTTACATGAATGGGACTCTTCCTACTGCTAAAACATGTCTGTCACACCCAGAGGATGGTATACCGTCTGATCGGGAAGAGTTTGGAAAAGGCATCTCATCTCCTCATCTCCTGGTGCTCGGGTTCACCCCTCCAGCGTCTTTACTAACAGTCTCCCCACTTGGAGATGTCAGCACTGTCAACATCCTGTTGCGTACAGTTTGGAATTTGTCCAGAGGATGAAGCGGAAGGATGAGGAACAATGAGAGACAAGTCCTAGGTGTTCAGACAGGCACATGTCACTCTAATTTCCAATCAGGAAGACGAATTGACCAAAGGCTAGGGTTGCCCATGGAAACAGTATAGGGCTTGAGGAAATCCCGCTGCTTTGTGGCCAGTTCCCATAAACACAAGTTGAACAATGGAACTCAGGGGCAGTAAAATTCACAAAACTGCAGAGTTGAAAATATCCATCACTGAAAAATGTCTTGAGGAAAGTCAGAGAAAAGGACTTGTAAGCAAGGGAGAATGGCAGGAAAGGGATTTGAGGAGGTAGAAAGGACTCGCCATTAAGCACAAGAAAAGGAGCTGAACATTGCCAACATTGCCAACATTGCAGTTGGCCAAAAAGGGTGTATGCGTTTTTTTCTGTATATATTCAAGAAAAGGGCATACACTTTTTTAGCCAACCAAACAGGTGGGCACTGGAAGTCAATACTACAAAAGATATCACTTCGCATCAGTCAGAAGAGCCATCCTCATAAAGCGTAAACAACAGAAATGCAGGACAGGGCAACGAGAAGAGGGAGCCCTGTGAGACTTATAGTGGAAATGTATATTGCCAACGGCCATTCTGGAGAAGTGTATTGTGTTTACTAAAGCATCTAAAAAATGAGCTACAGAGCATAGGGCACTTGCACTCATGGGCGTATATCTTGGGAAAAACAAAAATCGAGAGGACACAGGCACCCCAATGTTTACCCCCTCTCTGTTTAAAAGATCCTCGACTAGGATATAACTTAAATGTCTCTGGAGGGAAAAAATGGATAGAGATGTGGTACTTAGGTAGAGTGGAATATTATTCAGCCTGGAAATC
This sequence comes from Globicephala melas, assembly GCF_963455315.2. NCBI lineage: Eukaryota > Metazoa > Chordata > Mammalia > Artiodactyla > Delphinidae > Globicephala > Globicephala melas. The sequence continues at coordinate 169,812 of NW_027207270.1, forward strand.
AATGAAATATGGCCAGTTGTAACAACTCCGGAGGAGTTACGTATGATCATTCTAAGTGACAGAATTCAAAAAGAAAAAGACACATATCATAAGATATCACTTAAAGGTGGAATCCAAAATGGCTACACATGAAATAAATTACAAAACAAAAACATAGTCAAATATGTAGAAAACACGCATAAGGCTGCTAAACGGGAAAAGTGGGGAGGGGTGAGGCATCATCCAGGAGGTTGAAATTAGCAAAGATACCATTCCAAATACCAAACTGATAATCAACAAGGCCTACACGGTAGCTAAAAGAACTGCACTCAGCACACTCAAGTCACCGGAAAAGAATATATACGACTGGTAAGAATCTGAAAAAGAATTTATTGATGACTCTCTGTACGTGAATCAAGTGGATGTACAGCAGCAAGAAACAGAGCTTTGAAAATCAGCTGTAACCAATATAGTAATAAATTGAAAAAAATAAACGACAGAGAGACAGAGAAAACCTCTTACAACTTTTCCTCAGGGACGGTGATGCAACATGGATTGAACACATCTAGACCCACAGCAGGATGAGACATAAGGCTGGAAACTGTTTGCGCTAAGAGAAATGTGAGGTTGGGTGAGGAAATGCACACCCTTTAAAGTAATACTACCTGGTACCCATTCAATGGGTCCCAAATCTGCAGGTTCAAGGGATCTTCCTACAGCTAAAACATGCATGGAAAACCCAGAGGACTGTACACCATGTGATCGGGAGATGTGTCTAAAATGCACCTCATTTATCCTCTCCTGGTGCTCCTGTTCACCATTCCAGCCATGTTACTTAGAATCTCCCCACTTGGAGAATCAGCACATTTAAACTTCTGTTTCACACATTTTGCAAATTGTGAGGAGGATGAACGGGAAGAGGGGGAACCAATGAGAGAATAGTTGTAGGGGTTTGGACGGGCACATATCACTCTAATTTCCCATTAAGAATAAGAATTAAAGAAAGGCTCAGCCTGCCTCGCCGGAGCCAAAATAGGGCCTGAAGCAATCCTGCGGGTTTGAGGCCAGCTCACAAAAGAGCAACTTAAAAAATGGAGCTCAGGGTCACTGCAATTCACAAACCTGCAGAGTTATAAATGAAAACTAACGTCCAAAAATGTGTTGAGGTAAGGCAAAGAAGAGGATCTGAATGCAAGACAGAATTGCAAGAAACAGATTTCAAGAGATAGATTGGACTCGTCTTTAATGCACATGAAAAGCGGCAGAATTTCGACAATGATGCAGTTGGCCCAAAAGGGCGTATGCGTTTTTTCCTGATTATATCCAGGAAAAAACGCATACGCACTTTATGGGCAACGAAGCAAGCAAGCAATGCAAATGTGCACAACAAAGAAGTCTCACTTCCCACCAGTCAAAAGGGCCATCCTAAAAAAGTGTAAAATCCAGAAAGGCAGGACAGGCCATGGAGAAGAGGGAGCCTTTATACGCTGATGGGCAGTGTGTGAACTGCCGAGAGCCACTCTGGAGAAGTGTATGGTGGTTCCTAAATCATCTAAAAAACAGAGCACAGAGCATAGGACACTTCCAATCATGGGAGTATATCTAGGGAAGTCTAAAAATCAAGAAGACACAAGCACACCACAGTTTAGGACTACTCTGTTTACAAGAACCTCAACTTCAGTACACCTTAAATATCCCAGGAAAGAGAACAATGGATAAAGAAGATGTGGTACTTATGTACAATGGAATATCTCTTCACCATGAAATCAATGTAATAAGGCTAGTAGAAGGATAAAGAGTGGATTTAGGTCCGATAATACTACTTGAAATAAGTCAAACAGAAAAAGAAACATATCATAAGATATCACTTATAGAGGGAGGGTAAATATGGCTGCACAAGAAATGAATTACAGAACAGAACAGTGTCTCACATTTAGAAAACACACTTATGTCAGCTTAAGGGGAAAGGAGAGGTGGGGTGATGCATAAAACCAGAGTTTGAAATTAGCACAGATACCGTTCAATAAACCAAATAGGTATTAGACAAGATCTACACCTTGCTCAATGAACTGGCCTCAACACACCCTATACACCGCAGAGAAATATATCTGAGTAATAAGAATCTTAAAACCCATGTATTGATATATCTCCATAAGGGAATCAAGTGTGTGCAGAGCGGCACAAACACAGCAGTGAAAATGAGCTAAACCCCATTATAGAAATAAATTTTAAAAAGAAAACGCTGAAACAATGAAAGAGAGAAAAATTCTTACAAAATTCGCTCAGGGGATGTGATGCAACCTGGATTGCAACCTGGATTGACCACATATAAACCCACAGCTGGATAAGACATAAGGCTGGACACTTGGGGCTGAGAGGATTGGTGAGCTTTGGTGAGCAACTGCCGAAAGTTTAATGCAATACTTCATGCTACTCAGTCCAAGGGTCCCAACACTCCAGGTTGAAGGGAATCTTCCTACAGCTAAACCATGCTTGGGAAACCCAGCGACTGGTATACCATATGATCGGGAAAGGTTTCTAAAACGCACCTCATTTTTCCTCTCCTGGGGCTGCGGATCGACATTCCAGCCGCTTTACTAACAACATCCCCACATGGAGTCAATGCCTTTAAGTTCTGGTATCGCACAGTCTGCAGTTAGTGTGGAGGATGAATGGGAATAGGGGGAACCAGTGAGAAACAAGCTGTAGCGGTTTCAATGGGCACATGTCACTCTAATGCCACATCAGTAAGAAGAATTAACCAAAGGCACAGCAAGGTGCCCCAGAAGAAAAATAGGGCTTCAAGGAATCCTGTGGTTATGGGGCAAGACCACAAAAATAAGAGCTGAAAAGTGGGGCTAAGGGCCACCGCAATTCAAAAACCTGCAGAGTTATAAAGGCCAACTATTTTCAAAAAATATATTGAGGTAAGGCTATGAAGAGACATTGAAAGCAAGGCAGAATTGCAGGAAACCGATTTCACGAGGTAGACTGGAATTGCATTGAAAACATATGAAGAGAGTCAGAACCTCGACAATGATGCACTTGGCTAAAAAGGGCGTATGCGTTTTTTCCTGAATATATTCAGGAAAAAACGCATACACACTTTTTGGCCAACCAAGCAAGCTTGCAAAGGAAATCTGCACTACAATGAAGTCTCACTTCCACCTGGTCAAAAGGGCCATCTGAAAAAAAGTGTAAAATCCATAAAGGCACGACAGGGCATGGAGAACTGGGAGCCTTCTTATGCTGATGGGCGGGATGTAAATTGCCAACAGCCACTCTGGAGAAGTGTATGGTGTTTCCTGAAACATCTAAAAAACAAAGCAACAGAGCCTAGGGCACTTCCACTTATGGTCCTATAGATTAGGGAAATTAAAATTAAAAAGACACAGCCACCCCAAAATTTGGGACGGCTCTGTTTACAAGAACCTCGTTTACGGTACAAGTTCAATATCGCAGAAAGTGAAAAATGGATAAAGAACTTGTGGTACTTACGTACAATGCAATATCACTCAGCAATGAAATCTATGTCATCAGGCCCTTAGCAGCACAATGAGTGGATTCAGGTATGATGATTCTAACTGAAATAAGTCACACAGAAAAAGAAACAACATAAGATATCAGTAATACACGGAATGTAAACTTGGCTACTCAGGAACTGAATTACAGAACAGAACAGGGTCTCCAATTTAGAAAACCAACTTATGCTTGCTTAAGGGTAAAGGTGAGTTGGGGTGCTGCATAAAACCAGAGATTGAAATGAGCACAGATAAAGTTCCTTAAGCCAAATATGGAATAGACAAGAGCTACTCCTTGCTCAACGAAATGGACTCAACACCCCATATTAAAGGCCTAAGATTATACCTGACTAGTAAGAATCTTAAAACGTATGGATGGCTATGTCTGAAAGAGAATCAAGCGTGTGTACAGGGGCATAAATGCAGCAGTGATAGGATTGGAGAGGTTCGGTGAGCAAATGAAGACCCTTTGAAGTCATATTGCATGGTACCCATTCCACGGGTTTCAACTACCCAGGTTTAAGGTATTCTTCCTTCAGCTAAAACATGAATGTGGAACCCAGAATATGATCAACCATGTGATCGGGGGACGTGTTCAAATATGTCTCAGTTTTCGTACCCTGGTACTCGGGTGCAACATTCCAGACGCTTTACTAACACTCTCCCGACTTGGAGAGTCAGTCCCTTTAACCTCCTGTTTGGCCCAGTTTGCAATTTCTGCGGAAGATGAACAGGAATAGGGAGAACCAATGAGAGACTAGCTGGAGGTGTCTGGACGGGCAAATTTAACTCTCATTTCCCACCAGGAAGAGGAAATAACCAAAGGCTCATCATGCCGTGCCGGAACCAGATTAGGGCCTGAAGCCATCCTGCGGTGTTGCGGCCAGGTCACAAGAAAGCGAGTTGAAGAAAGGAGCTCAGGGGCACTGTAATTCACAAACCTGCAGAGTTATAAATGACAGCTATCGTCCAAAAATATACTGAAGTAAGGCTGCCAAGAGGACTTGAAAGCGGGGCAGAATTGCAGGAAACCGATTTCAGGAAGTAGACTGGAATTGCATTGAAAGCATAGGAAAAGAGGCAGAACGTCCACAATGATGCACTTGGCCAAAAAGGGCGTATGCGTTTTTTCCTGAATATATTCAGGAAAAAACGCATACGCCCTTTTTGGCCAACCAAGCAAGCTTGCAAAGGAACTCTGCACTACAATGAAGTCTCACTTCCCCCCGGTCAAAAGGGCCATCTGAAAAAAGTGTAAAATCCAGAAAGGCAGGACAGGCCATGGAGAACTGGGAGCCTTGTTATGCTGATGGGCGGGATGTAAATTGCCAACAGACACTCGGGAGAAGTGTATGGTGTTTCCTGAAACATCTAAAAAACAAAGCAACAGAGCCTAGGGCACTTCCACTTATGGTCCTATAGCTTAGGGAAATTAAAATCAAAAAGACACAGCCACCCCAAAGTTTGGGACGGCTCTGTTTAAAACAACCTCATTTACAGTACAAGTTCAATATCACAGAAAATGAAAAATGGATAAAGAAGTTTGGGTACTCAAGTACAATGCAATATCACTCAGCAATGAAATCTATGTCACCAGGCCCTTAGCAGCACAATGAGTGGATTCGGGTATGGTGATTCTAACTGAAATAAGTCACACAGAAAAAGAAACTTCAATAAATATCACTAATACATGGAATGTAAACTTGGCTACAGAGGAACTGAATTACAAAACAGAACAGGGTCTCAAATTGAGAAAACCAACTTATGCTTGCTTAAGGGGAAAGTTGAGTTGGGGTGCTGCATAAAACCAGAGATTGAAATGAGCACAGATAAAGTTCCTTAAGCCAAATATGGAATAGACAAGAGCTACTCCTTGCTCAACGAAATGACTCAACACCCCATATTAAACAACTAAGAATGTACCTGACTAGTAAGAATCTTAAAATCGATGGATTGTTATGTCTCCGAAAGAGAATCAAGCGTGTGTACAGGGGCATAAACGCAGCAGTGATAGGATTGGAGAGGTTCAGTGAGCAAATGAAGACTCTTAGAGGTCATATTGCATGGTACCCATTCCACGGGTTTCGACTACCCAGGTTTAAGGTATTCTTCCTTCAGCTAAAACATGCATGTGGAACCTAGAGTATGATCAACCATGTGATCGGGAGACGTGTTCAAATATGTCTCAGTTTTCGTACCCTGGTACTCGGGTGCAACATTCCAGACGCTTTACTAACACTCTCCCGACTTGGAGAGTCAGTCCCTTTAACCTCCTGTTTGGCCCAGTTTGCAATTTCTGGGGAAGATGAACAGGAATAGGGAGAACCAATGAGAGACTAGCTGGAGGTGTCTGGACGGGCAAATTTAACTCTCATTTCCCACCAGGAAGAGGAAATAACCAAAGGCTCAGCGTGCCGTGCCGGAACCAGATTAGGGCCTGAAGCCATCCTGCGGTGTTGCGGCCAGCTCACAAGAAAACGAGTTGAAGAAAGGAGCTCAGGGGCACTGTAATTCACAAACCTGCAGAGTTATAAATGACAACTATCGTCCAAAAATATACTGAAGTAAGGCTGCCAAGAGGACTTGAAAGCGGGGCAGAATTGCAGGAAACCGATTTCAGGAGGTAGACTGGAATTGCATTGAAAGCATAGGAAAAGAGGCAGAACGTCCACAATGATGCACTTGGCCAAAAAGGGCGTATGCGTTTTTTCCTGAATATATTCAGGAAAAAACGCATACGCCCTTTTTGGCCAACCAAGCAAGCTTGCAAAGGAAATCTGCACTACAATGAAGTCTCACTTCCCCCCGGTCAAAAGGGCCATCTGATAAAAGTGTAAAATCCAGAAAGGCAGGACAGGCCATGGAGAACTGGCAGCCTTGTTATGCTGATGGGTGGGATGTAAATTGCCAACAGACACTCGGGAGAAGTGTATGATGTTTCCTGAAACATCTAAAAAACAAAGCAACAGAGCCTAGGGCACTTCCACTTATGGTCCTATAGCTTAGGGAAATTAAAATCAAAAAGACACAGCCACCCCAAAGTTTGGGACGCCTCTGTTTACAAGAACCTCGTTTACAGTACAAGTTCAGCATCGCAGAAATTAAAAAATGGATAAAGAATTTGTGGTATTTACTTACAAAGCAGTATCACTCAGCAATGAAATCTATGTCATCAGGCCCTTAGCAGCACAATGAGTGGATTCAGGTATGATGATTCTAACTGAAATAAGTCACACAGAAAAAGAAACATCATAAGATATCAGTAATACACGGAATGTAAACTTGCCTACACAGGAAATGAATTACAGAACAGAACAGGGTCTCAAATTTAGAAAACCAACTTATGCTTGCTTAAGGGGAAAGGTGAGTTGGGGTGCTGCATAAAACCAGAGATTGAAATGAGCACAGATAAAGTTCCGTAAGCCAAATATGGAATAGACAAGAGCTACTCCTTGCTCAACGAAATGGACTAAACACCCCATATTAAACGCCTAAGAATGTACCTGACTAGTAAGTATCTTAAAACCTATGGATTGCTATGTCTCCGAAAGAGAATCAAGCATGTGTACAGGGGCATAAACGCAGCAGTGATAGGATTGGAGAGGTTCGGTGAGCAAATGAAGACCCTTTGAGTCATATTGCCTGGTACCCATTCCACGGGTCTCAACTCTCCAGGTTTAAGGTATTCTTCCTTCAGCTAAAACATGCATGTGGAACCCAGAGTATGATCAACTGTGTGAACGGGAGACGTGTTTAAATATGTCTCAGTTTTCCTCCCCTGGTACTCGGGTGCAACATTCCAGACGCTTTAATAACACTCTCCCCACTTGGAGAGTCAGCGCCTTTAACCTCCTGTTTGGCCCAGTTTGCAATTTCTGCGGAAGATGAACAGGAATAGGGAGAACCAATGAGAGACTAGATGGAGGTGTCTGGACGGGCAAATTTAACTCTCATTTCCCACCAGGAAGAGGAAATAACCAAAGGCTCAGCGTGCTGTGCCGGAACCAGATTAGGGCCTGAAGCCATCCTGCGGTGTTGCGGCCAGCTCAAAAGAAAGCGAGTTGAAGAAAGGAGCTCAGGGGCACTGTAATTCAAAAACCTGCAGAGTTATAAATGACAACTATCGTCCAAAAATATACTGAAGTAAGGCTGCCAAGAGGACTTGAAAGCGGGGCAGAATTGCAGGAAACCGATTTCAGGAGGTAGACTGGAATTGCATTGAAAGCATAGGAAAAGAGGCAGAACGTCCACAATGATGCACTTGGCCAAAAAGGGCGTATGCGTTTTTTCCTGAATATATTCAGGAAAAAACGCATACGCCCTTTTTGGCCAACCAAGCAAGCTTGCAAAGGAACTCTGCACTACAATGAAGTCTCACTTCCCCCCTGTCAAAAGGGCCATCTGAAAAAAGTGTAAAATCCAGAAAGGCAGGACAGGCCATGGAGAACTGGGAGCCTTGTTATGCTGATGGGCGGGATGTAAATTGCCAACAGACACTCGGGAGAAGTGTATGGTGTTTCCTGAAACATCTAAAAAACAAAGCAACAGAGCCTAGGGCACTTCCACTTATGGTCCTATAGCTTAGGGAAATTAAAATCAAAAAGACACAGCCACCCCAAAGTTTGGGACGGCTCTGTTTAAAACAACCTCATTTACAGTACAAGTTCAATATCACAGAAAATGAAAAATGGATAAAGAAGTTTGGGTACTCAAGTACAATGCAATATCACTCAGCAATGAAATCTATGTCACCAGGCCCTTAGCAGCACAATGAGTGGATTCGGGTATGGTGATTCTAACTGAAATAAGTCACACAGAAAAAGAAACTTCAATAAATATCACTAATACATGGAATGTAAACTTGGCTACAGAGGAACTGAATTACAAAACAGAACAGGGTCTCAAATTGAGAAAACCAACTTATGCTTGCTTAAGGGGAAAGTTGAGTTGGGGTGCTGCATAAAACCAGAGATTGAAATGAGCACAGATAAAGTTCCTTAAGCCAAATATGGAATAGACAAGAGCTACTCCTTGCTCAACGAAATGACTCAACACCCCATATTAAACAACTAAGAATGTACCTGACTAGTAAGAATCTTAAAATCGATGGATTGTTATGTCTCCGAAAGAGAATCAAGCGTGTGTACAGGGGCATAAACGCAGCAGTGATAGGATTGGAGAGGTTCAGTGAGCAAATGAAGACTCTTAGAGGTCATATTGCATGGTACCCATTCCACGGGTTTCGACTACCCAGGTTTAAGGTATTCTTCCTTCAGCTAAAACATGCATGTGGAACCTAGAGTATGATCAACCATGTGATCGGGAGACGTGTTCAAATATGTCTCAGTTTTCGTACCCTGGTACTCGGGTGCAACATTCCAGACGCTTTACTAACACTCTCCCGACTTGGAGAGTCAGTCCCTTTAACCTCCTGTTTGGCCCAGTTTGCAATTTCTGGGGAAGATGAACAGGAATAGGGAGAACCAATGAGAGACTAGCTGGAGGTGTCTGGACGGGCAAATTTAACTCTCATTTCCCACCAGGAAGAGGAAATAACCAAAGGCTCAGCGTGCCGTGCCGGAACGAGATTAGGGCCTGAAGCCATCCTGCGGTGTTGCGGCCAGCTCACAAGAAAACGAGTTGAAGAAAGGAGCTCAGGGGCACTGTAATTCACAAACCTGCAGAGTTATAAATGACAACTATCGTCCAAAAATATACTGAAGTAAGGCTGCCAAGAGGACTTGAAAGCGGGGCAGAATTGCAGGAAACCGATTTCAGGAGGTAGACTGGAATTGCATTGAAAGCATAGGAAAAGAGGCAGAACGTCCACAATGATGCACTTGGCCAAAAAGGGCGTATGCGTTTTTTCCTGAATATATTCAGGAAAAAACGCATACGCCCTTTTTGGCCAACCAAGCAAGCTTGCAAAGGAAATCTGCACTACAATGAAGTCTCACTTCCCCCCGGTCAAAAGGGCCATCTGATAAAAGTGTAAAATCCAGAAAGGCAGGACAGGCCATGGAGAACTGGCAGCCTTGTTATGCTGATGGGTGGGATGTAAATTGCCAACAGACACTCGGGAGAAGTGTATGATGTTTCCTGAAACATCTAAAAAACAAAGCAACAGAGCCTAGGGCACTTCCACTTATGGTCCTATAGCTTAGGGAAATTAAAATCAAAAAGACACAGCCACCCCAAAGTTTGGGACGCCTCTGTTTACAAGAACCTCGTTTACAGTACAAGTTCAGCATCGCAGAAATTAAAAAATGGATAAAGAATTTGTGGTATTTACTTACAAAGCAGTATCACTCAGCAATGAAATCTATGTCATCAGGCCCTTAGCAGCACAATGAGTGGATTCAGGTATGATGATTCTAACTGAAATAAGTCACACAGAAAAAGAAACATCATAAGATATCAGTAATACACGGAATGTAAACTTGCCTACACAGGAAATGAATTACAGAACAGAACAGGGTCTCAAATTTAGAAAACCAACTTATGCTTGCTTAAGGGGAAAGGTGAGTTGGGGTGCTGCATAAAACCAGAGATTGAAATGAGCACAGATAAAGTTCCGTAAGCCAAATATGGAATAGACAAGAGCTACTCCTTGCTCAACGAAATGGACTAAACACCCCATATTAAACGCCTAAGAATGTACCTGACTAGTAAGTATCTTAAAACCTATGGATTACTATGTCTCCGAAAGAGAATCAAGCATGTGTACAGGGGCATAAACGCAGCAGTGATAGGATTGGAGAGGTTCGGTGAGCAAATGAAGACCCTTTGAGTCATATTGCCTGGTACCCATTCCACGGGTCTCAACTCTCCAGGTTTAAGGTATTCTTCCTTCAGCTAAAACATGCATGTGGAACCCAGAGTATGATCAACTGTGTGAACGGGAGACGTGTTTAAATATGTCTCAGTTTTCCTCCCCTGGTACTCGGGTGCAACATTCCAGACGCTTTAATAACACTCTCCCCACTTGGAGAGTCAGCGCCTTTAACCTCCTGTTTGGCCCAGTTTGCAATTTCTGCGGAAGATGAACAGGAATAGGGAGAACCAATGAGAGACTAGATGGAGGTGTCTGGACGGGCAAATTTAACTCTCATTTCCCACCAGGAAGAGGAAATAACCAAAGGCTCAGCGTGCTGTGCCGGAACCAGATTAGGGCCTGAAGCCATCCTGCGGTGTTGCGGCCAGCTCAAAAGAAAGCGAGTTGAAGAAAGGAGCTCAGGGGCACTGTAATTCAAAAACCTGCAGAGTTATAAATGACAACTATCGTCCAAAAATATACTGAAGTAAGGCTGCCAAGAGGACTTGAAAGCGGGGCAGAATTGCAGGAAACCGATTTCAGGAGGTAGACTGGAATTGCATTGAAAGCATAGGAAAAGAGGCAGAACGTCCACATTGATGCACTTGGCCAAAAAGGGCGTATGCGTTTTTTCCTGAATATATTCAGGAAAAAACGCATACGCCCTTTTTGGCCAACCAAGCAAGCTTGCAAAGGAAATCTGCACTACAATGAAGTCTCACTTCCCCCCGGTCAAAAGGGCCATCTGAGAAAAGTGTAAAATCCAGAAAGGCAGGACAGGCCATGGAGAACTGGGAGCCTTGTTATGCTGATGGGCGGGATGTAAATTGCCAACAGACACTCGGGAGAAGTGTATGGTGTTTCCTGAAACATCTAAAAAACAAAGCAACAGAGCCTAGGGCACTTCCACTTATGGTCCTATAGCTTAGGGAAATTAAAATCAAAAAGACACAGCCACCCCAAAGTTTGGGACGGCTCTGTTTACAACAACCTCGTTTACAGTACAAGTTCAATATCACAGAAAGTGAAAAATGGATAAAGAAATTGTGGTACTCACATACAATGCAGTATCACTCAGCAATGAAATCTATGTCATCAGGCCCATAGCAGCACAATGAGTGAATTCGGGTATGGTGATTCTAACTGAAATAAGTCACACAGAAAAAGAAACATCAATAAATATCACTAATACATGGAATGTAAACTTGGCTACAGAGGAACTGAATTCCAAAACAGAACAGGGTCTCAAATTTAGAAAACCAACTTATGCTTGCTTAAGAGGAAAGGTGAGTTGGGGTGCTGCATAAAACCAGAGATTGAAATGAGCACAGATAAAGTTCCTTAATCCAAATATGGAATAGACAAGAGATACTCCTTGCTCAACGAAATGGACTCAACACCCCATATTAAACGCCTAAGAATGTACCTGACTAGTAAGTATCTTAAAACCTATGGATTGCTATATCTCCAAAAGAGAATCAAGCCTGTGTACAGGGGCATAAACGCAGCAGTGATAGGATTGGAGAGGTTCAGTGAGCAAATGAAGACTCTTAGAGGTCATATTGCATGGTACCCATTCCACGGGTTTCAACTACCCAGGTTTAAGGTATTCTTCCTTCAGCTAAAACATGCATGTGGAACCTAGAGTATGATCAACCATGTGATCGGGAGACGTGTTCAAATATGTCTCAGTTTTCGTACCCTGGTACTCGGGTGCAACATTCCAGACGCTTTACTAACACTCTCCCGACTTGGAGAGTCAGTCCCTTTAACCTCCTGTTTGGCCCAGTTTGCAATTTCTGGGGAAGATGAACAGGAATAGGGAGAACCAATGAGAGACTACCTGGAGGTGTCTGGACGGGCAAATTTAACTCTCATTTCCCACCAGGAAGAGGAAATAACCAAAGGCTCAGCGTGCCGTGCCGGAACCAGATTAGGGCCTGAAGCCATCCTGCGGTGTTGCGGCCAGCTCACAAGAAAACGAGTTGAAGAAAGGAGCTCAGGGGCACTGTAATTCACAAACCTGCAGAGTTATAAATGACAACTATCGTCCAAAAATATACTGAAGTAAGGCTGCCAAGAGGACTTGAAAGCGGGGCAGAATTGCAGGAAACCGATTTCAGGAGGTAGACTGGAATTGCATTGAAAGCATAGGAAAAGAGGCAGAACGTCCACAATGATGCACTTGGCCAAAAAGGGCGTATGCGTTTTTTCCTGAATATATTCAGGAAAAAACGCATACGCCCTTTTTGGCCAACCAAGCAAGCTTGCAAAGGAACTCTGCACTACAATGAAGTCTCACTTCCCCCCTGTCAAAAGGGCCATCTGAAAAAAGTGTAAAATCCAGAAAGGCAGGACAGGCCATGGAGAACTGGGAGCCTTGTTATGCTGATGGGCGGGATGTAAATTGCCAACAGACACTCGGGAGAAGTGTATGGTGTTTCCTGAAACATCTAAAAAACAAAGCAACAGAGCCTAGGGCACTTCCACTTATGGTCCTATAGCTTAGGGAAATTAAAATCAAAAAGACACAGCCACCCCAAAGTTTGGGACGGCTCTGTTTAAAACAACCTCATTTACAGTACAAGTTCAATATCACAGAAAATGAAAAATGGATAAAGAAGTTTGGGTACTCAAGTACAATGCAATATCACTCAGCAATGAAATCTATGTCACCAGGCCCTTAGCAGCACAATGAGTGGATTCGGGTATGGTGATTCTAACTGAAATAAGTCACACAGAAAAAGAAACTTCAATAAATATCACTAATACATGGAATGTAAACTTGGCTACAGAGGAACTGAATTACAAAACAGAACAGGGTCTCAAATTGAGAAAACCAACTTATGCTTGCTTAAGGGGAAAGTTGAGTTGGGGTGCTGCATAAAACCAGAGATTGAAATGAGCACAGATAAAGTTCCTTAAGCCAAATATGGAATAGACAAGAGCTACTCCTTGCTCAACGAAATGACTCAACACCCCATATTAAACAACTAAGAATGTACCTGACTAGTAAGAATCTTAAAATCGATGGATTGTTATGTCTCCGAAAGAGAATCAAGCGTGTGTACAGGGGCATAAACGCAGCAGTGATAGGATTGGAGAGGTTCAGTGAGCAAATGAAGACTCTTAGAGGTCATATTGCATGGTACCCATTCCACGGGTTTCGACTACCCAGGTTTAAGGTATTCTTCCTTCAGCTAAAACATGCATGTGGAACCTAGAGTATGATCAACCATGTGATCGGGAGACGTGTTCAAATATGTCTCAGTTTTCGTACCCTGGTACTCGGGTGCAACATTCCAGACGCTTTACTAACACTCTCCCGACTTGGAGAGTCAGTCCCTTTAACCTCCTGTTTGGCCCAGTTTGCAATTTCTGGGGAAGATGAACAGGAATAGGGAGAACCAATGAGAGACTAGCTGGAGGTGTCTGGACGGGCAAATTTAACTCTCATTTCCCACCAGGAAGAGGAAATAACCAAAGGCTCAGCGTGCCGTGCCGGAACCAGATTAGGGCCTGAAGCCATCCTGCGGTGTTGCGGCCAGCTCACAAGAAAACGAGTTGAAGAAAGGAGCTCAGGGGCACTGTAATTCACAAACCTGCAGAGTTATAAATGACAACTATCGTCCAAAAATATACTGAAGTAAGGCTGCCAAGAGGACTTGAAAGCGGGGCAGAATTGCAGGAAACCGATTTCAGGAGGTAGACTGGAATTGCATTGAAAGCATAGGAAAAGAGGCAGAACGTCCACAATGATGCACTTGGCCAAAAAGGGCGTATGCGTTTTTTCCTGAATATATTCAGGAAAAAACGCATACGCCCTTTTTGGCCAACCAAGCAAGCTTGCAAAGGAAATCTGCACTACAATGAAGTCTCACTTCCCCCCGGTCAAAAGGGCCATCTGAAAAAAGTGTAAAATCCAGAAAGGCAGGACAGGCCATGGAGAACTGGGAGCCTTGTTATGCTGATGGGCGGGATGTAAATTGCCAACAGACACTCGGGAGAAGTGTATGATGTTTCCTGAAACATCTAAAAAACAAAGCAACAGAGCCTAGGGCACTTCCACTTATGGTCCTATAGCTTAGGGAAATTAAAATCAAAAAGACACAGCCACCCCAAAGTTTGGGACGCCTCTGTTTACAAGAACCTCGTTTACAGTACAAGTTCAGCATCGCAGAAATTAAAAAATGGATAAAGAATTTGTGGTATTTACTTACAAAGCAGTATCACTCAGCAATGAAATCTATGTCATCAGGCCCTTAGCAGCACAATGAGTGGATTCAGGTATGATGATTCTAACTGAAATAAGTCACACAGAAAAAGAAACATCATAAGATATCAGTAATACACGGAATGTAAACTTGCCTACACAGGAAATGAATTACAGAACAGAACAGGGTCTCAAATTTAGAAAACCAACTTATGCTTGCTTAAGGGGAAAGGTGAGTTGGGGTGCTGCATAAAACCAGAGATTGAAATGAGCACAGATAAAGTTCCGTAAGCCAAATATGGAATAGACAAGAGCTACTCCTTGCTCAACGAAATGGACTAAACACCCCATATTAAACGCCTAAGAATGTACCTGACTAGTAAGTATCTTAAAACCTATGGATTGCTATGTCTCCGAAAGAGAATCAAGCATGTGTACAGGGGCATAAACGCAGCAGTGATAGGATTGGAGAGGTTCGGTGAGCAAATGAAGACCCTTTGAGTCATATTGCCTGGTACCCATTCCACGGGTCTCAACTCTCCAGGTTTAAGGTATTCTTCCTTCAGCTAAAACATGCATGTGGAACCCAGAGTATGATCAACTGTGTGAACGGGAGACGTGTTTAAATATGTCTCAGTTTTCCTCCCCTGGTACTCGGGTGCAACATTCCAGACGCTTTAATAACACTCTCCCCACTTGGAGAGTCAGCGCCTTTAACCTCCTGTTTGGCCCAGTTTGCAATTTCTGCGGAAGATGAACAGGAATAGGGAGAACCAATGAGAGACTAGATGGAGGTGTCTGGACGGGCAAATTTAACTCTCATTTCCCACCAGGAAGAGGAAATAACCAAAGGCTCAGCGTGCTGTGCCGGAACCAGATTAGGGCCTGAAGCCATCCTGCGGTGTTGCGGCCAGCTCAAAAGAAAGCGAGTTGAAGAAAGGAGCTCAGGGGCACTGTAATTCAAAAACCTGCAGAGTTATAAATGACAACTATCGTCCAAAAATATACTGAAGTAAGGCTGCCAAGAGGACTTGAAAGCGGGGCAGAATTGCAGGAAACCGATTTCAGGAGGTAGACTGGAATTGCATTGAAAGCATAGGAAAAGAGGCAGAACGTCCACAATGATGCACTTGGCCAAAAAGGGCGTATGCGTTTTTTCCTGAATATATTCAGGAAAAAACGCATACGCCCTTTTTGGCCAACCAAGCAAGCTTGCAAAGGAACTCTGCACTACAATGAAGTCTCACTTCCCCCCTGTCAAAAGGGCCATCTGAAAAAAGTGTAAAATCCAGAAAGGCAGGACAGGCCATGGAGAACTGGGAGCCTTGTTATGCTGATGGGCGGGATGTAAATTGCCAACAGACACTCGGGAGAAGTGTATGGTGTTTCCTGAAACATCTAAAAAACAAAGCAACAGAGCCTAGGGCACTTCCACTTATGGTCCTATAGCTTAGGGAAATTAAAATCAAAAAGACACAGCCACCCCAAAGTTTGGGACGGCTCTGTTTAAAACAACCTCATTTACAGTACAAGTTCAATATCACAGAAAATGAAAAATGGATAAAGAAGTTTGGGTACTCAAGTACAATGCAATATCACTCAGCAATGAAATCTATGTCACCAGGCCCTTAGCAGCACAATGAGTGGATTCGGGTATGGTGATTCTAACTGAAATAAGTCACACAGAAAAAGAAACTTCAATAAATATCACTAATACATGGAATGTAAACTTGGCTACAGAGGAACTGAATTACAAAACAGAACAGGGTCTCAAATTGAGAAAACCAACTTATGCTTGCTTAAGGGGAAAGTTGAGTTGGGGTGCTGCATAAAACCAGAGATTGAAATGAGCACAGATAAAGTTCCTTAAGCCAAATATGGAATAGACAAGAGCTACTCCTTGCTCAACGAAATGACTCAACACCCCATATTAAACAACTAAGAATGTACCTGACTAGTAAGAATCTTAAAATCGATGGATTGTTATGTCTCCGAAAGAGAATCAAGCGTGTGTACAGGGGCATAAACGCAGCAGTGATAGGATTGGAGAGGTTCAGTGAGCAAATGAAGACTCTTAGAGGTCATATTGCATGGTACCCATTCCACGGGTTTCGACTACCCAGGTTTAAGGTATTCTTCCTTCAGCTAAAACATGCATGTGGAACCTAGAGTATGATCAACCATGTGATCGGGAGACGTGTTCAAATATGTCTCAGTTTTCGTACCCTGGTACTCGGGTGCAACATTCCAGACGCTTTACTAACACTCTCCCGACTTGGAGAGTCAGTCCCTTTAACCTCCTGTTTGGCCCAGTTTGCAATTTCTGGGGAAGATGAACAGGAATAGGGAGAACCAATGAGAGACTAGCTGGAGGTGTCTGGACGGGCAAATTTAACTCTCATTTCCCACCAGGAAGAGGAAATAACCAAAGGCTCAGCGTGCCGTGCCGGAACCAGATTAGGGCCTGAAGCCATCCTGCGGTGTTGCGGCCAGCTCACAAGAAAACGAGTTGAAGAAAGGAGCTCAGGGGCACTGTAATTCACAAACCTGCAGAGTTATAAATGACAACTATCGTCCAAAAATATACTGAAGTAAGGCTGCCAAGAGGACTTGAAAGCGGGGCAGAATTGCAGGAAACCGATTTCAGGAGGTAGACTGGAATTGCATTGAAAGCATAGGAAAAGAGGCAGAACGTCCACAATGATGCACTTGGCCAAAAAGGGCGTATGCGTTTTTTCCTGAATATATTCAGGAAAAAACGCATACGCCCTTTTTGGCCAACCAAGCAAGCTTGCAAAGGAAATCTGCACTACAATGAAGTCTCACTTCCCCCCGGTCAAAAGGGCCATCTGATAAAAGTGTAAAATCCAGAAAGGCAGGACAGGCCATGGAGAACTGGCAGCCTTGTTATGCTGATGGGTGGGATGTAAATTGCCAACAGACACTCGGGAGAAGTGTATGATGTTTCCTGAAACATCTAAAAAACAAAGCAACAGAGCCTAGGGCACTTCCACTTATGGTCCTATAGCTTAGGGAAATTAAAATCAAAAAGACACAGCCACCCCAAAGTTTGGGACGCCTCTGTTTACAAGAACCTCGTTTACAGTACAAGTTCAGCATCGCAGAAATTAAAAAATGGATAAAGAATTTGTGGTATTTACTTACAAAGCAGTATCACTCAGCAATGAAATCTATGTCATCAGGCCCTTAGCAGCACAATGAGTGGATTCAGGTATGATGATTCTAACTGAAATAAGTCACACAGAAAAAGAAACATCATAAGATATCAGTAATACACGGAATGTAAACTTGCCTACACAGGAAATGAATTACAGAACAGAACAGGGTCTCAAATTTAGAAAACCAACTTATGCTTGCTTAAGGGGAAAGGTGAGTTGGGGTGCTGCATAAAACCAGAGATTGAAATGAGCACAGATAAAGTTCCGTAAGCCAAATATGGAATAGACAAGAGCTACTCCTTGCTCAACGAAATGGACTAAACACCCCATATTAAACGCCTAAGAATGTACCTGACTAGTAAGTATCTTAAAACCTATGGATTGCTATGTCTCCGAAAGAGAATCAAGCATGTGTACAGGGGCATAAACGCAGCAGTGATAGGATTGGAGAGGTTCGGTGAGCAAATGAAGACCCTTTGAGTCATATTGCCTGGTACCCATTCCACGGGTCTCAACTCTCCAGGTTTAAGGTATTCTTCCTTCAGCTAAAACATGCATGTGGAACCCAGAGTATGATCAACTGTGTGAACGGGAGACGTGTTTAAATATGTCTCAGTTTTCCTCCCCTGGTACTCGGGTGCAACATTCCAGACGCTTTAATAACACTCTCCCCACTTGGAGAGTCAGCGCCTTTAACCTCCTGTTTGGCCCAGTTTGCAATTTCTGCGGAAGATGAACAGGAATAGGGAGAACCAATGAGAGACTAGATGGAGGTGTCTGGACGGGCAAATTTAACTCTCATTTCCCACCAGGAAGAGGAAATAACCAAAGGCTCAGCGTGCTGTGCCGGAACCAGATTAGGGCCTGAAGCCATCCTGCGGTGTTGCGGCCAGCTCAAAAGAAAGCGAGTTGAAGAAAGGAGCTCAGGGGCACTGTAATTCAAAAACCTGCAGAGTTATAAATGACAACTATCGTCCAAAAATATACTGAAGTAAGGCTGCCAAGAGGACTTGAAAGCGGGGCAGAATTGCAGGAAACCGATTTCAGGAGGTAGACTGGAATTGCATTGAAAGCATAGGAAAAGAGGCAGAACGTCCACATTGATGCACTTGGCCAAAAAGGGCGTATGCGTTTTTTCCTGAATATATTCAGGAAAAAACGCATACGCCCTTTTTGGCCAACCAAGCAAGCTTGCAAAGGAAATCTGCACTACAATGAAGTCTCACTTCCCCCCGGTCAAAAGGGCCATCTGAGAAAAGTGTAAAATCCAGAAAGGCAGGACAGGCCATGGAGAACTGGGAGCCTTGTTATGCTGATGGGCGGGATGTAAATTGCCAACAGACACTCGGGAGAAGTGTATGGTGTTTCCTGAAACATCTAAAAAGCAAAGCAACAGAGCCTAGGGCACTTCCACTTATGGTCCTATAGCTTAGGGAAATTAAAATCAAAAAGACACAGCCACCCCAAAGTTTGGGACGGCTCTGTTTACAACAACCTCGTTTACAGTACAAGTTCAATATCACAGAAAGTGAAAAATGGATAAAGAAATTGTGGTACTCACATACAATGCAGTATCACTCAGCAATGAAATCTATGTCATCAGGCCCATAGCAGCACAATGAGTGAATTCGGGTATGGTGATTCTAACTGAAATAAGTCACACAGAAAAAGAAACATCAATAAATATCACTAATACATGGAATGTAAACTTGGCTACAGAGGAACTGAATTCCAAAACAGAACAGGGTCTCAAATTTAGAAAACCAACTTATGCTTGCTTAAGGGGAAAGGTGAGTTGGGGTGCTGCATAAAACCAGAGATTGAAATGAGCACAGATAAAGTTCCTTAATCCAAATATGGAATAGACAAGAGATACTCCTTGCTCAACGAAATGGACTCAACACCCCATATTAAACGCCTAAGAATGTACCTGACTAGTAAGTATCTTAAAACCTATGGATTGCTATATCTCCAAAAGAGAATCAAGCCTGTGTACAGGGGCATAAACGCAGCAGTGATAGGATTGGAGAGGTTCGGTGAGCAAATGAAGACCCTTTGAAGTCATATTGCATGGTACCCATTACACGGGTCTCAACTCTACAGGTTTAAGGTATTCTTCCTTCAGCTAAATCATGCATGTGGAACCCAGAGTATGATCAACCGTGTGAACGGGAGAAGTGTTCAAATATGTCTCAGTTTTCCTCCCCTGGTACTCGGGTGCAACATTCCAGACGCTTTACTAACACTCTCCCCACTTGGAGAGTCAGCGCCTTTAACCTCATGTTTGGCCCAGTTTGCAATTTCTGCGGAAGATGAACAGGATTAGGGAGAACCAATGAGAGACTAGCTGGAGGTGTCTGGACGGGCAAATTTAACTCTCATTTACCACCAGGAAGAGGAAATAACCAAAGGCTCAGCGTGCCCTGCCGGAACCAGATTAGAGCCAGAAGCCATCCTGCAGTGTTGCGGCCAGCTCAAAAGAAAGCGAGTTGAAGAAAGGAGCTCGGGGCACTGTAATTCACAAACCTGCAGAGTTATAAATGACAGCTATCGTCCAAAAATATACTGAAGTAAGGCTGCCATGAGGACTTGAAAGCGGGGCAGAATTGCAGGAAACCGATTTCAGGAGGTAGACTGGAATTGCATTGAAAGCATAGGAAAAGAGGCAGAACGTCCACAATGATGCACTTGGCCAAAAAGGGCGTATGCGTTTTTTCCTGAATATATTCAGGAAAAAACGCATACGCCCTTTTTGGCCAACCAAGCAAGCTTGCAAAGGAAATCTGCACTACAATGAAGTCTCACTTCCCCCCGGTCAAAAGGGCCATCTGAAAAAAGTGTAAAATCCAGCAAGGCAGGACAGGCCATGGAGAATTGGGAGCCTTGTTATGCTGATGGGCGGGATGTAAATTGCCAACAGACACTCGGGAGAAGTGTATGGTGTTTCCTGAAACATCTAAAAAACAAAGCAACAGAGCCTAGGGCACTTCCACTTATGGTCCTATAGCTTAGGGAAATTAAAATCAAAAAGACACAGCCACCCCAAAGTTTGGGATGCCTCTGTTTACAAGAACCTCGTTTACAGTACAAGTTCAACATCGCAGAAAGTGAAAAATGGATAAAGAAGTTGTGGTATTTACTTACAAAGCAATATCACTCAGCAATGAAATCTATGTCATCAGGCCCTTAGGAGCACAATGAGTGGATTCAGGTATGATGATTCTAACTGAAATTAGTCACACAGAAAAAGAAACATCATAAGATATCACTAATACACGGAATGTAAACTTGGCTACACAGGAACTGAATTCCTAAACAGAACAGCGTCTCAAATTTAGAAAACCAACTTATGTTTGCTTAAGGGGAAAGGTGAGTTGGGGTGCTGCATAAAACCAGAGATTGAAATGAGCACAGATAAAGTTCCTTAAGCCAAATATGGAATAGACAAGAGCTACTCCTTGCTCAACGAAATGGACTCAACACCCCATATTAAACGTCTAAGAATGTACCTGACTAGTAAGTATCTTAAAACCTATGGATTGCTATGTCTCCAAAAGAGAATCAAGCGTGTGTACAGGGACATAAACGCAGCAGTGATAGGATTGGAGAGGTTCGGTGAGCAAATGAAGACCCTTTGAAGTCAATTTGCATGGTACCCATTACACGGGTCTCAACTCTCCAGGTTTAAGGTATTCTTCCTTCAGCTAAAACATGCATGTGGAACCTAGAGTATGATCAACCATGTGATCGGGAGACGTGTTCAAATATGTCTCAGTTTTCATACCCTGGTACTCGGGTGCAACATTCCAGACGCTTTACTAACACTCTCCCCACTTGGAGAGTCAGTCCCTTTAACCTCCTGTTTGGCCCAGTTTGCAATTTCTGCGGAAGATGAACAGGAATAGCGAGAACCAATGAGAGACTAGCTGGAGGTGTCTGGACGGGCAAATTTAACTCTCATTTCCCACCAGGAAGAGGAATTAACCAAAGGCTCAGCGTGCCGTGCCGGAACCAGATTAGGGCCTGAAGCCATCCTGCGGTGTTGCGGCCAGCTCACAAGAAAGCGAGTTGAAGAAAGGAGCTCAGGGGCACTGTAATTCACAAACCTGCAGAGTTATAAATGACAGCTATCGTCCAAAAGTATACTGAAGTAAGGCTGCCAAGAGGACTTGAAAGCGGGGCAGAATTGCAGGAAACCGATTTCACGAGGTAGACTGGAATTGCATTGAAAGCATAGGAAAAGAGGCAGAACGTCCACAATGATGCACTTGGCCAAAAGGGCATATGCGTTTTTTCCTGAATATATTCCGGAAAAAACGCATACGCCCTTTTTGGCCAACCAAGCAAACTTGCAAAGGAAATCTGCACTACAATGAAGTCTCACTTCCCCCCGGTCAAAAGGGCCATCTGAAAAAAGTGTAAAATCCAGCAAGGCAGGACAGGCCATGGAGAACTGGGAGCCTTGTTATGCTGATGGGCGGGATGTAAACTGCCAACAGACACTCGGGAGAAGTGTATGGTGTTTCCTGAAACATCTAAAAAACAAAGCAACAGAGCCTAGGGCACTTCCACTTATGGCCCTATAGCTTAGGGAAATTAAAATCAAAACGACACAGCCACCCCAAAGTTTGGGACGCCTCTGTTTACAAGAACCTCGTTTACCGTACAAGTTCAATATCACAGTAAGTGAAAAATGGATAAAGAACTTGTGGTACTTACGTACAATGCAGTATCACTCAGCAGTGAAATCTATGTCATCAGGCCCGTAGCAGCACAATGAGTGGATTCAGGTACGATGATTCTAACTGAAATAAGTCACACAGAAAAAGAAACATCATAAGATATCAGTAATACACGGAATGTAAACTTGGCTACACAGGAACTGAATTACAGAACAGAACAGGGACTCAAATTTAGAAAACCAACTTATGCTTGCTTAAGGGTAAAGGTGAGCTGGGATGCTGCATAAAAGCAGAGATTGAAATGAGCACAGATAAAGTTCCTTAAGCCAAATATGGAATAGACAAGAGCTACTCCTTGCTCAACGAAATGGATTCAACACCGCATATTAAATGCCTAAGAATGTACCTGACTCTTAAGTATCTTAAAACCTATGGATTGCTATGTCTCCGAAAGAGAATCAAGCATGTGTACAGGGACATAAACGCAGCAGTGATAGGATTGGAGAGGTTCGGTGAGCAAATGAAGACCCTTTGAAGTCATATTGCATGGTACCCATTCTACGGGTTTTAACTACCCAGGTTTAAGGTATTCTTCCTTCAGCTAAAACATGCATGTGGAACCTAGAGTATGATCAACCATGTGATCGGGAGACGTGTTCAAATATGTCTCAGTTTTCGTACCCTGGTACTCGGGTGCAACATTCCAGATGCTTTACTAACACTCTCCCGACTTGGAGAGACAGTCCCTTTAACCTCCTGTTTGGCCCAGTTTGCAATTTCTGCGGAAGATGAACAGGAATAGGGAGAACCAATGAGAGACTAGCTGGAGGTGTCTGGACGGGCAAATTTAACTCTCATTTCCCACCAGGAAGAGGAAATAACCAAAGGTTCAGCGTGCTGTGCCGGAACCGGATTAGGGCCTGAAGCCATCCTGCGGTGTTGCGGCCAGCTCACAATAAAACGAGTTGAAGAAAGGAGCTCAGGGGCACTGTAATTCACAAACCTGCAGAGTTATAAATGACAACTATCGTCCAGAAATATACTGAAGTAAGGCTGCCAAGAGGACTTGAAAGCGGGGCAGAATTGCAGGAAACCGATTTCAGGAGGTAGACTGGAATTGCATTGAAAGCATAGGAAAAGAGGCAGAACGTCCACAATGATGCACTTGGCCAAAAAGGGCGTATGCGTTTTTTCCTGAATATATTCAGGAAAAAACGCATACGCCCTTTTTGGCCAACCAAGCAAACTTGCAAAGGAAATCTGCACTACAATGAAGTCTCACTTCCCCCCGTCAAAAGGGCCATCTGAAAAAAGTGTAAAATCCAGAAAGGCAGGACAGGCCATGGAGAACTGGGAGCCTTGTTATGCTGATGGGCGGGATGTAAATTGCCAACAGACACTCGGGAGAAGTGTATGGTGTTTCCTGAAACATCTAAGAAACAAAGCAACAGAGCGTAGGGCACTTCCACTTATGGTCCTATAGCTTAGGGAAATTAAAATCAAAAAGACACAGCCACCCCAATTTGGGACGCCTCTGTTTACAAGAAACTCATTTACTGTACAAGTTCAATATCAAAGAAAGTGAAAAATGGATAAAGAACTTGTGGTACTTACGTACAATGCAGTATCACTCAGCAATGAAATCTATGTCATCAGGCCCGTAGCAGCATAATGAGTGGATTCAGGTACGATGATTCTAACTGAAATAAGTCACACAGAAAAAGAAACATCATAAGATATCACTAATACACGGAATGTAAACTTGGCTACACAGGAACTGAATTCCAAAACAGAACAGGGTCTCAAATTTAGAAAACCAACTTATGCTTGCTTAAGGGGAAAGGTGAGTTGGGGTGCTACATAAAACCAGAGATTGAAATGAGCACAGATAAAGTTCCTTAAGCCAAATATGGTATAGACAAGAGCTACTCCTTGCTCAACGAAATGGACTCAACACCGCATATTAAACGCCTAAGAATGTACCTGACTAGTAAGTATCTTAAAACCTATGGATTGCTATGTCTCCAAAAGAGAATCAAGCGTGTGTACAGGGGCATAAACGCAGCAGTGATAGGATTGGAGAGGTTCAGTGAGCAAATGAAGACCCTTTGAAGTCAATTTGCATGGTACCCATTACACGGGTCTTAACTCTACAGGTTTAAGGTATTCTTCCTTCAGCTAAAACATGCATGTGGAACCCAGAGTATGATCAACCGTGTGAACGGGAGACGAGTTCAAATATGTCTCAGTTTTCCTCCCCTGGTACTCGGGTGCAACATTACAGACGCTTTACTAACACTCTCCCGACTTGGAGAGTCAGCGTCTTTAACCTCCTGTTTGGCCCAGTTTGCAATTTCTGCGGAAGATGAACAGGAATAGGGAGAACCAATGAGAGACTAGCTGGAGGTGTCTGGACGGGCAAATTTAACTCTCATTTCCCACCAGGAAGAGGAAATAACCAAAGGCTCAGCGTGCCGTGCCGGAACCAGATTAGAGCCTGAAGCCATCCAGCGGTGTTGCGGCCAGCTCAAAAGAAAGCGAGTTGAAGAAAGGAGCTCAGGGGCACTGTAATTCACAAACCTGCAGAGTTATAAATGACAGCTATCGTCCAAAAATATACTGAAGTAAGGCTGCCAAGAGGACTTGAAAGCGGGGCAGAATTGCAGGAAACCGATTTCAGGAGGTAGACTGGAATTGCATTGAAAGCATAGGAAAAGAGGCAGAACGTCCACAATGATGCACTTGGTCAAAAAGGGCGTATGGGTTTTTTCCTGAATATATTCAGGAAAAAACGCATACGCACTTTTTGGCCAACCAAGCAAACTTGCAAAGGAAATCTGCACTACAATGAAGTCTCACTTCCCCCCGGTCAAAAGGGCCATCTGAAAAAAGTGTAAAATCCAGAAAGGCAGGACAGGCCATGGAGAACTGGGAACCTTGTTATGCTGATGGGCGGGATGTAAATTGCCAACAGACACTTGGGGAAGTGTATGGTGTTTCCTGAAACATCTAAAAAACAAAGCAACAGAGCCTAGGGCACATCCACTTATGGTCCTATAGCTTAGGGAAATTAAAATCAAAAAGACACAGCCACCCCAAAGTTTGGGATGCCTCTGTTTACAAGAACCTCGTTTACAGTACAAGTTCAACATCGCAGAAAGTGAAAAATGGATAAAGAAGTTGTGATATTTACTTACAAAGCAATATCACTCAGCAATGAAATCTATGTCATCAGGCCCTTAGCAGCACAATGAGTGGATTCAGGTATGATGATTCTAACTGAAATAAGTCACACAGAAAAAGAAACATCATAAGATATCACTAATACACGGAATGTAAACTTGGCTACACAGGAACTGAATTACAGAACAGAACAGGGTCTCAAATTTAGAAAACCAACTTATGCTTGCTTAAGGGGAAAGGTGAGTTGGGGTGCTGCATAAAACCAGAGATTGAAATGAGCACAGATAAAGTTCCTTAAGCCAAATATGGAATAGACAAGAGCTACTCCTTGCTCAACGAAATGGACTCAACACCCCATATTAAACGCCTAAGAATGTACCTGACTCTTAAGTATCTTAAAACCTATGGATTGCTATGTCTCCGAAAGAGAATCAAGCATGTGTACAGGGACATAAACGCAGCAGTGATAGGATTGGAGAGGTTCGGTGAGCAAATGAAGACCCTTTGAAGTTATATTGCATGGTACCCATTACACGGGTCTCAACTCTCCAGGTTTAAGGTATTCTTCCTTCAGCTAAAACATGCACGTGGAACCCAGAGTATGATCAACCGTGTGAACGGGAGACGTGTTCAAATATGTCTCAGTTTTCCTCCCCTGGTACTCGGGTGCAACATTCCAGACGCTTTACTAACACTCTCCCCACTTGGAGAGTCAGCGCCTTTAACCTCCTGTTTGGCCCAGTTTGCAATTTCTGCGGAAGATGAACAGGAAGAGCGAGAACCAATGAGAGACTAACTGGAGGTGTCTGGACTGGCAAATTTAACTCTCATTTCCCACCAGGAAGAGGAAATAACCAAAGGCTCAGCGTGCCGTGCCGGAACCAGATTAGGGCCTGAAGCCATCCTGCGGTGTTGCGGCCAGCTCACAAGAAAGCGAGTTGAAGAAAGGAGCTCAGGGGCACTGTAATTCACAAACCTGCAGAGTTATAAATGACAGCTATCGTCCAAAAATATACTGAAGTAAGGCTGCCAAGAGGACTTGAAAGCGGGGCAGAATTGCAGGAAACCGATTTCAGGAGGTAGACTGGAATTGCATTGAAAGCATAGGAAAAGAGGCATAACGTCCACAATGATGCACTTGGCCAAAAAGGGCGTATGCGTTGTTTCCTGAATATATTCAGGAAACAACGCATACGCCCTTTTTGGCCAACCAAGCAAGCTTGCAAAGGAAATCTGCACTACAATGAAGTCTCACTTCCCCCCGGTCAAAAGGGCCATCTGAAAAAAGTGTAAAATCCAGCAAGGCAGGACAGGCCATGGAGAACTGGGAGCCTTGTTATGCTGATGGGCGGGA
Source organism: Globicephala melas (assembly GCF_963455315.2). Taxonomy (NCBI): domain Eukaryota; kingdom Metazoa; phylum Chordata; class Mammalia; order Artiodactyla; family Delphinidae; genus Globicephala; species Globicephala melas. The sequence goes on from NW_027207270.1 coordinate 196,737, forward strand.
TGTAAATTGCCAACAGACACTCGGGAGAAGTGTATGGTGTTTCCTGAAACATCTAAAAAACAAAGCAACAGAGCCTAGGGCACTTCTACTTATGGTCCTATAGCTTAGGGAAATTAAAATCAAAAAGACACAGCCACCCCAAAGTTTGGGACGCCTCTGTTTACAAGAACCTCGTTTACAGTACAAGTTCAACATCGCAGAAAGTGAAAAATGGATAAAGAAGTTGTGGTATTTACTTACAAAGCAATATCACTCAGCAATGAAATCTATGTCATCAGGCCCGTAGCAGCACAATGAGTGGATTCAGGTATGATGATTCTAACTGAAATAAGTCACACAGAAAAAGAGACATCATAAGATATCACTAATACACGGAATGTAAACTTGGCTACACAGGAACTGAATTCCAAAACAGAACAGCGTCTCAAATTTAGAAAACCAACTTATGCTTGCTTAAGGGGAAAGGTGAGTTGGGGTGCTGCATAAAACCAGAGATTGAAATGAGCACAGATAAAGTTCCTTAAGCCAAATATGGAATAGACAAGAGCTACTCCTTGCTCAACGAAATGGACTCAACACCCCATATTAAACGCCTAAGAATGTACCTGACTCTTAAGTATCTTAAAACCTATGGATTGCTATGTCTCCGAAAGAGAATCAAGCATGTGTACAGGGACATAAACGCAGCAGTGATAGGATTGGAGAGGTTCAGTGAGCAAATGAAGACCCTTTGAAGTCAATTTGCATGGTCCCCATTACACGGGTCTCAACTCTACAGGTTTAAGGTATTCTTCCTTCAGCTAAAACATGCATGTGGAACCTAGAGTATGATCAACCATGTGATCAGGAGATGTGTTCAAATATGTCTCAGTTTTCGTACCCTGGTACTCGGGTGCAACATTCCAGACGCTTTACTAACACTCTCCCCACTTGGAGAGTCAGCGCCTTTAACCTCCTGTTTGGCCCAGTTTGCAATTTCTGCGGAAGATGAACAGGAATAGCGAGAACCAATGAGAGACTAGCTGGAGGTGTCTGGACGGGCAAATTTAACTCTCATTTCCCATCAGGAAGAGGAAATAACCAAAGGCTCAGCGTGCCGTGCCGGAACGAGATTAGGACCTGAAGCCATCCTGCGGTGTTGCGGCCAGCTCACAAGAAAACGAGTTGAAGAAAGGAGCTCAGGGGCACTGTAATTCACAAACCTGCAGAGTTATAAATGACAGCTATCGTCCAAAAATATACTGAAGTAAGGCTGCAAAGAGGACTTGAAAGCGGGGCAGAATTGCAGGAAACCGATTTCAGGAGGTAGACTGGAATTGCATTGAAAGCATAGGAAAAGAGGCAGAACGTCCACAATGATGCACTTGGCCAAAAAGGGCGTATGCGTTTTTTCCTGAATATATTCAGGAAAAAACGCATACGCCCTTTTTGGCCAACCAAGCAAGCTTGCAAAGGAAATCTGCACTACAATGAAGTCTCACTTCCCCCCAGTCAAAAGGGCCATCTGAAAAAAGTGTAAAATCCAGCAAGGCAGGACAGGCCATGGAGAACTGGGAGCCTTGTTATGCTGATGGGCGGGATGTAAACTGCCAACAGACACTCGGGAGAAGTGTATGGTGTTTCCTGAAACATCTAAAAAACAAAGCAACAGAGCCTAGGGCACTTCCACTTATGGCCCTATAGCTTAGGGAAATTAAAATCAAAACGACACAGCCACCCCAAAGTTTGGGACGGCTCTGTTTACAACAACCTCGTTTACCGTACAAGTTCAATATCACAGAAAGTGAAAAATGGATAAAGAACTTGTGGTACTTACGTACAATGCAGTATCACTCAGCAATGCAATCTATGTCATCAGGCCCGTAGCAGCACAATGAGTGGATTCAGGTACGATGATTCTAACTGAAATAAGTCACACAGAAAAAGAAACATCATAAGATATCAGTAATACACGGAATGTAAACTTGGCTACACAGGAACTGAATTAGAGAACAGAACAGGGACTCAAATTTAGAAAACCAACTTATGCTTGCTTAAGGGTAAAGGTGAGTTGGGATGCTGCATAAAAGCAGAGATTGAAATGAGCACAGATAAAGTTCCTTAAGCCAAATATGGAATAGACAAGAGCTACTCCTTGCTCAACGAAATGGATTCAACACCGCATATTAAACGCCTAAGAATGTACCTGACTCTTAAGTATCTTAAAACCTATGGATTGCTATGTCTCCGAAAGAGAATCAAGCATGTGTACAGGGACATAAACGCAGCAGTGATAGGATTGGAGAGGTTCAGTGAGCAAATGAAGACCCTTTGAAGTCATATTGCATGGTACCCATTCCACGGGTTTCAACTACCCAGGTTTAAGGTATTCTTCCTTCAGCGAAAACATGCATGTGGAACCTAGAGTATGATCAACCATGTGATCGGGAGACGTGTTCAAATATGTCTCAGTTTTCGTACCCTGGTACTCGGGTGCCACATTCCAGACGCTTTACTAACACTCTCCCGACTTGGAGAGTCAGTCCCTTTAACCTCCTGTTTGGCCCAGTTTGCAATTTCTGCGGAAGATGAACAGGAATAGGGAGAACCAATGAGAGACTAGCTGGAGGTGTCTGGACGGGCAAATTTAACTCTCATTTCCCACCAGGAAGAGGAAATAACCAAAGGCTCAGCGTGCGGTGCCGGAACCAGATTAGGGCCTGAAGCCATCCTGCGGTGTTGCGGCCAGCTCACAAGAAAACGAGTTGAAGAAAGGAGCTCAGGGGCACTGTAATTCACAAACCTGCAGAGTTATAAATGACAACTATCGTCCAAAAATATACTGAAGTAAGGCTGCCAAGAGGACTTGAAAGCGGGGCAGAATTGCAGGAAACCGATTTCAGGAGGTAGACTGGAATTGCATTGAAAGCATAGGAAAAGAGGCAGAACGTCCACAATGATGCACTTGGCCAAAAAGGGCGTATGCGTTTTTTCCTGAATATATTCAGGAAAAAACGCATACGCACTTTTTGGCCAACCAAGCAAGCTTGCAAAGGAAATCTGCACTACAATGAAGTCTCACTTCCCCCCGGTCAAAAGGGCCATCTGAAAAAAGTGTAAAATCCAGAAAGGCAGGACAGGCCATGGAGAACTGGGAGCCTTGTTATGCTGATGGGCGGGATGTAAATTGCCAACAGACACTCGGGAGAAGTGTATGGTGTTTCCTGAAACATCTAAAAAACAAAGCAACAGAGCCTAGGGCACTTCCACTTATGGTCCTATAGCTTAGGGAAATTAAAATAAAAAAGATACAGCCACCCCAATGTTTGGGACGCCTCTGTTTACAAGAACCTCGTTTACCGTACAAGTTCAATATCACAGAAAGTGAAAAATGGATAAAGAACTTGTGGTACTTACGTACAATGCAGTATCACTCAGCAGTGAAATCTATGTCATCAGGCCCGTAGCAGCACAATGAGTGGATTCAGGTACGATGATTCTAACTGAAATAAGTCACACAGAAAAAGAAACATCATAAGATATCAGTAATACACGGAATGTAAACTTGGCTACACAGGAACTGAATTACAGAACAGAACAGGGTCTCAAATTGAGAAAACCAACTTATGCTTGCTTAAGGGGAAAGGTGAGTTGGGGTGCTGCATAAAACCAGAGATTGAAATGAGCACAGATAAAGTTCCTTAAGGCAAATATGGAATAGACCAGAGCTACTCCTTGCTCAACGAAATGGACTCAACACCCCATATTAAACGCCTAAGAATGTACCTGACTAGTAAGTATCTTAAAACCTATGGATTGCTATGTCTCCAAAAGAGAATCAAGCGTGTGTACAGGGGCATAAACGCAGCAGTGATAGGATTGGAGAGGTTCGGTGAGCAAATGAAGACCCTTTGAAGTCATATTGCATGGTACCCATTCCACGGGTTTCAACTACCCAGGTTTAAGGTATTCTTCCTTCAGCTAAAACATGCATGTGGAACCTAGAGTATGATCAACCATGTGATCGGGAGATGTGTTCAAATATGTCTCAGTTTTCATACCCTGGTACTCGGGTGCAACATTCCAGACGCTTTACTAACACTCTCCCGACTTGGAGAGTCAGTCCCTTTAACCTCCTGTTTGGCCCAGTTTGCAATTTCTGCGGAAGATGAACAGGAATAGGGAGAACCAATGAGAGACTAGATGGAGGTATCGGTACGGGCAAATTTAACTCTCATTTCCCACCAGGAAGAGGAAATAACCAAAGGCTCAGCGTGCCATGCCGGAACCAGATTAGGGTCTGAAGCCATCCTGCGGTGTTGCGGCCAGCTCACAAGAAAGCGAGTTGAAGAAAGGAGCTCAGGGGCACTGTAATTCACAAACCTGCAGAGTTATAAATGACAGCTATTGTCCAAAAATATACTGAAGTAAGGCTGCCAAGAGGACTTGAAAGCGGGGCAGAATTGCAGGAAACCGATTTCAGGAGGTAGACTGGAATTGCATTGAAAGCATAGGAAAAGAGGCAGAACGTCCACAATGATGCACTTGGCCAAAAAGTGCGTATGCGTTTTTTCCTGAATATATTCAGGAAAAAACGCATACGCCCTTTTTGGCCAACCAAGCAAGCTTGCAAAGGAAATCTGCACTACAATGAAGTCTCACTTCCCCCCGGTCAAAAGGGCCATCTGAAAAAAGTGTAAAATCCAGAAAGGCAGGACAGGCCATGGAGAACTGGGAGCCTTGTTATGCTGATGGGCGGGATGTAAATTGCCAACAGACACTTGGGAGAAGTGTATGGTGTTTCCTAAAACATCTAAAAAACAAAGCAACAGAGCCTAGGGCACTTCCACTTATGGTCCTATAGTTTAGGGAAATTAAAATCAAAAAGACACAGCCACCCCAAAGTTTGGGACGCCTCTGTTTACAAGAACCTCGTTTACAGTACAAGTTCAACATCGCAGAAAGTGAAAAATGGATAAAGAAGTTGCGGTATTTACTTACAAAGCAATATCACTCAGCAATGAAATCTATGTCATCAGGCCCTTAGCAGCACAATGAGTGGATTCAGGTATGATGATTCTAACTGAAATAAGTCACACAGAAAAAGAAACATCATAATGTATCAGTAATACACGGAATGTAAACTTGGCTACACAGGAACTGAATTACAGAACAGAACAGGGTCTCAAATTTAGAAAACCAACTTATGCTTGCTTAAGGGGAAAGGTGAGTTGGGGTGCTGCATAAAACCAGAGATTGAAATGAGCACAGATAAAGTTCCTTAAGCCAAATATGGAATAGACAAGAGCTACTCCTTGCTCAACAAAATGGACTCAACACCGCATATTAAACGCCTAAGAATGTACCTGACTAGTAAGTATCTTAAAACCTATGGATTGCTATGTCTCCAAAAGAGAATCAAGCGTGTGTACAGGGGCATAAACGCAGCAGTGATAGGATTGGAGAGGTTCGGTGAGCAAATGAAGACCCTTTGAAGTCAATTTGCATGGTACCCATTACACGGGTCTCAACTCTACAGGTTTAAGGTATTCTTCCTTCAGCTAAAACATGCATGTGGAACCCAGAGTATGATCAACCGTGTGAACGGGAGACGTGTTCAAATATGTCTCAGTTTTCCTCCCCTGGTACTCGGGTGCAACATTCCAGACGCTTTACTAACACTCTCCCCACTTGGAGAGTCAGCGCCTTTAACCTCCTGTTTGGCCCAGTTTGCAATTTCTGCGGAAGATGAACAAGAATAGGGAGAACCAATGAGAGACTAGCTGGAGGTGTCTGGACGGGCAAATTTAACTCTCATTTCCCACCAGGAAGAGGAAATAACCAAAGGCTCAGCGTGCCGTGCCGGAACCAGATTAGAGCCTGAAGCCATCCTGCGGTGTTGCGGCCAGCTCAAAAGAAAGCGAGTTGAAGAAAGGAGCTCAGGGGCACTGTAATTCACAAACCTGCAGAGTTATAAATGACAGCTATCGTCCAAAAATATATTGAAGTAAGGCTGCCAAGAGGACTTGAAAGCGGGGCAGAATTGCAGGAAACCGATTTCAGGAGGTAGACTGGAATTGCATTGAAAGCATAGGAAAAGAGGCAGAACGTCCACAATGATGCACTTGGCCAAAAAGGGCGTATGCGTTTTTTTCCTGAATATATTCAGGAAAAAACGCATACGCACTTTTTGGCCAACCAAGCAAGCTTGCAAAGGAAATCTGCACTACAATGAAGTCTCACTTCCCCCCGGTCAAAAGGGCCATCTGAAAAAAGTGTAAAATCCAGCAAGGCAGGACAGGCCATGGAGAACTGGGAGCCTTGTTATGCTGATGGGCGGGATGTAAATTGCCAACAGACACTCGGGAGAAGTGTATGGTGTTTCCTGAAACATCTAAAAAACAAAGGAACAGAGCCTAGGGCACTTCCACTTATGGTCCTATAGCTTAGGGAAATTAAAATCAAAAAGACACAGCCACCCCAAAGTTTGGGATGCGTCTGTTTACAAGAACCTCGTTTACAGTACAAGTTCAACATCGCAGAAAGTGAAAAATGGATAAAGAAGTTGTGGTATTTACTTACAAAGCAATATCACTCAGCAATGAAATCTATGTCATCAGGCCCTTAGCAGCACAATGAGTGGATTCAGGTATGATGATTCTAACTGAAATAAGTCACACAGAAAAAGAAACATCATAAGGTATCAGTAATACACGGAATGTAAACTTGGCTACACAGGAACTGAATTACAGAACAGAACAGGGTCTCAAATTTAGAAAACCAACTTATGCTTGCTTAAGGGGAAAGGTGAGTTGGGGTGCTGCATAAAACCAGAGATTGAAATGAGCACAGATAAAGTTCCTTAAGCCAAATATGGAATAGACAAGAGCTACTCCTTGCTCAACGAAATGGACTTAACACCGCATATTAAACGCCTAAGAATGTACCTGACTAGTAAGTATCTTAAAACCTATGGATTGCTATGTCTCCGAAAGACAATCAAGTGTGTATACGGGGCATAAACGCAGCAGTGATAGGATTGGAGAGGTTCGGTGAGCAAATGAAGTCCATTTGCAGTCATATTGCATGGTACCCATTACACGGGTTTCAACTACCCAGGTTTAAGGTATTCTTCCTTCAGCTAAAACATGCATGTGGAACCTAGAGTATGATCAACCATGTGATCGGGAGACGTGTTCAAATATGTCTCAGTTTTCATACCCTGGTACTCGGGTGCAACATTCCAGACGGTTTACTAACACTCTCCCGACTTGGAGAGTCAGTCCCTTTAACCTCCTGTTTGGCCCAGTTTGCAATTTCTGCGGAAGATGAACAGGAATAGGGAGAACCAATGAGAGACTAGCTGGAGGTGTCTGGACGGGCAACTTTAACTCTCATTTCCCACCAGGAAGAGGAAATAACCAAAGGCTCAGCGTGCTGTGCCGGAACCAGATTAGGGACTGAAGCCATCCTGCGGTGTTGTGGTCAGGTCACAAGAAAGCGAGTTGAAGAAAGGAGCTCAGGGGCACTGTAATTCACAAATCTGCAAAGTTATAAATGACAGCTATCGTCCAAAAATATACTGAAGTAAGGCTGCCAAGAGGACTTGAAAGCGGGGCAGAATTGCAGTAACCAATTTCAGGAGGTAGACTGGAATTGCATTGAAAGCATAGGAAAAGAGGCAGAACGTCCACAATGATGCACTTGGCCAAAAAGTGCGTATGCGTTTTTTCCTGAATATATTCAGGAAAAAACGCATACGCCCTTTTTGGCCAACCAAGCAAGCTTGCAAAGGAAATCTGCACTACAATGAAGTCTCACTTCCCCCCGGTCAAAAGGGCCATCTGAAAAAAGTGTAAAATCCAGAAAGGCAGGACAGGCCATGGAGAACTGGGAGCCTTGTTATGCTGATGGACGGGATGTAAATTGCCAACAGACACTCGGGAGAAGTGTATGTTGTTTCCTGAAACATCTAAGAAACAAAGCAACAGAGCCTAGGGCACTTCCACTTATGGTCCTATAGCTTAGGGAAATTAAAATCAAAAAGACACAGCCACCCCAATTTGAGACGCCTCTGTTTACAAGAACCTCATTTACCGTACAAGTTCTCTATCACAGAAAGTGAAAAATGGATAAAGAACTTGTGGTACTTACGTACAATGCAGTATCACTCAGCAATGAAATCTATGTCATCAGGCCCGTAGCAGCACAATGAGTGGATTCAGGTACGATGATTCTAACTGAAATAACTCACACAGAAAAAGAAACATCATAAGATATCACTAATACACGGAATGTAAACTTGGCTACACAGGAACTGAATTCCAAAACAGAACAGGGTCTCAAATTTAGAAAACCAACTTATGCTTGCTTAAGGGGAAAGGTGAGTTGGGGTGCTGCATAAAACCAGAGATTGAAATGAGCACAGATAAAGTTCCTTAAGCCAAATATGGAATAGACAAGAGCTACTCCTTGCTCAACGAAATGGACTCAACACCCCATATTAAACGCCTAAGAATGTACCTGACTAGTAAGTATCTTAAAACCTATGGATTGCTATGTCTCCGAAAGAGAATCAAGCATGTGTACAGGGGCATAAACGCAGCAGTGATAGGATTGGGGAGGTTCGCTGAGCAAACGAAGACCCTTTGAAATCATATTGCATGGTAACCATTACACGGGTCTCAACTCTCCAGGTTTAAGGTATTCTTCCTTCAGCTAAAACATGCATGTGGAACCCAGAGTATGAACGGGAGACGTGTTCAAATATGTCTCAGTTTTCCTCCCCTGGTACTCGGGTGCAACATTCCAGATGCTTTACTAACACTCTCCCCACTTGGAGAGTCAGCGCCTTTAACCTCCTGTTTGGTCCAGTTTGCAATTTCTGCGGAAGATGAACAGGAATAGGGAGAACCAATGAGAGACTAGCTGGAGGTGTCTGGACGGGCAAATTTAACTCTCATTTCCCACCAGGAAGAGGAAATAACCAAAGGCGCAGCGTGCCGTGCCGGAACCAGATTAGGGCCTGAAGCCATCCTGCGGTGTTGCGGCCAGCTCACAAGAAAGCGAGTTGAAGAAAGGAGCTCAGGGGCACTGTAATTCACAAACCTGCAGAGTTATAAATGACAGCTATCGTCCAAAAATATATTGAAGTAAGGCTGCCAAGAGGACTTGAAAGCGGGGCAGAATTGCAGGAAACCGATTTCAGGAGGTAGACTGGAATTGCACTGAAAGCATAGGAAAAGAGGCAGAACGTCCACAATGATGCACTTGGCCAAAAAGGGCGTATGCGTTTTTTCCTGAATATATTCAGGAAAAAACGCATACGCACTTTTTGGCCAACCAAGCAAGCTTGCGAAGGAAATCTGCACTACAATGAAGTCTCACTTCCCCCCGGTCAAAAGGGCCATCTGAAAAAAGTGTAAAATCCAGAAAGGCAGGACAGGCCATGGAGAACTGGGAGCCTTGTTATGCTGATGGGCGGGATGTAAACGGCCAACAGACACTCGGGAGAAGTGTATGGTGTTTCCTGAAACATCTAAAAAACAAAGCAACAGAGCCTAGGGCACTTCCACTTATGGCCCTATAGCTTAGGGAAATTAAAATCAAAACGACACAGCCACCCCAAAGTTTGGGACGGCTCTGTTTACAACAACCTCGTTTACCGTACAAGTTCAATATCACAGAAAGTGAAAAATGGATAAAGAACTTGTGGTACTTACGTACAATGCAGTATCACTCAGCAGTGCAATCTATGTCATCAGGCCCGTAGCAGCAAAATGAGTGGATTCAGGTACGATGATTCTAACTGAAATAAGTCACACAGAAAAAGAAACATCATAAGATATCAGTAATACACGGAATGTAAACTTGGCTACACAGGAACTGAATTAGAGAACAGAACAGGGACTCAAATTTAGAAAACCAACTTATGCTTGCTTAAGGGTAAAGGTGAGTTGGGATGCTGCATAAAAGCAGAGATTGAAATGAGCACAGATAAAGTTCCTTAAGCCAAATATGGAATAGACAAGAGCTACTCCTTGCTCAACGAAATGGATTCAACACCGCATATTAAACGCCTAAGAATGTACCTGACTCTTAAGTATCTTAAAACCTATGGATTGCTATGTCTCCGAAAGAGAATCAAGCATGTGTACAGGGACATAAACGCAGCAGTGATAGGATTGGAGAGGTTCAGTGAGCAAATGAAGACCCTTTGAAGTCATATTGCATGGTACCCATTCCACGGGTTTCAACTACCCAGGTTTAAGGTATTCTTCCTTCAGCGAAAACATGCATGTGGAACCTAGAGTATGATCAACCATGTGATCGGGAGACGTGTTCAAATATGTCTCAGTTTTCGTACCCTGGTACTCGGGTGCCACATTCCAGACGCTTTACTAACACTCTCCCGACTTGGAGAGTCAGTCCATTTAACCTCCTGTTTGGCCCAGTTTGCAATTTCTGCGGAAGATGAACAGGAATAGGGAGAACCAATGAGAGACTAGCTGGAGGTGTCTGGACGGGCAAATTTAACTCTCATTTCCCACCAGGAAGAGGAAATAACCAAAGGCTCAGCGTGCGGTGCCGGAACCAGATTAGGGCCTGAAGCCATCCTGCGGTGTTGCGGCCAGCTCACAAGAAAACGAGTTGAAGAAAGGAGCTCAGGGGCACTGTAATTCACAAACCTGCAGAGTTATAAATGACAACTATCGTCCAAAAATATACTGAAGTAAGGCTGCCAAGAGGACTTGAAAGCGGGACAGAATTGCAGGAAACCGATTTCAGGAGGTAGACTGGAATTGCATTGAAAGCATAGGAAAAGAGGCAGAACGTCCACAATGATGCACTTGGCCAAAAAGGGCGTATGCGTTTTTTCCTGAATATATTCAGGAAAAAACGCATACGCCCTTTTTGGCCAACCAAGCAAACTTGCAAAGGAAATCTGCACTACAATGAAGTCTCACTTCCCCCCGGTCAAAAGGGCCATCTGAAAAAAGTGTAAAATCCAGAAAGGCAGGACAGGCCATGGAGAACTGGGAGCCTTGTTATGCTGATGGGCGGGATGTAAATTGCCAACAGACACTCGGGAGAAGTGTATGGTGTTTCCTGAAACATCTAAAAAACAAAGCAACAGAGCCTAGGGCACTTCCACTTATGGTCCTATAGTTTAGGGAAATTAAAATCAAAAAGACACAGCCACCCCAAAGTTTGGGACGCCTCTGTTTACAAGAACCTCGTTTACAGTACAAGTTCAACATCGCAGAAAGTGAAAAATGGATAAAGAAGTTGCGGTATTTACTTACAAAGCAATATCACTCAGCAATGAAATCTATGTCATCAGGCCCTTAGCAGCACAATGAGTGGATTCAGGTATGATGATTCTAACTGAAATAAGTCACACAGAAAAAGAAACATCATAAGATATCACTAATACACGGAATGTAAACTTGGTTACACAGGAACTGAATTCCAAAACAGAACAGCGTCTCAAATTTAGAAAACCAACTTATGCTTGCTTAAGGGGAAAGGTGAGTTGGGGTGCTGCATAAAACCAGAGATTGAAATGAGCACAGATAAAGTTCCTTAAGCCAAATATGGAATAGACAAGAGCTACTCCTTGCTCAACGAAATGGACTCAGCACCCCATATTAAACGCCTAAGAATGTACCTGACTAGTAAGTATCTTAAAACCTATGGATTGCTATGTCTCCAAAAGAGAATCAAGCGTGTGTACAGGGGCATAAACGCAGCAGTGATAGGATTGGAGAGGTTCGGTGAGCAAATGAAGACCCTTTGAAGTCAATTTGCATGGTACCCATTACACGGGTCTCAACTCTACAGGTTTAAGGTATTCTTCCTTCAGCTAAAACATGCATGTGGAACCCAGAGTATGATCAACCGTGTGAACGGGAGACGTGTTCAAATATGTCTCAATTTTCCTCCCCTGGTACTCGGGTGCAACATTCCAGACGCTTTACTAACACTCTCCCCACTTGGAGAGTCAGCGCCTTTAACCTCCTGTTTGGCCCAGTTTGCAATTTCTGCGGAAGATGAACAAGAATAGGGAGAACCAATGAGAGACTAGCTGGAGGTGTCTGGACGGGCAAATTTAACTCTCATTTCCCACCAGGAAGAGGAAATAACCAAAGGCTCAGCGTGCCGTGCCGGAACCAGATTAGAGCCTGAAGCCATCCTGCGGTGTTGCGGCCAGCTCAAAAGAAAGCGAGTTGAAGAAAGGAGCTCAGGGGCACTGTAATTCACAAACATGCAGAGTTATAAATGACAGCTATCGTCCAAAAATATACTGAAGTAAGGCTGCCAAGAGGACTTGAAAGCGGGGCAGAATTGCAGGAAACCGATTTCAGGAGGTAGACTGGAATTGCATTGAAAGCATAGGAAAAGAGGCAGAACGTCCACAATGATGCACTTGGCCAAAAAGGGCGTATGCGTTTTTTCCTGAATATATTCAGGAAAAAACGCATACGCACTTTTTGGCCAACCAAGCAAGCTTGCAAAGGAAATCTGCACTACAATGAAGTCTCACTTCCCCCCGGTCAAAAGGGCCATCTGAAAAAAGTGTAAAATCCAGCAAGGCAGGACAGGCCATGGAGAACTGGGAGCCTTGTTATGCTGATGGGCGGGATGTAAATTGCCAACAGACACTCGGGCGAAGTGTATGGTGTTTCCTGAAACATCTAAAAAACAAAGGAACAGAGCCTAGGGCACTTCCACTTATGGTCCTATAGCTTAGGGAAATTAAAATCAAAAAGACACAGCCACCCCAAAGTTTGGGATGCGTCTGTTTACAAGAACCTCGTTTACAGTACAAGTTGAACATCGCAGAAAGTGAAAAATGGATAAAGAAGTTGTGGTATTTACTTACAAAGCAATATCACTCAGCAATGAAATCTATGTCATCAGGCCCTTAGCAGCACAATGAGTGGATTCAGGTATGATGATTCTAACTGAAATAAGTCACACAGAAAAAGAAACATCATAAGGTATCAGTAATACACGGAATGTAAACTTGGCTACACAGGAACTGAATTACAGAACAGAACAGGGTCTCAAATTTAGAAAACCAACTTATGCTTGCTTAAGGGGAATGGTGAGTTGGGGTGCTGCATAAAACCAGAGATTGAAATGAGCACAGATAAAGTTCCTTAAGCCAAATATGGAATAGACAAGAGCTACTCCTTGCTCAACGAAATGGACTTAACACCGCATATTAAACGCCTAAGAATGTACCTGACTAGTAAGTATCTTAAAACCTATGGATTGCTATGTCTCCGAAAGACAATCAAGTGTGTATACGGGGCATAAACGCAGCAGTGATAGGATTGGAGAGGTTCGGTGAGCAAATGAAGTCCATTTGCAGTCATATTGCATGGTACCCATTACACGGGTTTCAACTACCCAGGTTTAAGGTATTCTTCCTTCAGCTAAAACATGCATGTGGAACCTAGAGTATGATCAACCATGTGATCGGGAGACGTGTTCAAATATGTCTCAGTTTTCATACCCTGGTACTCGGGTGCAACATTCCAGACGGTTTACTAACACTCTCCCGACTTGGAGAGTCAGTCCCTTTAACCTCCTGTTTGGCCCAGTTTGCAATTTCTGCGGAAGATGAACAGGAATAGGGAGAACCAATGAGAGACTAGCTGGAGGTGTCTGGACGGGCAAATTTAACTCTCATTTCCCACCAGGAAGAGGAAATAACCAAAGGCTCAGCGTGCTGTGCCGGAACCAGATTAGGGACTGAAGCCATCCTGCGGTGTTGTGGTCAGGTCACAAGAAAGCGAGTTGAAGAAAGGAGCTCAGGGGCACTGTAATTCACAAATCTGCAAAGTTATAAATGACAGCTATCGTCCAAAAATATACTGAAGTAAGGCTGCCAAGAGGACTTGAAAGCGGGGCAGAATTGCAGTAACCGATTTCAGGAGGTAGACTGGAATTGCATTGAAAGCATAGGAAAAGAGGCAGAACGTCCACAATGATGCACTTGGCCAAAAAGTGCGTATGAGTTTTTTCCTGAATATATTCAGGAAAAAACGCATACGCCCTTTTTGGCCAACCAAGCAAGCTTGCAAAGGAAATCTGCACTACAATGAAGTCTCACTTCCCCCCGGTCAAAAGGGCCATCTGAAAAAAGTGTAAAATCCAGAAAGGCAGGACAGGCCATGGAGAACTGGGAGCCTTGTTATGCTGATGGACGGGATGTAAATTGCCAACAGACACTCGGGAGAAGTGTATGTTGTTTCCTGAAACATCTAAGAAACAAAGCAACAGAGCCTAGGGCACTTCCACTTATGGTCCTATAGCTTAGGGAAATTAAAATCAAAAAGACACAGCCACCCCAATTTGAGACGCCTCTGTTTACAAGAACCTCATTTACCGTACAAGTTCTCTATCACAGAAAGTGAAAAATGGATAAAGAACTTGTGGTACTTACGTACAATGCAGTATCACTCAGCAATGAAATCTATGTCATCAGGCCCGTAGCAGCACAATGAGTGGATTCAGGTACGATGATTCTAACTGAAATAAGTCACACAGAAAAAGAAACATCATAAGATATCACTAATACACGGAATGTAAACTTGGCTACACAGGAACTGAATTCCAAAACAGAACAGGGTCTCAAATTTAGAAAACCAACTTCTGCTTGCTTAAGGGGAAAGGTGAGTTGGGGTGCTGCATAAAACCAGAGATTGAAATGAGCACAGATAAAGTTCCTTAAGCCAAATATGGAATAGACAAGAGCTACTCCTTGCTCAACGAAATGGACTCAACACCCCATATTAAACGCCTAAGAATGTACCTGACTAGTAAGTATCTTAAAACCTATGGATTGCTATGTCTCCGAAAGAGAATCAAGCATGTGTACAGGGGCATAAACGCAGCAGTGATAGGATTGGGGAGGTTCGCTGAGCAAACGAAGACCCTTTGAAGTCATATTGCATGGTACCCATTACACGGGTCTCAACTCTCCAGGTTTAAGGTATTCTTCCTTCAGCTAAAACATGCATGTGGAACCCAGAGTATGAACGGGAGACGTGTTCAAATATGTCTCAGTTTTCCTCCCCTGGTACTCGGGTGCAACATTCCAGATGCTTTACTAACATTCTCCCCACTTGGAGAGTCAGCGCCTTTAACCTCCCGTTTGGTCCAGTTTGCAATTTCTGCGGAAGATGAACAGGAATAGGGAGAACCAATGAGAGACTAGCTGGAGGTGTCTGGACGGGCAAATTTAACTCTCATTTCCCACCAGGAAGAGGAAATAACCAAAGGCGCAGCGTGCCGTGCCGGAACCAGATTAGGGCCTGAAGCCATCCTGCGGTGTTGCGGCCAGCTCACAAGAAAGCGAGTTGAAGAAAGGAGCTCAGGGGCACTGTAATTCACAAACCTGCAGAGTTATAAATGACAGCTATCGTCCAAAAATATACTGAAGTAAGGCTGCCAAGAGGACTTGAAAGTGGGGCAGAATTGCAGGAAACCGATTTCAGGAGGTAGACTGGAATTGCATTGAAAGCATAGGAAAACAGGCAGAACGTCCACAATGATGCACTTGGCCAAAAAGGGCGTATGCGTTTTTTCCTGAATATATTCAGGAAAAAACGCATACGCCCTTTTTGGCCAACCAAGCAAACTTGCAAAGGAAATCTGCACTACAATGAAGTCTCACTTCCCCCCGGTCAAAAGGGCCATCTGAAAAAAGTGTAAAATCCAGAAAGGCAGGACAGGCCATGGAGAACTGGGAGCCTTGTTATGCTGATGGGCGGGATGTAAATTGCCAACAGACACTCGGGAGAAGTGTATGGTGTTTCCTGAAACATCTAAAAAACAAAGCAACAGAGCCTAGGGCACTTCCACTTATGGTCCTATAGCTTAGGGAAATTAAAATCAAAAAGACACAGCCACCCCAAAGTTTGGGACGCCTCTGTTTACAAGAACCTCGTTTACCGTACAAGTTCAATATCACAGAAAGTGAAAAATGGATAAAGAACTTGTGGTACTTACGTACAATGCAGTATCACTCAGCAATGAAATCTATGTCATCAGACCCGTAGCAGCATAATGAGTGGATTCAGGTACGATGATTCTAACTGAAATAAGTCACACAGAAAAAGAAACATCATAAGATATCACTAATACATGGAATGTAAACTGGGCTACACAGGAACTGAATTCCAAAACAGAACAGGGTCTCAAATTTAGAAAACCAACTTATGCTTGCTTAAGGGGAAAGGTGAGTTGGGGTGCTGCATAAAACCAGAGATTGAAATGAGCACAGATAAAGTTCCTTAAGCCAAATATGGTATAGACAAGAGCTACTCCTTGCTCAACGAAATGGACTCATCACCGCATATTAAACGCCTAAGAATGTACCTGACTAGTAAGTATCTTAAAACCTATGGATTGCTATGTCTCCAAAAGAGAATCATGCGTGTGTACAGGGGCATAAACGCAGCAGTGATAGGATTGGAGAGGTTCGGTGAGCAAATGAAGACCCTTTGAAGTCAATTTGCATGGTCCCCATTACAGGGGTCTCAACTCTACAGGTTTAAGGTATTCTTCCTTCAGCTAAAACATGCATGTGGAACCTAGAGTATGATCAACCATGTGATCAGGAGATGTGTTCAAATATGTCTCAGTTTTCGTACCCTGGTACTCGGGTGCAACATTCCAGACGCTTTACTAACACTCTCCCCACTTGGAGAGTCAGCGCCTTTAACCTCCTGTTTGGCCCAGTTTGCAATTTCTGCGGAAGATGAACAGGAATAGCGAGAACCAATGAGAGACTAGCTGGAGGTGTCTGGACGGGCAAATTTAACTCTCATTTCCCATCAGGAAGAGGAAATAACCAAAGGCTCAGCGTGCCGTGCCGGAACGAGATTAGGACCTGAAGCCATCCTGCGGTGTTGCGGCCAGCTCACAAGAAAACGAGTTGAAGAAAGGAGCTCAGGGGCACTGTAATTCACAAACCTGCAGAGTTATAAATGACAGCTATCGTCCAAAAATATACTGAAGTAAGGCTGCAAAGAGGACTTGAAACCGGGGCAGAATTGCAGGAAACCGATTTCAGGAGGTAGACTGGAATTGCATTGAAAGCATAGGAAAAGAGGCAGAACGTCCACAATGATGCACTTGGCCAAAAAGGGCGTATGCGTTTTTTGCTGAATATATTCAGGAAAAAACGCATACGCCCTTTTTGGCCAACCAAGCAAGCTTGCAAAGGAAATCTGCACTACAATGAAGTCTCACTTCCCCCCGGTCAAAAGGGCCATCTGAAAAAAGTGTAAAATCCAGCAAGGCAGGACAGGCCATGGAGAACTCGGAGCCTTGTTATGCTGATGGGCGGGATGTAAACTGCCAACAGACACTCGGGAGAAGTGTATGGTGTTTCCTGAAACATCTAAAAAACAAAGCAACAGAGCCTAGGGCACTTCCACTTATGGCCCTATAGCTTAGGGAAATTAAAATCAAAACGACACAGCCACCCCAAAGTTTGGGACGGCTCTGTTTACAACAACGTCGTTTACCGTACAAGTTCAATATCACAGAAAGTGAAAAATGGATAAAGAACTTGTGGTACTTACGTACAATGCAGTATCACTCAGCAGTGCAATCTATGTCATCAGGCCCGTAGCAGCACAATGAGTGGATTCAGGTACGATGATTCTAACTGAAATAAGTCACACAGAAAAAGAAACATCATAAGATATCAGTAATACACGGAATGTAAACTTGGCTACACAGGAACTGAATTACAGAACAGAACAGGGACTCAAATTTAGAAAACCAACTTATGCTTGCTTGAGGGTAAGGTGAGTTGGGATGCTGCATAAAAGCAGAGATTGAAATGAGCACAGATAAAGTTCCTTAAGCCAAATATGGAATAGACAAGAGCTACTCCTTGCTCAACGAAATGGATTCAACACCGCATATTAAACGCCTAAGAATGTACCTGACTCTTAAGTATCTTAAAACCTATGGATTGCTATGTCTCCGAAAGAGAATCAAGCATGTGTACAGGGACATAAACGCAGCAGTGATAGGATTGGAGAGGTTCAGTGAGCAAATGAAGACCCTTTGAAGTCATATTGCATGGTACCCATTCCACGGGTTTCAACTACCCAGGTTTAAGGTATTCTTCCTTCAGCGAAAACATGCATGTGGAACCTAGAGTATGATCAACCATGTGATCGGGAGACGTGTTCAAATATGTCTCAGTTTTCGTACCCTGGTACTCGGGTGCCACATTCCAGACGCTTTACTAACACTCTCCCGACTTGGAGAGTCAGTCCCTTTAACCTCCTGTTTGGCCCAGTTTGCAATTTCTGCGGAAGATGAACAGGAATAGGGAGAACCAATGAGAGACTAGCTGGAGGTGTCTGGACGGGCAAATTTAACTCTCATTTCCCACCAGGAAGAGGAAATAACCAAAGGCTAAGCGTGCGGTGCCGGAACCAGATTAGGGCCTGAAGCCATCCTGCGGTGTTGCGGCCAGCTCACAAGAAAACAAGTTGAAGAAAGGAGCTCAGGGGCACTGTAATTCACAAACCTGCAGAGTTATAAATGACAACTATCGTCCAAAAATATACTGAAGTAAGGCTGCCAAGAGGACTTGAAAGCGGGGCAGAATTGCAGGAAACCGATTTCAGGAGGTAGACTGGAATTGCATTGAAAGCATAGGAAAAGAGGCAGAACGTCCACAATGATGCACTTGGCCAAAAAGGGCGTATGCGTTTTTTCCTGAATATATTCAGGAAAAAACGCATACGCCCTTTTTGGCCAACCAAGCAAGCTTGCAAAGGAAATCTGCACTACAATGAAGTCTCACTTCCCCCCAGTCAAAAGGGCCATCTGAAAAAAGTGTAAAATCCAGGAAGGCAGGACAGGCCATGGAGAACTGGGAGCCTTGTTATGCTGATGGGCGGGATGTAAATTGCCAACAGACACTCGGGAGAAGTGTATGGTGTTTCCTGAAACATCTAAAAAACAAAGCAACAGAGCCTAGGGCACTTCCACTTATGGTCCTATAGCTTAGGGAAATTAAAATCAAAAAGATACAGCCACCCCAATGTTTGGGACGCCTCTGTTTACAAGAACCTCGTTTACCGTACAAGTTCAATATCACAGAAAGTGAAAAATGGATAAAGAACTTGTGGTACTTACGTACAATGCAGTATCACTCAGCAGTGAAATCTATGTCATCAGGCCCGTAGCAGCACAATGAGTGGATTCAGGTACGATGATTCTAACTGAAATAAGTCACACAGAAAAAGAAACATCATAAGATATCAGTAATACACGGAATGTAAACTTGGCTACACAGGAACTGAATTACAGAACAGAACAGGGTCTCAAATTGAGAAAACCAACTTATGCTTGCTTAAGGGGAAAGGTGAGTTGGGGTGCTGCATAAAACCAGAGATTGAAATGAGCACAGATAAAGTTCCTTAAGGCAAATATGGAATAGACCAGAGCTACTCCTTGCTCAACGAAATGGACTCAACACCCCATATTAAACGCCTAAGAATGTACCTGACTAGTAAGTATCTTAAAACCTATGGATTGCTATGTCTCCAAAAGAGAATCAAGCGTGTGTACAGGGGCATAAACGCAGCAGTGATAGGATTGGAGAGGTTCGGTGAGCAAATGAAGTCCATTTGAAGTCATATTGCATGGTACCCATTCCACGGGTTTCAACTACCCAGGTTTAAGGTATTCTTCCTTCAGCTAAAACATGCATGTGGAACCTAGAGTATGATCAACCATGTGATCGGGAGATGTGTTCAAATATGTCTCAGTTTTCATACCCTGGTACTCGGGTGCAACATTCCAGACGCTTTACTAACACTCTCCCGACTTGGAGAGTCAGTCCCTTTAACCTCCTGTTTGGCCCAGTTTGCAATTTCTGCGGAAGATGAACAGGAATAGGGAGAACCAATGAGAGACTAGCTGGAGGTATCGGTACGGGCAAATTTAACTCTCATTTCCCACCAGGAAGAGGAAATAACCAAAGGCTCAGCGTGCCGTGCCGGAACCAGATTAGGGTCTGAAGCCATCCTGCGGTGTTGCGGCCAGCTCACAAGAAAGCGAGTTGAAGAAAGGAGCTCAGGGGCACTGTAATTCACAAACCTGCAGAGTTATAAATGACAGCTATTGTCCAAAAATATACTGAAGTAAGGCTGCCAAGAGGACTTGAAAGCGGGGCAGAATTGCAGGAAACCGATTTCAGGAGGTAGACTGGAATTGCATTGAAAGCATAGGAAAAGAGGCAGAACGTCCACAATGATGCACTTGGCCAAAAAGGGCGTATGCGTTTTTTCCTGAATATATTCAGGAAAAAACGCATACGCCCTTTTTGGCCAACCAAGCAAGTTTGCAAAGGAAATCTGCACTACAATGAAGTCTCACTTCCCCCCGGTCAAAAGGGCCATCTGAAAAAAGTGTAAAATCCAGCAAGGCAGGACAGGCCATGGAGAACTGGGAGCCTTGTTATGCTGATGGGCTGGATGTAAATTGCCAACAGACACTCGGGAGAAGTGTATGGTGTTTCCTGAAACATCTAAAAAACAAAGCAACAGAGCCTAGGGCACTTCCACTTATGGTCCTATAGTTTAGGGAAATTAAAATCAAAAAGACACAGCCACCCCAAAGTTTGGGACGCCTCTGTTTACAAGAACCTCGTTTACAGTACAAGTTCAACATCGCAGAAAGTGAAAAATGGATAAAGAAGTTGCGGTATTTACTTACAAAGCAATATCACTCAGCAATGAAATCTATGTCATCAGGCCCTTAGCAGCACAATGAGTGGATTCAGGTATGATGATTCTAACTGAAATAAGTCACACAGAAAAAGAAACATCATAAGATATCACTAATACACGGAATGTAAACTTGGTTACACAGGAACTGAATTCCAAAACAGAACAGCGTCTCAAATTTAGAAAACCAACTTATGCTTGCTTAAGGGGAAAGGTGAGTTGGGGTGCTGCATAAAACCAGAGATTGAAATGAGCACAGATAAAGTTCCTTAAGCCAAATATGGAATAGACAAGAGCTACTCCTTGCTCAACGAAATGGACTCAGCACCCCATATTAAACGCCTAAGAATGTACCTGACTAGTAAGTATCTTAAAACCTATGGATTGCTATGTCTCCAAAAGAGAATCAAGCGTGTGTACAGGGGCATAAACGCAGCAGTGATAGGATTGGAGAGGTTCGGTGAGCAAATGAAGACCCTTTGAAGTCAATTTGCATGGTACCCATTACACGGGTCTCAACTCTACAGGTTTAAGGTATTCTTCCTTCAGCTAAAACATGCATGTGGAACCTAGAGTATGATCAACCATGTGATCGGGAGACGTGTTCAAATATGTCTCAGTTTTCATACCCTGGTACTCGGGTGCAACATTCCAGACGGTTTACTAACACTCTCCCGACTTGGAGAGTCAGTCCCTTTAACCTCCTGTTTGGCCCAGTTTGCAATTTCTGCGGAAGATGAACAGGAATAGGGAGAACCAATGAGAGACTAGCTGGAGGTGTCTGGACGGGCAAATTTAACTCTCATTTCCCACCAGGAAGAGGAAATAACCAAAGGCTCAGCGTGCTGTGCCGGAACCAGATTAGGGACTGAAGCCATCCTGCGGTGTTGTGGTCAGGTCACAAGAAAGCGAGTTGAAGAAAGGAGCTCAGGGGCACTGTAATTCACAAATCTGCAAAGTTATAAATGACAGCTATCGTCCAAAAATATACTGAAGTAAGGCTGCCAAGAGGACTTGAAAGCGGGGCAGAATTGCAGTAACCGATTTCAGGAGGTAGACTGGAATTGCATTGAAAGCATAGGAAAAGAGGCAGAACGTCCACAATGATGCACTTGGCCAAAAAGTGCGTATGCGTTTTTTCCTGAATATATTCAGGAAAAAACGCATACGCCCTTTTTGGCCAACCAAGCAAGCTTGCAAAGGAAATCTGCACTACAATGAAGTCTCACTTCCCCCCGGTCAAAAGGGCCATCTGAAAAAAGTGTAAAATCCAGAAAGGCAGGACAGGCCATGGAGAACTGGGAGCCTTGTTATGCTGATGGACGGGATGTAAATTGCCAACAGACACTCGGGAGAAGTGTATGTTGTTTCCTGAAACATCTAAGAAACAAAGCAACAGAGCCTAGGGCACTTCCACTTATGGCCCTATAGCTTAGGGAAATTAAAATCAAAACGACACAGCCACCCCAAAGTTTGGGACGGCTCTGTTTACAACAACGTCGTTTACCGTACAAGTTCAATATCACAGAAAGTGAAAAATGGATAAAGAACTTGTGGTACTTACGTACAATGCAGTATCACTCAGCAGTGCAATCTATGTCATCAGGCCCGTAGCAGCACAATGAGTGGATTCAGGTACGATGATTCTAACTGAAATAAGTCACACAGAAAAAGAAACATCATAAGATATCAGTAATACACGGAATGTAAACTTGGCTACACAGGAACTGAATTACAGAACAGAACAGGGACTCAAATTTAGAAAACCAACTTATGCTTGCTTGAGGGTAAGGTGAGTTGGGATGCTGCATAAAAGCAGAGATTGAAATGAGCACAGATAAAGTTCCTTAAGCCAAATATGGAATAGACAAGAGCTACTCCTTGCTCAACGAAATGGATTCAACACCGCATATTAAACGCCTAAGAATGTACCTGACTCTTAAGTATCTTAAAACCTATGGATTGCTATGTCTCCGAAAGAGAATCAAGCATGTGTACAGGGACATAAACGCAGCAGTGATAGGATTGGAGAGGTTCAGTGAGCAAATGAAGACCCTTTGAAGTCATATTGCATGGTACCCATTCCACGGGTTTCAACTACCCAGGTTTAAGGTATTCTTCCTTCAGCGAAAACATGCATGTGGAACCTAGAGTATGATCAACCATGTGATCGGGAGACGTGTTCAAATATGTCTCAGTTTTCGTACCCTGGTACTCGGGTGCCACATTCCAGACGCTTTACTAACACTCTCCCGACTTGGAGAGTCAGTCCCTTTAACCTCCTGTTTGGCCCAGTTTGCAATTTCTGCGGAAGATGAACAGGAATAGGGAGAACCAATGAGAGACTAGCTGGAGGTGTCTGGACGGGCAAATTTAACTCTCATTTCCCACCAGGAAGAGGAAATAACCAAAGGCTAAGCGTGCGGTGCCGGAACCAGATTAGGGCCTGAAGCCATCCTGCGGTGTTGCGGCCAGCTCACAAGAAAACAAGTTGAAGAAAGGAGCTCAGGGGCACTGTAATTCACAAACCTGCAGAGTTATAAATGACAACTATCGTCCAAAAATATACTGAAGTAAGGCTGCCAAGAGGACTTGAAAGCGGGGCAGAATTGCAGGAAACCGATTTCAGGAGGTAGACTGGAATTGCATTGAAAGCATAGGAAAAGAGGCAGAACGTCCACAATGATGCACTTGGCCAAAAAGGGCGTATGCGTTTTTTCCTGAATATATTCAGGAAAAAACGCATACGCCCTTTTTGGCCAACCAAGCAAGCTTGCAAAGGAAATCTGCACTACAATGAAGTCTCACTTCCCCCCAGTCAAAAGGGCCATCTGAAAAAAGTGTAAAATCCAGGAAGGCAGGACAGGCCATGGAGAACTGGGAGCCTTGTTATGCTGATGGGCGGGATGTAAATTGCCAACAGACACTCGGGAGAAGTGTATGGTGTTTCCTGAAACATCTAAAAAACAAAGCAACAGAGCCTAGGGCACTTCCACTTATGGTCCTATAGCTTAGGGAAATTAAAATCAAAAAGATACAGCCACCCCAATGTTTGGGACGCCTCTGTTTACAAGAACCTCGTTTACCGTACAAGTTCAATATCACAGAAAGTGAAAAATGGATAAAGAACTTGTGGTACTTACGTACAATGCAGTATCACTCAGCAGTGAAATCTATGTCATCAGGCCCGTAGCAGCACAATGAGTGGATTCAGGTACGATGATTCTAACTGAAATAAGTCACACAGAAAAAGAAACATCATAAGATATCAGTAATACACGGAATGTAAACTTGGCTACACAGGAACTGAATTACAGAACAGAACAGGGTCTCAAATTGAGAAAACCAACTTATGCTTGCTTAAGGGGAAAGGTGAGTTGGGGTGCTGCATAAAACCAGAGATTGAAATGAGCACAGATAAAGTTCCTTAAGGCAAATATGGAATAGACCAGAGCTACTCCTTGCTCAACGAAATGGACTCAACACCCCATATTAAACGCCTAAGAATGTACCTGACTAGTAAGTATCTTAAAACCTATGGATTGCTATGTCTCCAAAAGAGAATCAAGCGTGTGTACAGGGGCATAAACGCAGCAGTGATAGGATTGGAGAGGTTCGGTGAGCAAATGAAGTCCATTTGAAGTCATATTGCATGGTACCCATTCCACGGGTTTCAACTACCCAGGTTTAAGGTATTCTTCCTTCAGCTAAAACATGCATGTGGAACCTAGAGTATGATCAACCATGTGATCGGGAGATGTGTTCAAATATGTCTCAGTTTTCATACCCTGGTACTCGGGTGCAACATTCCAGACGCTTTACTAACACTCTCCCGACTTGGAGAGTCAGTCCCTTTAACCTCCTGTTTGGCCCAGTTTGCAATTTCTGCGGAAGATGAACAGGAATAGGGAGAACCAATGAGAGACTAGCTGGAGGTATCGGTACGGGCAAATTTAACTCTCATTTCCCACCAGGAAGAGGAAATAACCAAAGGCTCAGCGTGCCGTGCCGGAACCAGATTAGGGTCTGAAGCCATCCTGCGGTGTTGCGGCCAGCTCACAAGAAAGCGAGTTGAAGAAAGGAGCTCAGGGGCACTGTAATTCACAAACCTGCAGAGTTATAAATGACAGCTATTGTCCAAAAATATACTGAAGTAAGGCTGCCAAGAGGACTTGAAAGCGGGGCAGAATTGCAGGAAACCGATTTCAGGAGGTAGACTGGAATTGCATTGAAAGCATAGGAAAAGAGGCAGAACGTCCACAATGATGCACTTGGCCAAAAAGGGCGTATGCGTTTTTTCCTGAATATATTCAGGAAAAAACGCATACGCCCTTTTTGGCCAACCAAGCAAGTTTGCAAAGGAAATCTGCACTACAATGAAGTCTCACTTCCCCCCGGTCAAAAGGGCCATCTGAAAAAAGTGTAAAATCCAGCAAGGCAGGACAGGCCATGGAGAACTGGGAGCCTTGTTATGCTGATGGGCTGGATGTAAATTGCCAACAGACACTCGGGAGAAGTGTATGGTGTTTCCTGAAACATCTAAAAAACAAAGCAACAGAGCCTAGGGCACTTCCACTTATGGTCCTATAGTTTAGGGAAATTAAAATCAAAAAGACACAGCCACCCCAAAGTTTGGGACGCCTCTGTTTACAAGAACCTCGTTTACAGTACAAGTTCAACATCGCAGAAAGTGAAAAATGGATAAAGAAGTTGCGGTATTTACTTACAAAGCAATATCACTCAGCAATGAAATCTATGTCATCAGGCCCTTAGCAGCACAATGAGTGGATTCAGGTATGATGATTCTAACTGAAATAAGTCACACAGAAAAAGAAACATCATAAGATATCACTAATACACGGAATGTAAACTTGGTTACACAGGAACTGAATTCCAAAACAGAACAGCGTCTCAAATTTAGAAAACCAACTTATGCTTGCTTAAGGGGAAAGGTGAGTTGGGGTGCTGCATAAAACCAGAGATTGAAATGAGCACAGATAAAGTTCCTTAAGCCAAATATGGAATAGACAAGAGCTACTCCTTGCTCAACGAAATGGACTCAGCACCCCATATTAAACGCCTAAGAATGTACCTGACTAGTAAGTATCTTAAAACCTATGGATTGCTATGTCTCCAAAAGAGAATCAAGCGTGTGTACAGGGGCATAAACGCAGCAGTGATAGGATTGGAGAGGTTCGGTGAGCAAATGAAGACCCTTTGAAGTCAATTTGCATGGTACCCATTACACGGGTCTCAACTCTACAGGTTTAAGGTATTCTTCCTTCAGCTAAAACATGCATGTGGAACCTAGAGTATGATCAACCATGTGATCGGGAGACGTGTTCAAATATGTCTCAGTTTTCATACCCTGGTACTCGGGTGCAACATTCCAGACGGTTTACTAACACTCTCCCGACTTGGAGAGTCAGTCCCTTTAACCTCCTGTTTGGCCCAGTTTGCAATTTCTGCGGAAGATGAACAGGAATAGGGAGAACCAATGAGAGACTAGCTGGAGGTGTCTGGACGGGCAAATTTAACTCTCATTTCCCACCAGGAAGAGGAAATAACCAAAGGCTCAGCGTGCTATGCCGGAACCAGATTAGGGACTGAAGCCATCCTGCGGTGTTGTGGTCAGGTCACAAGAAAGCGAGTTGAAGAAAGGAGCTCAGGGGCACTGTAATTCACAAATCTGCAAAGTTATAAATGACAGCTATCGTCCAAAAATATACTGAAGTAAGGCTGCCAAGAGGACTTGAAAGCGGGGCAGAATTGCAGTAACCGATTTCAGGAGGTAGACTGGAATTGCATTGAAAGCATAGGAAAAGAGGCAGAACGTCCACAATGATGCACTTGGCCAAAAAGTGCGTATGCGTTTTTTCCTGAATATATTCAGGAAAAAACGCATACGCCCTTTTTGGCCAACCAAGCAAGCTTGCAAAGGAAATCTGCACTACAATGAAGTCTCACTTCCCCCCGGTCAAAAGGGCCATCTGAAAAAAGTGTAAAATCCAGAAAGGCAGGACAGGCCATGGAGAACTGGGAGCCTTGTTATGCTGATGGACGGGATGTAAATTGCCAACAGACACTCGGGAGAAGTGTATGTTGTTTCCTGAAACATCTAAGAAACAAAGCAACAGAGCCTAGGGCACTTCCACTTATGGTCCTATAGCTTAGGGAAATTAAAATCAAAAAGACACAGCCACCCCAATTTGAGACGCCTCTGTTTACAAGAACCTCATTTACCGTACAAGTTCTCTATCACAGAAAGTGAAAAATGGATAAAGAACTTGTGGTACTTACGTACAATGCAGTATCACTCAGCAATGAAATCTATGTCATCAGGCCCGTAGCAGCACAATGAGTGGATTCAGGTACGATGATTCTAACTGAAATAAGTCACACAGAAAAAGAAACATCATAAGATATCACTAATACACGGAATGTAAACTAGGCTACACAGGAACTGAATTCCAAAACAGAACAGGGTCTCAAATTTAGAAAACCAACTTCTGCTTGCTTAAGGGGAAAGGTGAGTTGGGGTGCTGCATAAAACCAGAGATTGAAATGAGCACAGATAAAGTTCCTTAAGCCAAATATGGAATAGACAAGAGCTACTCCTTGCTCAACGAAATGGACTCAACACCCCATATTAAACGCCTAAGAATGTACCTGACTAGTAAGTATCTTAAAACCTATGGATTGCTATGTCTCCGAAAGAGAATCAAGCATGTGTACAGGGGCATAAACGCAGCAGTGATAGGATTGGGGAGGTTCGCTGAGCAAACGAAGACCCTTTGAAGTCATATTGCATGGTACCCATTACACGGGTCTCAACTCTCCAGGTTTAAGGTATTCTTCCTTCAGCTAAAACATGCATGTGGAACCCAGAGTATGAACGGGAGACGTGTTCAAATATGTCTCAGTTTTCCTCCCCTGGTACTCGGGTGCAACATTCCAGATGCTTTACTAACACTCTCCCCACTTGGAGAGTCAGCGCCTTTAACCTCCTGTTTGGTCCAGTTTGCAATTTCTGCGGAAGATGAACAGGAATAGGGAGAACCAATGAGAGACTAGCTGGAGGTGTCTGGACGGGCAAATTTAACTCTCATTTCCCACCAGGAAGAGGAAATAACCAAAGGCGCAGCGTGCCGTGCCGGAACCAGATTAGGGCCTGAAGCCATCCTGCGGTGTTGCGGCCAGCTCACAAGAAAGCGAGTTGAAGAAAGGAGCTCAGGGGCACTGTAATTCACAAATCTGCAGAGTTATAAATGACAGCTATCGTCTAAAAATATACTGAAGTAAGGCTGCCAAGAGGACTTGAAAGCGGGGCAGAATTGCAGGAAACCGATTTCAGGAGGTAGACTGGAATTGCATTGAAAGCATAGGAAAAGAGGCAGAACGTCCACAATGATGCACTTGGCCAAAAAGGGCGTATGCGTTTTTTCCTGAATATATTCAGGAAAAAACGCATACGCCCTTTTTGGCCAACCAAGCAAACTTGCAAAGGAAATCTGCACTACAATGAAGTCTCACTTCCCCCCGGTCAAAAGGGCCATCTGAAAAAAGTGTAAAATCCAGAAAGGCAGGACAGGCCATGGAGAACTGGGAGCCTTGTTATGCTGATGGGCGGGATGTCAATTGCCAACAGACACTCGGGAGAAGTGTATGGTGTTTCCTGAAACATCTAAAAAACAAAGCAACAGAGCCTAGGGCACTTCCACTTATGGTCCTATAGATTAGGGAAATTAAAATCAAAAAGACACAGCCACCCCAAAGTTTGGGACGCCTCTGTTTACAAGAACCTCGTTTACCGTACAAGTTCAATATCACAGAAAGTGAAAAATGGATAAAGAACTTGTGGTACTTACGTACAATGCAGTATCACTCAGCAATGAAATCTATGTCATCAGACCCGTAGCAGCATAATGAGTGGATTCAGGTACGATGATTCTAACTGAAATAAGTCACACAGAAAAAGAAACATCATAAGATATCACTAATACATGGAATGTAAACTGGGCTACACAGGAACTGAATTCCAAAACAGAACAGGGTCTCAAATTTAGAAAACCAAGTTATGCTTGCTTAAGGGGAAAGGTGAGTTGGGGTGCTGCATAAAACCAGAGATTGAAATGAGCACAGATAAAGTTCCTTAAGCCAAATATGGAATAGACAACAGCTACTCCTTGCTCAACGAAATGGACTCATCACCGCATATTAAACGCCTAAGAATGTACCTGACTAGTAAGTATCTTAAAACCTATGGATTGCTATGTGTCCGAAAGAGAATCAAGATTGTGTACGGGGCATAAACGCAGCAGTGATAGGATTGGAGAGGTTCGGTGAGCAAATGAAGACCCTTTGCAGTCATATTGCATGGTACCCATTCCACGGGTTTCAACTACCCAGGTTTAAGGTATTCTTCCTTCAGCTAAAACATGCATGTGGAACCTAGAGTATGATCAACCGTGTGAACGGGAGACGTGTTCAAATATGTCTCAGTTTTCATACCCTGGTACTCGGGTGCAACATTCCAGACTCTTTACTAACATTCTCCCGACTTGGAGAGTCAGTCCCTTTAACCTCCTGTTTGGCCCAGTTTGCAATTTCTGCGGAAGATGAACAGGAATAGGGAGAACCAATGAGAGACTAGCTGGAGGTGTCTGGACGGGCAAATTTAACTCTCATTTCCCACCAGGAAGAGGAAATAACCAAAGGCTCAGCGTGCTGTGCAGGAACCAGATTAGGGCCTGAAGCCATCCTGCGGTGTTGCGGCCAGCTCAAAAGAAAGCAAGTTGAAGAAAGGAGCTCAGGGGCACTGTAATTCACAAACCTGCAGAGTTATAAATGACAGCTATCGTCCAAAAATATATTGAAGTAAGGCTGCCAAGAGGACTTGAAAGCGGGGCAGAATTGCAGGAAACTGATTTCAGGAGGTAGACTGGAATTGCATTGAAAGCATAGGAAAAGAGGCAGAACGTCCACAATGATGCACTTGGCCAAAAAGGGCGTATGCGTTTTTTCCTGAATATATTCAGGAAAAAACTCATACGCCCTTTTTGGCCAACCAAGCAAGCTTGCAAAGGAAATCTGCACTACAATGAAGTCTCACTTCCCCCCTGTCAAAAGGGCCATCTGAAAAAAGTGTAAAATCCAGAAAGGCAGGACAGGCCATGGAGAACTGGGAGCCTTGTGATGCTGATGGGCGGGATGTAAATTGCCAACAGACACTCGGGAGAAGTGTATGGTGTTTCCTGAAACATCTAAGAAACAAAGCAACAGAGCCTAGGGCACTTCCACTTATGGTCCTATAGCTTAGGGAAATTAAAATCAAAAAGACACAGCCACCCCAAAGTTTGGGACGCCTCTGTTTACAAGAACCTCGTTTACAGTACAAGTTCAACATCACAGAAAGTGAAAAATGGATAAAGAAGTTGTGGTATTTACTTACAAAGCAATATCACTCAGCAATGAAATCTATGTCATCAGGCACTTAGCAGCACAATGAGTGGATTCAGGTATGATGATTCTAACTGAAATAAGTCACACAGAAAAAGAAACATCATAAGATATCACTAATACACGGAATGTAAACTTGGCTACACGGGAACTGAATTACAGAACAGAAAAGGGTCTCAAATTTAGAAAACCACCTTATGCTTGCTTAAGGGGAAAGGTGAGTTGGGGTGCTGCATAAAACCAGAGATTGAAATGAGCACAGATAAAGTTCCTTAAGCCAAATATGGAATAGACAAGAGCTACTCCTTGCTCAACGAAATGGACTCAACACCGCATATTAAACGCCTAAGAATGTACCTGACTAGTAAGTATCTTAAAACCTATGGATTGCTATGTCTCCGAAAGAGAATCAAGCGTGTGTACAGGGGCATAAACGCAGCAGTGATAGGATTGCAGAGGTTCGGTGAGCAAATGAAGACCCTTTGCAGTCATATTGCATGGTACCCATTCCACGGGTTTCAACTACCCAGGTTTAAGGTATTCTTCCTTCAGCTAAAACATGCATGTGGAACCTAGAGTATGATCAACCATGTGATCGGGAGACGTGTTCAAATATGTCTCAGTTTTCCTCCCCTGGTACTTGGGTGCAACATTCCAGACGCTTTACTAACACTCTCCCCACTTGGAGAGACAGCGCCTTTAACCTCCTGTTTGGCCCAGTTTGCAATTTCTGCGGAAGATGAACAGGAATAGGGAGAACCAATGAGAGACTAGCTGGAGGTGTCTGGACGGGCAAATTTAACTCTCATTTCCCACCAGGAAGAGGAAATAACCAAAGGCTCAGCGTGCCATGCCGGAACCAGATTAGGGCCTGAAGCCATCCTGCGGTGTTGCGGCCAGCTCACAAGAAAGCGAGTTGAAGAAAGGAGCTCAGGGGCACTGTAATTCACAAACCTGCAGAGTTATAAATGACAGCTATCGTCCCAAATTATACTGAAGTAAGGCTGCCAAGAGGACTTGAATGCGGGTCAGAATTGCAGGAAACCGATTTCAGGAGGTAGACTGGAATTGCATTGAAAGCATAGGAAAAGAGGCAGAACGTCCACAATGATGCACTTGGCCCAAAAGGGCGTATGCGTTTTTTCCTGAATATATTCAGGAAAAAACGCATACGTCCTTTTTGGCCAACCAAGCAAACTTGCAAAGGAAATCTGCACTACAATGAAGTCTCACTTCCCCCCGGTAAAAAGGGCCATCTGAAAAAAGTGTAAAATCCAGAAAGGCAGGACAGGCCATGGAGAACTGGGAGCCTTGTTATGCTGATGGGCGGGATGTAAATTGCCAACAGACACTCGGGAGAAGTGTATGGTGTTTCCTGAAACATCTAAGAAAGAAAGCAACAGAGCCTAGGGCACTTCCACTTATGGTCCTATAGCTTAGGGAAATTAAAATCAAAAAGATACAGCCACCCCAATGTTTGGGACGCCTCTGTTTACAAGAACCTCGTTTACCGTACAAGTTCAATATCACAGAAAGTGAAAAATGGATAAAGAACTTGTGGTACTTACGTACAATGCAGTAGCACTCAGCAGTGAAATCTATGTCATCAGGCCCGTAGCAGCACAATGAGTGGATTCAGGTACGATGATTCTAACTGAAATAAGTCACACAGAAAAAGAAACATCATAAGATATCAGTAATACACGGAATGTAAACTTGACTACACAGGAACTGAATTACAGAACAGAACAGGGTCTCAAATTTAGAAAACCAACTTATGCTTGCTTAAGGGTAAAGGTGAGTTGGGGTGCTGCATAAAACCAGAGATTGAAATGAGCACAGATAAAGTTCCTTAAGCCAAATATGGAATAGACAAGAGCTACTCCTTGCTCAACGAAATGGACTCAACACCGCATATTAAACGCCTAAGAATGTACCTGACTCTTAAGTATCTTAAAACCTATGGATTGCTATGTCTCCGAAAGAGAATCAAGCATGTGTACAGGGACATAAACGCAGCAGTGATAGGATTGGAGAGGTTCGGTGAGCAAATGAAGACCCTTTGAAGTCATATTGCATGGTACCCATTACACGGGTCTCAACTCTCCAGGTTTAAGGTATTCTTCCTTCAGCTAAAACATGCATGTGGAACCCAGAGTATGATCAACCGTGTGAACGGGAGACGTGTTCAAATATGTCTCAGTTTTCCTCCCCTGGTACTCGGGTGCAACATTCCAGACGCTTTACTAACACTCTCCCCACTTGGAGAGTCAGCGCCTTTAACCTCCTGTTTGGCCCAGTTTGCAATTTCTGCGGAAGATGAACAGGAATAGGGAGAACCAATGAGAGACTAGATGGAGGTGTCTGGACGGGCAAATTTAACTCTCATTTCCCACCAGGAAGAGGAAATAACCAAAGGCTCAGTGTGCCGTGCCAGAACCAGATTAGGGCCTGAAGCCATCCTGCGGTGTTGCGGCCAGGTCACAAGAAAGCGAGTTTAAGAAAGGAGCTCAGGGGCACTGTAATTCACAAACCTGCAGAGTTATAAATGACAACTATCGTCCAAAAATATACTGAAGTAAGGCTGCCAAGAGGACTTGAAAGCGGGGCAGAATTGCAGGAAACCGATTTCAGGAGGTAGACTGGAATTGCATTGAGCATAGGAAAAGAGGCAGAACGTCCACAATGATGCACTTGGCCAAAAAGGGTGTATGCGTTTTTTCCTGAATATATTCAGGAAAAAACGCATACGCCCTTTTTGGCCAACCAAGCAAACTTGCAAAGGAAATCTGCACTACAATGAAGTCTCACTTCCCCCCGGTCAAAAGGGCCATCTGAAAAAAGTGTAAAATCCAGAAAGGCAGGACAGGCCATGGAGAACTGGGAGCCTTGTTATGCTGATGGGCGGGATGTAAACTGCCAACAGACACTCGGGAGAAGTGTATGGTGTTTCCTGAAACATGTAAGAAACAAAGCAACAGAGCCTAGGGCACTTTCACTTATGGTCCTACAGCTTAGGGAAATTAAAATCAAAAAGACACAGCCACCCCAAAGTTTGGGACGCCTCTGTTTACAAGAACCTCGTTTACCGTACAAGTTCAATATCACAGAAAGTGAAAAATGGATAAAGAACTTGTGGTACTTACGTACAATGCAGTATCACTCAGCAATGAAATCTATGTCATCAGGCCCTTAGCAGCACAATGAGTGGATTCAGGTATGATGATTCTAAGTGAAATAAGTCACACAGAAAAAGAAACATCATAAGATATCACTAATACACGGAATGTAAACTTGGCTACACAGGAACTGAATTCCAAAACAGAACAGGGTCTCAAATTTAGAAAACCAACTTATGCTTGCTTAAGGGGAAAGGTGAGTTGGGGTGCTGCATAAAACCAGAGATTGAAATGAGCACAGATAAAGTTCCTTAAGCCAAATATGGAATAGACAAGAGCTACTCCTTGCTCAACGAAATGGACTCAACATCCCATATTAAACGCCTAAGAATGTACCTGACTAGTAAGTATCTTAAAACCTATGGATTGCTATGTCTCCAAAAGAGAATCAAGCGTGTGTACAGGGGCATAAACGCAGCAGTGATAGGATTGGAGAGGTTCGGTGAGCAAATGAAGACCCTTTGAAGTCATATTGCATGGTACCCATTACACGGGTCTCAACTCTCCAGGTTTAAGGTATTCTTCCTTCAGCTAAAACATGCATGTGGAACCCAGAGTATGATCAACCGTGTGAACGGGAGACGTGTTCAAATATGTCTCAGTTTTCCTCCCCTGGTACTCGGGTGCAACATTCCAGATGCTTTACTAACTCTCTCCCGACTTGGAGAGTCAACGCCTTTAACCTCCTGTTTGGCCCAGTTTACAATTTCTGCGGAAGATGAACAGGAATAGGGAGAACCAATGAGAGACTAGCTGGAGGTGTCTGGACGGGCAAATTTAACTCTCATTTCCCACCAGGAAGAGGAAATAACCAAAGGCTCAGCGTGCCGTGCCGGAACCAGATTAGAGCCTGAAGCCATCCTGCGGTGTTGCGGCCAGCTCACAAGAAAGCGAGTTGAAGAAAGCAGCTCAGGGGCACTGTAATTCACAAACCTGCAGAGTTATAAATGACAGCTATCGTCCAAAAATATACTGAAGTAAGGCTGCCAAGAGGACTTGAAAGCGGGGCAGAATTGCAGGAAACCGATTTCAGGAGGTAGACTGGAATTGCATTGAAAGCATAGGAAAAGAGGCAGAACGTCCACAATGATGCACTTGGCCAAAAAGGGCGTATGCATTTTTTCCTGAATATATTCAGGAAAAAACGCATACGCCCTTTTTGGCCAACCAAGCAAGCTTGCAAAGGAAATCTGCACTACAATGAAGTCTCACTTCCCCCCGGTCAAAAGGGCCATCTGAAAAAAGTGTAAAATCCAGCAAGGCAGGACAGGCCATGGAGAACTGGGAGCCTTGTTATGCTGACGGGCGGGATGTACAATGCCAACAAACACTCGGGAGAAGTGTATGGTGTTTCCTGAAACATCTAAAAAACAAAGCAACAGAGCCTAGGACACTTCCACTTATGGTCCTATAGCTTAGGGAAATTAAAATCAAAAAGACACAGCCACCCCAAAGTTTGGGACGCCTCTGTTTACAAGAACCTCATTTACAGTACAAGTTCAACATCGCAGAAAGTGAAAAATGGATAAAGAAATTGTGGTATTTACTTGCAAAGCAATATCACTCAGCAATGAAATCTATGTCATCAGGCCCTTAGCAGCACAATGAGTGGATTCAGGTATGATGATTCTAACTGAAATAAGTCACACAGAGAAAGAAACATCATAAGGTATCAGTAATACACGGAATGTAAACTTGGTTACAAAGGAACTGAATTACAGAACAGAACAGGGTTTCAAATTTAGAAAACCAATTTATGCTTGCTTAAGGGGAAAGGTGAGTTGGGGTGCTGCATAAAACCAGAGATTGAAATGAGCACAGATAAAGTTCCTTAAGCCAAATATGGAATAGACAAGAGCTACTCCTTGCTCAATGAAATGGACTCAACACCCCATATTAAACGCCTAAGAATGTACCTGACTCTTAAGTATCTTAAAACCTATGGATTGCTATGTCTCCGAAAGACAATCAAGTGTGTGTACGGGGCATAAACGCAGCAGTGATAGGATTGGAGAGGTTCGGTGAGCAAATGAAGACCCTTTGCAGTCATATTGCATGGTACCCATTCCACGGGTTTCAACTACCCAGGTTTAAGGTATTCTTCCTTCAGCTAAAACATGCATGTGGAACCTAGAGTATGATCAACCATGTGATCGGGAGACGGGTTCAAATATGTCTCAGTTTTCATACCCTGGTACTCGGGTGCAACATTCCAGACTCTTTACTAACACTCTCCCGACTTGGAGAGTCAGTCCCTTTAACCCCCTGTTTGGCCCAGTTTGCAATTTCTGCGGAAGATGAACAGGAATAGGGAGTACCAATGAGAGACTAGCTGGAGGTGTCTGGACGGGCAAATTTAACTCTCATTTCCCACCAGGAAGAGGAAATAACCAAAGGCTCAGCGTGCTGTGCCGGAACCAGATTAGGGCCTGAAGCCATCCTGCGGTGTTGCGGCCAGGTCACAAGAAAGCGAGTTGAATAAAGGAGCTCAGGGGCACTGTAATTCACAAATCTGCAGAGTTATAAATGACAGCTATCGTCCAAAAATATACTGAAGTAAGGCTGCCAAGAGGACTTGAAAGCGGGGCAGAATTGCAGGAAACCGATTTCAGGAGGTAGACTGGAATTGCATTGAAAGCATAGGAAAAGAGGCAGAATGTCCACAATGATGCACTTGGCCAAAAAGGGCATATGCGTTTTTTCCTGAATATATTCAGGAAAAAACGCATACGCCCTTTTTGGCCAACCAAGCAAGCTTGCAAAGGAAATCTGCACTACAATGAAGTCTCACTTCCCCCCGGTCAAAAGGGCCATCTGAAAAAAGTGTAAAATCCAGCAAGGCAGGACAGGCCATGGAGAACTGGGAGCCTTGTTATGCTGATGGGCGGGATGTAAATTGCCAACAGACACTGGGGAGAAGTGTATGGTGTTTCCTGAAACATCTAAAAAACAAAGCAACAGAGCCTAGGACACTTCCACTTATGGTCCTATAGCTTAGGGAAATTAAAATGAAAAAGACACAGCCACCCCAAAGTTTGGGACGCCTCTGTTTACAAGAACCTCGTTTACAGTACAAGTTCAACATCGCAGAAAGTGAAAAATGGATAAAGAAGTTGTGGTATTTACTTACAAAGCAGTATCACTCAGCAATGAAATCTATGTCATCAGGCCCTTAGCAGCACAATGAGTGGATTCAGGTATGATGATTCTAACTGAAATAAGTCACACAGAAAAAGAAACATCATAAGGTATCACTAATACACGGAATGTAAACTTGACTACACAGGAACTGAATTACAGAACAGAACAGGGTCTCAAATTTAGAAAACCAACTTATGCTTGCTTAAGGGGAAAGGTGAGTTGGGGTGCTGCATAAAACCAGAGATTGAAATGAGCACAGATAAAGTTCCTTAAGCCAAATATGGAATAGACAAGAGCTACTCCTTGCTCAACGAAATGGACTCAACACCCCATATTAAACGCCTAAGAATGTACCTGACTAGTAAGTATCTTAAAACCTATGGATTGCTATGTCTCCATGAGAGAGTCAAGCGTGTGTACAGGGGCATAAACGCAGCAGTGATAGGATTGGAGAGGTTCGGTGAGCAGATGAAGACCCTTTGAAGTCATATTGCATGGTACCCATTACACGGGTCTCAACTCTCCAGGTTTAAGATATTCTTCCTTCAGCTAAAACATGCATGTGGAACCCAGAGTATGATCAACCGTGTGAACGGGAGACGTGTTCAAATATGTCTCAGTTTTCCTCCCCTGGTACTCGGGTGCAACATTCCAGACGCTTTACTAACACTCTCCCCACTTGGAGAGTCAGCGCCTTTAACCTCCTGTTTGGTCCAGTTTGCAATTTCTGCGGAAGATGAACAGGAATAGGGAGAACCAATGAGAGACTAGCTGGAGGTGTCTGGACGGGCAAATTTAACTCTCATTTCCCACCAGGAAGAGGAAATAACCAAAGGCTCAGCGTGCCGTGCCGGAACCAGATTAGGGCCTGAAGCCATCCTGCGGTGTTGCGGCCAGCTCAAAAGAAAGCGAGTTGAAGAAAGGAGCTCAGGGGCACTGTAATTCACAAACCTGCAGAGTTATAAATGACAGCTATCGTCCAAAAATATACTGAAGTAAGGCTGCCAAGAGGACTTTAAAGCGGGGCAGAATTGCAGGAAACCGATTTCAGGAGGTATACTGGAATTGCATTGAAAGCATAGGAAAAGAGGCAGAACGTCCACAATGATGCACTTGGCCAAAAAGGGCGTATGCGTTTTTTCCTGAATATATTCAGGAAAAAACGCATACGCCCTTTTTGGCCAACCAAGCAATCTTGCAAAGGAAATCTGCACTACAATGAAGTCTCACTTCCCCCCGGTCAAAAGGGCCATCTGAAAAAAGTGTAAAATCCAGCAAGGCAGGACAGGCCATGGAGAACTGGGAGCCTTGTTATGCTGATGGGCGGGATGTAAATTGCCAACAGACACTGGGGAGAAGTGTATGGTGTTTCCTGAAACATCTAAGAAACAAAGCAACAGAGCCTAGGGCACTTCCACTTATGGTCCTATAGCTTAGGGAAATTAAAATCAAAAAGACACAGCCACCCCAATTTGGGACGCCTCTGTTTACAAGAACCTCATTTACCGTACAAGTTCAATATCACAGAAAGTGAAAAATGGATAAAGAACTTGTGGTACTTACGTACAATGCAGTATCACTCAGCAATGAAATCTATGTCATCAGGCCCGTAGCAGCATAATGAGTGGATTCAGGTACGATGATTCTAACTGAAATAAGTCACACAGAAAAAGAAACATCATAAGGTATCAGTAATACACGGAATGTAAACTTGGCTACACAGGAACTGAATTACAGAACAGAACAGGGTCTCAAATTTAGAAAACCAACTTATGCTTGCTTAAGGGGAAAGGTGAGTTGGGGTGCTGCATAAAACCAGAGATTGAAATGAGCACAGATAAAGTTCCTTAAGCCAAATATGGAATAGACAAGAGCTACTAATTGCTCAACGAAATGGACTCAACACCGCATATTAAACGCCTAAGAATGTACCTGACTAGTAAGTATCTTAAAACCTATGGATTGCTATGTCTCCGAAAGACAATCAAGTGTGTGTACGGGGCATAAACACAGCAGTGATAGGATTGGAGAGGTTCGGTGAGCAAATGAAGACCCTTTGCAGTCATATTGCATGGTACCCATTCCACGGGTTTCAACTCTCCAGGTTTAAGGTATTCTTCCTTCAGCTAAAACATGCATGTGGAACCTAGAGTATGATCAACCATGTGATCGGGAGACGTGTTCAAATATGTCTCAGTTTTCATACCCTGGTACTCGGGTGCAACATTCCAGACGCTTTACTAACACTCTCCCGACTTGGAGAGTCAGTCCCTTTAAACTCCTGTTTGGCCCAGTTTGCAATTTCTGCGGAAGATGAACAGGAATAGGGAGAACCAATGAGAGACTAGCTGGAGGTGTCTGG
Source organism: Globicephala melas (assembly GCF_963455315.2). Lineage (NCBI taxonomy): Eukaryota > Metazoa > Chordata > Mammalia > Artiodactyla > Delphinidae > Globicephala > Globicephala melas. Next base: position 235,637 of record NW_027207270.1, read on the forward strand.
ACGGGCAAATTTAACTCTCATTTCCCACCAGGAAGAGGAAATAACCAAAGGCTCAGCGTGCTGTGCCGGAACCAGATTAGGGCCTGAAGCCATCCTGCGGTGTTGCGGCCAGGTCACAAGAAAGCGAGTTGAAGAAATGAGCTCAGGGGCACTGTAATTCACAAATCTGCAGAGTTATAAATGACAGCTATCGTCCAAAAATATACTGAAGTAAGGCTACCAAGAGGACTTGAAAGCGGGGCAGAATTGCAGGAAACCGATTTCAGGAGGTAGACTGGAATTGCATTGAAAGCATAGGAAAAGAGGCAGATCGTCCACAATGATGCACTTGGCCAAAAAGTGCGTATGCGTTTTTTCCTGAATATATTCAGGAAAAAACGCATACGCCCTTTTTGGCCAACCAAGCAAGCTTGCAAAGGAAATCTGCACTACAATGAAGTCTCACTTCCCCCCGGTCAAAAGGGCCATCTGAAAAAAGTGTAAAATCCAGAAAGGCAGGACAGGCCATGGAGAACTGGGAGCCTTGTTATGCTGATGGGCGGGATGTAAATTGCCAACAGGCAATCGGGAGAAGTGTATGGTGTTTCCTGAAACATCTAAGAAACAAAGCAACAGAGCCTAGGGCACTTCCACTTATGGTCCTATAGCTTAGGGAAATTAAAATCAAAAAGACACAGCCACCCCAATTTGGGACGCCTCTGTTTACAAGAACCTCATTTACCGTACAAGTTCAATATCACAGAAAGTGAAAAATGGATAAAGAACTTGCGGTACTTACGTACAATGCAGTATCACTCAGCAATGAAATCTATGTCATCAGGCCCGTAGCAGCATAATGAGTGGATTCAGGTACGATGATTCTAACTGAAATAAGTCACACAGAAAAAGAAACATCATAAGATATCACTAATACACGGAATGTAAACTTGGCTACACAGGAACTGAATTCCAAAACAGAACAGGGTCTCAAATTTAGAAAACCAACTTATGCTTGCTTAAGGGGAAAGGTGAGTTGGGGTGCTACATAAAACCAGAGATTGAAATGAGCACAGATAAAGTTCCTTAAGCCAAATATGGAATAGACAAGAGCTACTCCTTGCTCAACGAAATGGACTCAACACCGCATATTAAACGCCTAAGAATGTACCTGACTAGTATCTTAAAACCTATGGATTGCTATGTCTCCATAAGAGAATCAAGAGTGTGTACAGGGGCATAAACGCAGCAGTGATAGGATTGGAGAGGTTCGGTGAGCAGATGAAGACCCTTTGAAGTCATATTGCATGGTACCCATTACATGGGTCTCAACTCTCCAGGTTTAAGGTATTCTTCCTTCAGCTAAAACATGCATGTGGAACCCAGAGTATGATCAACCGTGTGAACGGGAGACGTGTTCAAATATGTCTCAGTTTTCCTCCCCTGGTACTCGGGTGCAACATTCCAGACGCTTTACTAACACTCTCCCCACTTGGAGAGTCAGCGCCTTTAACCTCCTGTTTGGCCCAGTTTGCAATTTCTGCGGAAGATGAACAGGAATAGGGAGAACCAATGAGAGACTAGCTGGAGGTGTCTGGACGGGCAAATTTAACTCTCATTTCCCACCAGGAAGAGGAAATAACCAAAGGCTCAGCGTGCCGTGGGGGAACCAGATTAGGGCCTGAAGCCATCCTGCGGTGTTGCGGCCAGCTCACAAGAAAGCGAGTTGAAGAAAGGAGCTCAGGGGCACTGTAATTCACAAACCTGCAGAGTTATAAATGACAGCTATCGTCCAAAAATATACTGAAGTAAGGCTGCCAAGAGGACTTGAAAGCCGGGCAGAATTGCAGGAAACCAATTTCAGGAGGTAGACTGGAATTGCATTGAAAGAATAGGAAAAGAGGCAGAACGTCCACAATGATGCACTTGGCCAAAAAGGGCGTATGCGTTTTTTCCTGAATATATTCAGGAAATTTTCCTGAATATATTCAGGAAAAAACGCATACGCCCTTTTTGGCCAACCAAGCAAGCTTGCAAAGGAAATCTGCACTACAATGAAGTCTCACTTCCCCCCGGTCAAAAGGGCCATCTGAAAAAAGTGTAAAATCCAGCAAGGCTGGACAGGCCATGGAGAACTGGGAGCCTTGTTATGCTGATGGGCGGGATGTAAATTGCCAACAGACACTCGGGAGAAGTGTATGGTGTTTCCTGAAACATCTAAAAAACAAAGCAACAGAGCCTAGGGCACTTCCACTTATGGTCCTATAGCTTAGGGAAATTAAAATCAAAAAGACACAGCCACCCCAAAGTTTGGGACGCCTCTGTTTACAAGAACCTCATTTACAGTACAAGTTCAACATCGCAGAAAGTGAAAAATGGAAAAAGAAGTTGTGGTATTTACTTACAAAGCAATATCACTCAGCAATGAAATCTATGTCATCAGGCCCTTAGCAGCACAATGAGTGGATTCAGGTATGATGATTCTAACTGAAATAAGTCACACAGAAAAAGAAACATCATAAGATATCACTAATACACGGAATGTAAACTTGGCTACACAGGAACTGAATTCCAAAACAGAACAGGGTCTCAAATTTAGAACACCAACTTATGCTTGCTTAAGTGGAAAGGTGAGTTGGGGTGCTGCATAAAACCAGAGATTGAAATGAGCACAGATAAAGTTCCTTAAGCCAAATATGGAATAGACAAGAGCTACTCCTTGCTCAACGAAATGGACTCAACACCCCATATTAAACGCCTAAGAATGTACCTGACTAGTAAGTATCTTAAAACCTATGGATTGCTATGTCTCCGAAAGACAATCAAGTGTGTGTACGGGGCATAAACGCAGCAGTGATAGGATTGGAGAGGTTCGGTGAGCAAATGAAGACCCTTTGCAGTCATATGGCATGGTACCCATTCCACGGGTTTCAACTACCCAGGTTTAAGGTATTCTTCCTTCAGCTAAAACATGCATGTGGAACCTAGAGTATGATCACCCATGTGATCGGGAGACGTGTTCAAATATGTCTCAGTTTTCATACCCTGGTACTCGGGTGCAACATTCCAGACGCTTTACTAACATTCTCCCCACTTGGAGAGTCAGCGCCTTTAACCTCCTGTTTGGCCCAGTTTGCAATTTCTGCGGAAGATGAACAGGAATAGGGAGAACCAATGAGAGACTAGCTGGAGGTGTCTGGACGGGCAAATTTAACTCTCATTTCCCACCAGGAAGAGGAAATAACCAAAGGCTCAGCATGCTGTGCCGGAACCAGATTAGGGCCTGAAGCCATCCTGCGGTGTTGCAGCCAGCTCAAAAGAAAGCGAGTTGAAGAAAGGAGCTCAGGGGCACTGTAATTCACAAACCTGCAGAGTTATAAATGACAGCTATCGTCCAAAAATATACTGAAGTAAGGCTGCCAAGAGGACTTTAAAGCGGGGCAGAATTGCAGGAAACCGATTTCAGGAGGTATACTGGAATTGCATTGAAAGCATAGGAAAAGAGGCAGAACGTCCACAATGATGCACTTGGCCAAAAAGGGCGTATGCGTTTTTTCCTGAATATATTCAGGAAAAAACGCATACGCCCTTTTTGGCCAACCAAGCAAGCTTGCAAAGGAAATCTGCACTACAATGAAGTCTCACTTCCCCCCGGTCAAAAGGGCCATCTGAAAAAAGTGTAAAATCCAGCAAGGCAGGACAGGCCATGGAGAACTGGGAGACTTGTTATGCTGATGGGCGGGATGTAAATTGCCAACAGACACTCGGGAGAAGTGTATGGTGTTTCCTGAAACATCTAAGAAACAAAGCAACAGAGCCTAGGGCACTTCCACTTATGGTCCTATAGCTTAGGGAAATTAAAATCAAAAAGACACAGCCACCCCAATTTGGGACGCCTCTGTTTACAAGAACCTCATTTACCGTACAAGTTCAATATCACAGAAAGTGAAAAATGGATAAAGAACTTGTGGTACTTACATACAATGCAGTATCACTCAGCAATGAAATCTATGTCATCAGGCCCGTAGCAGCATAATGAGTGGATTCAGGTACGATGATTCTAACTGAAATAAGTCACACAGAAAAAGAAACATCATAAGATTTCACTAATACACGGAATGTAAACTTGACTACACAGGAACTGAATTACAGAACAGAACAGGGTCTCAAATTTAGAAAACCAACTTATGCTTGCTTAAGGGGAAAGGTGAGTTGGGGTGCCACATAAAACCAGAGATTGAAATGAGCACAGATAAAGTTCCTTAAGCCAAATATGGAATAGACAAGAGCTACTCCTTGCTCAACGAAATGGACTCAACACCGCATATTAAACGCCTAAGAATGTACCTGACTAGTATCTTAAAACCTATGGATTGCTATGTCTCCATAAGAGAATCAAGCATGTGTACAGGGGCATAAACGCAGCAGTGATAGGATTGGAGAGGTTCGGTGAGCAGATGAAGACCCTTTGAAGTCATATTGCATGGTACCCATTACACGGGTCTCAACTCTCCAGGTTTAAGGTATTCTTCCTTCAGCTAAAACATGCATGTGGAACCCAGAGTATGATCAACCGTGTGAACGGGAGACGTGTTCAAATATGTCTCAGTTTTCCTCCCCTGGCACTCGGGTGCAACATTCCAGATGCTTTACTAACACTCTCCCGACTTGGAGAGTCAGCGCCTTTAACCTCCTGTTTGGCCCAGTTTGCAATTTCTGCGGAAGATGAACAGGAATAGGGAGAACCAATGAGAGACTAGCTGGAGGTGTCTGGACGGGCAAATTTAACTCTCATTTCCCACCAGGAAGAGGAAATAACCAAAGGCTCAGCGTGCCGTGCCGGAAGCAGATTAGAGCCTGAAGCCATCCTGCGGTGTTGCGGCCAGCTCAAAAGAAAGCGAGTTGAAGAAAGGAGCTCAGGGGCACTGTAATTCACAAACCTGCAGAGTTATAAATGACAGCTATCGTCCAAAAATATACTGAAGTAAGGCTGCCAAGAGGACTTGAAAGCGGGGCAGAATTGCAGGAAACCGATTTCAGGAGGTAGACTGGAATTGCATTGAAAGCATAGGAAAAGAGGCAGAACGTCCACAATGATGCACTTGGCCAAAAAGGGCGTATGCGTTTTTTCCTGAATATATTCAGGAAAAAACGCATACGCCCTTTTTGGCCAAGCAAGCAAGCTTGCAAAGGAAATCTGCACTACAATGAAGTCTCACTTCCCCCTGGTCAAAAGGGCCATCTGAAAAAAGTGTAAAATCCAGAAAGGCAGGACAGGCCATGGAGAACTGGGAGCCTTGTTATGCTGATGGGCGGGATGTAAATTGCCAACAGACACTCGGGAGAAGTGTATGGTGTTTCCTGAAACATCTAAAAAACAAAGCAACAGAGCCTAGGGCACTTCCACTTATGGTCCTATAGCGTAGGGAAATTAAAATCAAAAAGACACAGCCACCCCAAAGTTTGGGACGCCTCTGTTTACAAGAACCTCGTTTACAGTACAAGTTCAACATCGCAGAAAGTGAAAAATGGATAAAGAAATTGTGGTATTTACTTACAAAGCAATATCACTCAGCAATGAAATCTATGTCATCTGGCCCTTAGCAGCACAATGAGTGGATTCAGGTATGATGATTCTAACTGAAATAAGTCACACAGAAAAAGAAACATCATAAGATATCACTAATACACGGAATGTAAACTTGGCTACACAGGAACTGAATTCCAAAACAGAACAGCGTCTCAAATTTAGAAAACCAACTTATGCTTGCTTAAGGGGAAAGGTGAGTTGGGGTGCTGCATAAAACCAGAGATTGAAATGAGCACAGATAAAGTTCCTTAAGCCAAATATGGAATAGACAAGAGCTACTCCTTGCTCAACGAAATGGACTCAACACCCCATATTAAACGCCTAAGAATGTACCTGACTAGTAAGTATCTTAAAACCTATGGATTGCTATGTCTCCATGAGAGAGTCAAGCGTGTGTACAGGGGCATAAACGCAGCAGTGATAGGATTGGAGAGGTTCGGTGAGCAGATGAAGACCCTTTGAAGTCATATTGCATGGTACCCATTCCACGGGTCTCAACTCTCCAGGTTTAAGATATTCTTCCTTCAGCTAAAACATGCATGTGGAACCCAGAGTATGATCAACCGTGTGAACGGGAGACGTGTTCAAATATGTCTCAGTTTTCCTCCCCTGGTACTCGGGTGCAACATTCCAGATGCTTTACTAACACTCTCCCCACTTGGAGAGTCAGCGCCTTTAACCTCCTGTTTGGTCCAGTTTGCAATTTCTGCGGAAGATGAACAGGAATAGGGAGAACCAATGAGAGACTAGCTGGAGGTGTCTGGACGGGCAAATTTAACTCTCATTTCCCACCAGGAAGAGGAAATAACCAAAGGCTCAGCGTGCCGTGCCGGAACCAGATTAGGGCCTGAAGCCATCCTGCGGTGTTGCGGCCAGCTCAAAAGAAAGCGAGTTGAAGAAAGGAGCTCAGGGGCACTGTAATTCACAAACCTGCAGAGTTATAAGTGACAGCTATCGTCCAAAAATATACTGAAGTAAGGCTGCCAAGAGGACTTGAAAGCGGGGCAGAATTGCAGGAAACCGATTTCAGGAGGTAAACTGGAATTGCATTGAAAGCATAGGAAAAGAGGCAGAACGTCCACAATGATGCACTTGGCCAAAAAGGGCGTATGCGTTTTTTCCTGAATATATTCAGGAAAAAACGCATACGCCCTTTTTGGCCAAGCAAGCAAGCTTGCAAAGGAAATCTGCACTACAATGAAGTCTCACTTCCCCCCGGTCAAAAGGGCCATCTGAAAAAAGTGTAAAATCCAGAAAGGCAGGACAGGCCATGGAGAACTGGGAGCCTTGTTATGCTGATGGGCGGGATGTAAATTGCCAACAGACACTCGGGAGAAGTGTATGGTGTTTCCTGAAACATCTAAAAAACAAAGCAACAGAGCCTAGGGCACTTCCACTTATGGTCCTATAGCGTAGGGAAATTAAAATCAAAAAGACACAGCCACCCCAAAGTTTGGGACGCCTCTGTTTACAAGAACCTCGTTTACAGTACAAGTTCAACATCGCAGAAAGTGAAAAATGGATAAAGAAATTGTGGTATTTACTTACAAAGCAATATCACTCAGCAATGAAATCTATGTCATCAGGCCCTTAGCAGCACAATGAGTGGATTCAGGTATGATGATTCTAACTGAAATAAGTCACACAGAAAAAGAAACATCATAAGATATCACTAATACACGGAATGTAAACTTGGCTACACAGGAACTGAATTCCAAAACAGAACAGCGTCTCAAATTTAGAAAACCAACTTATGCTTGCTTAAGGGGAAAGGTGAGTTGGGGTGCTGCATAAAACCAGAGATTGAAATGAGCACAGATAAAGTTCCTTAAGCCAAATATGGAATAGACAAGAGCTACTCCTTGCTCAACGAAATGGACTCAACACCCCATATTAAACGCCTAAGAATGTACCTGACTAGTAAGTATCTTAAAACCTATGGATTGCTATGTCTCCATGAGAGAGTCAAGCGTGTGTACAGGGGCATAAACGAAGCAGTGATAGGATTGGAGAGGTTCAGTGAGCAGATGAAGACCCTTTGAAGTCATATTGCATGGTACCCATTACACGGGTCTCAACTCTCCAGGTTTAAGATATTCTTCCTTCAGCTAAAACATGCATGTGGAACCCAGAGTATGATCAACCGTGTGAACGGGAGACGTGTTCAAATATGTCTCAGTTTTCCTCCCCTGGTACTCGGGTGCAACATTCCAGACGCTTTACTAACACTCTCCCCACTTGGAGAGTCAGCGCCTTTAACCTCCTGTTTGGTCCAGTTTGCAATTTCTGCGGAAGATGAACAGGAATAGGGAGAACCAATGAGAGACTAGCTGGAGGTGTCTGGACGGGCAAATTTAACTCTCATTTCCCACCAGGAAGAGGAAATAACCAAAGGCTCAGCGTGCCGTGCCGGAACCAGATTAGGGCCTGAAGCCATCCTGCGGTGTTGCGGCCAGCTCAAAAGAAAGCGAGTTGAAGAAAGGAGCTCAGGGGCACTGTAATTCACAAACCTGCAGAGTTATAAGTGACAGCTATCGTCCAAAAATATACTGAAGTAAGGCTGCCAAGAGGACTTTAAAGCGGGGCAGAATTGCAGGAAACCGATTTCAGGAGGTAAACTGGAATTGCATTGAAAGCATAGGAAAAGAGGCAGAACGTCCACAATGATGCACTTGGCCAAAAAGGGCGTATGCGTTTTTTCCTGAATATATTCAGGAAAAAACGCATACGCCCTTTTTGGCCAACCAAGCAAGCTTGCAAAGGAAATCTGCACTACAATGAAGTCTCACTTCCCCCCGGTCAAAAGGGCCATCTGAAAAAAGTGTAAAATCCAGAAAGGCAGGACAGGCCATGGAGAACTGGGAGCCTTGTTATGCTGATGGGCGGGATGTAAATTGCCAACAGACACTGGGGAGAAGTGTATGGTGTTTCCTGAAACATCTAAGAAACAAAGCAACAGAGCCTAGGGCACTTCCACTTATGGTCCTATAGCTAAGGGAAATTAAAATCAAAAAGACACAGCCACCCCAATTTGGGACGCCTCTGTTTACAAGAACCTCATTTACCGCACAAGTTCAATATCACAGAAATTGAAAAATGGATAAAGAACTTGTGGTACTTACGTACAATGCAGTATCACTCAGCAATGAAATCTATGTCATCAGGCCCGTAGCAGCATAATGAGTGGATTCAGGTACGATGATTCTAACTGAAATAAGTCACACAGAAAAAGAAACATCATAAGATATCACTAATACACTTAATGTAAACTTGGCTACACAGGAACTGAATTACAGAACAGAACAGGGTCTCAAATTTAGAAAACCAACTTATGCTTGCTTAAGGGGAAAGGTGAGTTGGGGTGCTGCATAAAACCAGAGATTGAAATGAGCACAGATAAAGTTCCTTAAGCCAAATATGGAATAGACAAGAGCTACTCCTTGCTCAACGAAATGGACTCAACACCCCATATTAAACGCCTAAGAATGTACCTGACTAGTAAGTATCTTAAAACCTATGGATTGCTATGTCTCCATAAGAGAATCAAGCGTGTGTACAGGGGCATAAACGCAGCAGTGATAGGATTGGAGAGGTTCGGTGAGCAGATGAAGACCCTTTGAAGTCATATTGCATGGTACCCATTACACGGGTCTCAACTCTCCAGGTTTAAGGTATTCTTCCTTCAGCTAAAACATGCATGTGGAACCCAGAGTATGATCAACCGTGTGAACGGGAGACGTGTTCAAATATGTCTCAGTTTTCCTCCCCTGGTACTCGGGTGCAACATTCCAGACGCTTTACTAACACTCTCCCCACTTGGAGAGTCAGCGCCTTTAACATCCTGTTTGGCCCAGTTTGCAATTTCTGCGGAAGATGAACAGGAATAGGGAGAACCAATGAGAGACTAGCTGGAGGTGTCTGGACGGGCAAATTTAACTCTCATTTCCCACCAGGAAGAGGAAATAACCAAAGGCTCAGCGTGCCGTGCCGGAACCAGATTAGGGCCTGAAGCCATCCTGCGGTGTTGCGGCCAGCTCAAAAGAAAGCGAGGTGAAGAAAGGAGCTCAGGGGCACTGTAATTCACAAACCTGCAGAGTTATAAGTGACAGCTATCGTCCAAAAATATACTGAAGTAAGGCTGCCAAGAGGACTTGAAAGCGGGGCAGAATTGCAGGAAACCGATTTCAGGAGGTAAACTGGAATTGCATTGAAAGCATAGGAAAAGAGGCAGAACGTCCACAATGATGCACTTGGCCAAAAAGGGCGTATGCGTTTTTTCCTGAATATATTCAGGAAAAAACGCATACGCCCTTTTTGGCCAACCAAGCAAGCTTGCAAAGGAAATCTGCACTACAATGAAGTCTCACTTCCCCCCGGTCAAAAGGGCCATCTGAAAAAAGTGTAAAATCCAGAAAGGCAGGACAGGCCATGGAGAACTGGGAGCCTTGTTATGCTGATGGGCGGGATGTAAATTGCCAACAGACACTCGGGAGAAGTGTATGGTGTTTCCTGAAACATCTAAGAAACAAAGCAACAGAGCCTAGGGCACTTCCACTTATGGTCCTATAGCTAAGGGAAATTAAAATCAAAAAGACACAGCCACCCCAATTTGGGACGCCTCTGTTTACAAGAACCTCATTTACCGTACAAGTTCAATATCACAGAAATTGAAAAATGGATAAAGAATTTGTGGTACTTACGTACAATGCAGTATCACTCAGCAATGAAATCTATGTCATCAGGCCCGTAGCAGCATAATGAGTGGATTCAGTTATGATGATTCTAACTGAAATAAGTCACACAGAAAAAGAAACATCATAAGATATCACTAATACACGGAATGTAAACTTGGCTACACAGGAACTGAATTACAGAACAGAACAGGGTCTCAAATTTAGAAAACCAACTTATGCTTGCTTAAGGGGAAAGGTGAGTTGGGGTGCTGCATAAAACCAGAGATTGAAATGAGCACAGATAAAGTTCCTTAAGCCAAATATGGAATAGACAAGAGCTACTCCTTGCTCAACGAAATGGACTCAACACCCCATATTAAACGCCTAAGAATGTACCTGACTAGTAAGTATCTTAAAACCTATGGATTGCTATGTCTCCATAAGAGAATCAAGCGTGTGTACAGGGGCATAAACGCAGCAGTGATAGGATTGGAGAGGTTCGGTGAGCAGATGAAGACCCTTTGAAGTCATATTGCATGGTACCCATTACACGGGTCTCAACTCTCCAGGTTTAAGGTATTCTTCCTTCAGCTAAAACATGCATGTGGAACCCAGAGTATGATCAACCGTGTGAACGGGAGACGTGTTCAAATATGTCTCAGTTTTCCTCCCCTGGTACTCGGGTGCAACATTCCAGACGCTTTACTAACACTCTCCCCACTTGGAGAGTCAGCGCCTTTAACATCCTGTTTGGCCCAGTTTGCAATTTCTGCGGAAGATGAACAGGAATAGGGAGAACCAATGAGAGACTAGCTGGAGGTGTCTGGACGGGCAAATTTAACTCTCATTTCCCACCAGGAAGAGGAAATAACCAAAGGCTCAGCGTGCCGTGCCGGAACCAGATTAGGGCCTGAAGCCATCCTGCGGTGTTGCGGCCAGCTCACAAGAAAGCGAGTTGAAGAAAGGAGCTCAGGGGCACTGTAATTCACAAACCTGCAGAGTTATAAATGACAGCTATCGTCCAAAAATATACTGAAGTAAGGCTGCCAAGAGGACTTGAAAGCCGGGCAGAATTGCAGGAAACCAATTTCAGGAGGTAGGCTGGAATTGCATTGAAAGCATAGGAAAAGAGGCAGAACGTCCACAATGATGCACTTGGCCAAAAAGGGCGTATGCGTTTTTTCCTGAATATATTCAGGAAAAAACGCATACGCCCTTTTTGGCCAACCAAGCAAGCTTGCAAAGGAAATCTGCACTACAATGAAGTCTCACTTCCCCCCGGTCAAAAGGGCCATCTGAAAAAAGTGTAAAATCCAGCAAGGCAGGACAGGCCATGGAGAACTAGGAGCCTTGTTATGCTGATGGGCGGGATGTAAATTGCCAACAGACACTCGGGAGAAGTGTATGGTGTTTCCTGAAACATCTAAAAAACAAAGCAACAGAGCCTAGGACACTTCCACTTATGGTCCTATAGCTTAGGGAAATTAAAATCAAAAAGACACAGCCACCCCAAAGTTTGGGACTTCTCTGTTTACAAGAACCTCATTTACAGTACAAGTTCAACATCGCAGAAAGTGAAAAATGGATAAAGAAATTGTGGTATTTACTTGTAAAGCAATATCACTCAGCAATGAAATCTATGTCATCAGGCCCTTAGCAGCACAATGAGTGGATTCAGGTATGATGATTCTAACTGAAATAAGTCACACAGAAAAAGAAACATCATAAGGTATCAGTAATACACGGAATGTAAACTTGGCTACACAGGAACTGAATTACAGAACAGAACAGGGTCTCAAATTTAGAAAACCAACTTATGCTTGCTTAAGGGGAAAGGTGAGTTGGGGTGCTGCATAAAACCAGAGATTGAAATGAGCACAGATAAAGTTCCTTAAGCCAAATATGGAATAGACAAGAGCTACTCCTTGCTCAACGAAATGGACTCAACATCCCATATTAAACGCCTAAGAATGTACCTGACTCTTAAGTGTCTTAAAACCTATGGATTGCTATGTCTCCAAAAGAGAATCAAGCGTGTGTACAGGGGCATAAACGCAGCAGTGATAGGATTGGAGAGGTTCGGTGAGCAAATGAAGACCCTTTGAAGTCATATTGCATGGTACCCATTACACGGGTCTCAACTCTCCAGGTTTAAGTTATTCTTCCTTCAGCTAAAACATGCATGTGGAACCCAGAGTATGATCAACCGTATGAACGGGAGACGTGTTCAAATATGTCTCGTTTTCCTCCCCTGGTACTCGGGTGCAACATTCCAGATGCTTTACTAACACTCTCCCGACTTGGAGAGTCAGCGCCTTTAACCTCCTGTTTGGCCCAGTTTGCAATTTCTGCGGAAGATGAACAGGAATAGCGAGAACCAATGAGAGACTAGCTGGAGGTGTCTGGACGGGCAAATTTAACTCTCATTTCCCACCAGGAAGAGGAAATAACCAAAGGCTCAGCGTGCCCTGCAGGAACCAGATTAGGGCTTGAAGCCATCCTGCGGTGTTGCGGCCAGCTCACAAGAAAACGAGTTGAAGAAAGGAGCTCAGGGGCACTGTAATTCACAAACCTGCAGAGTTATAAATGACAACTATCGTCCAAAAATATACTGAAGTAAGGCTTCCAAGAGGACTTGAAAGCGGGGCAGAATTGCAGGAAACCGATTTCAGGAGGTAGACTGGAATTGCATTGAAAGCATAGGAAAAGAGGCAGAACGTCCACAATGATGCACTTGGCCAAAAAGGGCGTATGCGTTTTTTCCTGAATATATTCAGGAAAAAACGCATACGCCCTTTTTGGCCAACCAAGCAAGCTTGCAAAGGAAATCTGCACTACAATGAAGTCTCACTTCCCCTCAGTCAAAAGGGCCATCTGAACAAAGTGTAAAATCCAGAAAGGCAGGACAGGCCATGGAGAACTGGGAGCCTTGTTATGCTGATGGGCGGGATGTAAATTGCCAACAGACACTCGGGAGAAGTGTATGGTGTTTCCTGAAACATCTAAAAAACAAAGCAACAGAGCCTAGGGCACTTCCACTTATGGTCCTATAGCTTAGGGAAATTAAAATCAAAAAGATACAGCCACCCCAATGTTTGGGACGCCTCTGTTTACAAGAACCTCGTTTACCGTACAAGTTCAATATCACAGAAAGTGAAAAATGGATAAAGAACTTGTGGTACTTACGTACAATGCAGTATCACTCAGCAGTGAAATCTATGTCATCAGGCCCGTAGCAGCACAATGAGTGGATTCAGGTACGATGATTCTAACTGAAATAAGTCACACAGAAAAAGAAACATCATACGATATCAGTAATACACGGAATGTAAACTTGGCTACACAGGAACTGAATTACAGAACAGAACAGGGTCTCAAATTTAGAAAACCAACTTATGCTTGTTTAAGGGTAAAGGTGAGTTGGGGTGCTGCATAAAACCAGAGATTGAAATGAGCACAGATAAAGTTCCTTAAGCCAAATATGGAATAGACAAGAGCTACTCCTTGCTCAACGAAATGGACTCAACACCGCATATTAAACGCCTAAGAATGTACCTGACTCTTAAGTATCTTAAAACCTATGGATTGCTATGTCTCCGAAAGAGAATCAAGCATGTGTACAGGGACATAAACGCAGCAGTGATAGGATTGGAGAGGTTCGGTGAGCAAATGAAGACCCTTTGAAGTCATATTGCATGGTACCCATTCCACGGGTTTCAACTACCCAGGTTTAAGGTATTCTTCCTTCAGCTAAAACATGCATGTGGAACCTAGAGTATGATCAACCATGTGATCGGGAGACGTGTTCAAATATGTCTCAGTTTTCGTACCCTGGTACTCGGGTGCAACATTCCAGACGCTTTACTAACACTCTCCCGACTTGGAGAGTCAGTCCCTTTAACCTCCTGTTTGGCCCAGTTTGCAATTTCTGCGGAAGATGAACAGGAATAGCGAGAACCAATGAGAGACTACCTGGAGGTGTCTGGACGGGCAAATTTAACTCTCATTTCCCACCAGGAAGAGGAAATAACCAAAGGCTCAGCGTGCCGTGCCGGAACCAGATTAGGGCCTGAAGCCATCCTGCGGTGTTGCGGCCAGCTCACAAGAAAACGAGTTGAAGAAAGGAGCTCAGGGGCACTGTAATTCACAAACCTGCAGAGTTATAAATGACAACTATCGTCCAAAAATATACTGAAGTAAGGCTGCCAAGAGGACTTGAAAGCGGGGCAGAATTGCAGGAAACCGATTTCAGGAGGTAGACTGGAATTGCATTGAAAGCATAGGAAAAGAGGCAGAACGTCCACAATGATGCACTTGGCCAAAAAGGGCGTATGCGTTTTTTCCTGAATATATTCAGGAAAAAACGCATACGCCCTTTTTGGCCAACCAAGCAAGCTTGCAAAGGAAATCTGCACTACAATGAAGTCTCACTTCCCCCCGGTCAAAAGGGCCATCTGAACAAAGTGTAAAATCCAGAAAGGCAGGACAGGCCATGGAGAACTGGGAGCCTTGTTATGCTGATGGGCGGGATGTAAATTGCCAACAGACACTCGGGAGAAGTGTATGGTGTTTCCTGAAACATCTAAAAAACAAAGCAACAGAGCCTAGGGCACTTCCACTTATGGTCCTATAGCTTAGGGAAATTAAAATCAAAAAGATACAGCCACCCCAATGTTTGGGACGCCTCTGTTTACAAGAACCTCGTTTACCGTACAAGTTCAATATCACAGAAAGTGAAAAATGGATAAAGAACTTGTGGTACTTATGTACAATGCAGTATCACTCAGCAGTGAAATCTATGTCATCAGGCCCGTAGCAGCACAATGAGTGGATTCAGGTACGATGATTCTAACTGAAATAAGTCACACAGAAAAAGAAACATCATACGATATCAGTAATACACGGAATGTAAACTTGGCTACACAGGAACTGAATTACAGAACAGAACAGGGTCTCAAATTTAGAAAACCAACTTATGCTTGCTTAAGGGGAAAGGTGAGTTGGGGTGCTGCATAAAACCAGAGATTGAAATGAGCACAGATAAAGTTCCTTAAGCCAAATATGGAATAGACAAGAGCTACTCCTTGCTCAACGAAATGGACTCAACACCCCATATTAAACGCCTAAGAATGTACCTGACTAGTAAGTATCTTAAAACCTATGGATTGCTATGTCTCCATAAGAGAATCAAGCGTGTGTACAGGGGCATAAACGCAGCAGTGATAGGATTGGAGAGGTTCGGTGAGCAGATGAAGACCCTTTGAAGTCATATTGCATGGTACCCATTACACGGGTCTCAACTCTCCAGGTTTAAGGTATTCTTCCTTCAGCTAAAACATGCATGTGGAACCCAGAGTATGATCAACCGTGTGAACGGGAGACGTGTTCAAATATGTCTCAGTTTTCCTCCCCTGGTACTCGGGTGCAACATTCCAGACGCTTTACTAACACTCTCCCCACTTGGAGAGTCAGCGCCTTTAACATCCTGTTTGGCCCAGTTTGCAATTTCTGCGGAAGATGAACAGGAATAGGGAGAACCAATGAGAGACTAGCTGGAGGTGTCTGGACGGGCAAATTTAACTCTCATTTCCCACCAGGAAGAGGAAATAACCAAAGGCTCAGCGTGCCGTGCCGGAACCAGATTAGGGCCTGAAGCCATCCTGCGGTGTTGCGGCCAGCTCAAAAGAAAGCGAGGTGAAGAAAGGAGCTCAGGGGCACTGTAATTCACAAACCTGCAGAGTTATAAGTGACAGCTATCGTCCAAAAATATACTGAAGTAAGGCTGCCAAGAGGACTTGAAAGCGGGGCAGAATTGCAGGAAAGCGATTTCAGGAGGTAAACTGGAATTGCATTGAAAGCATAGGAAAAGAGGCAGAACGTCCACAATGATGCACTTGGCCAAAAAGGGCGTATGCGTTTTTTCCTGAATATATTCAGGAAAAAACGCATACGCCCTTTTTGGCCAACCAAGCAAGCTTGCAAAGGAAATCTGCACTACAATGAAGTCTCACTTCCCCCCGGTCAAAAGGGCCATCTGAAAAAAGTGTAAAATCCAGAAAGGCAGGACAGGCCATGGAGAACTGGGAGCCTTGTTATGCTGATGGGCGGGATGTAAATTGCCAACAGACACTCGGGAGAAGTGTATGGTGTTTCCTGAAACATCTAAGAAACAAAGCAACAGAGCCTAGGGCACTTCCACTTATGGTCCTATAGCTAAGGGAAATTAAAATCAAAAAGACACAGCCACCCCAATTTGGGACGCCTCTGTTTACAAGAACCTCATTTACCGTACAAGTTCAATATCACAGAAATTGAAAAATGGATAAAGAATTTGTGGTACTTACGTACAATGCAGTATCACTCAGCAATGAAATCTATGTCATCAGGCCCGTAGCAGCATAATGAGTGGATTCAGTTATGATGATTCTAACTGAAATAAGTCACACAGAAAAAGAAACATCATAAGATATCACTAATACACGGAATGTAAACTTGGCTACACAGGAACTGAATTACAGAACAGAACAGGGTCTCAAATTTAGAAAACCAACTTATGCTTGCTTAAGGGGAAAGGTGAGTTGGGGTGCTGCATAAAACCAGAGATTGAAATGAGCACAGATAAAGTTCCTTAAGCCAAATATGGAATAGACAAGAGCTACTCCTTGCTCAACGAAATGGACTCAACACCCCATATTAAACGCCTAAGAATGTACCTGACTAGTAAGTATCTTAAAACCTATGGATTGCTATGTCTCCATGAGAGAATCAAGCGTGTGTACAGGGGCATAAACGCAGCAGTGATAGGATTGGAGAGGTTCGGTGAGCAGATGAAGACCCTTTGAAGTCATATTGCATGGTACCCATTACACGGGTCTCAACTCTCCAGGTTTAAGGTATTCTTCCTTCAGCTAAAACATGCATGTGGAACCCAGAGTATGATCAACCGTGTGAACGGGAGACGTGTTCAAATATGTCTCAGTTTTCCTCCCCTGGTACTCGGGTGCAACATTCCAGACGCTTTACTAACACTCTCCCCACTTGGAGAGTCAGCGCCTTTAACATCCTGTTTGGCCCAGTTTGCAATTTCTGCGGAAGATGAACAGGAATAGGGAGAACCAATGAGAGACTAGCTGGAGGTGTCTGGACGGGCAAATTTAACTCTCATTTCCCACCAGGAAGAGGAAATAACCAAAGGCTCAGCGTGCCGTGCCGGAACCAGATTAGGGCCTGAAGCCATCCTGCGGTGTTGCGGCCAGCTCACAAGAAAGCGAGTTGAAGAAAGGAGCTCAGGGGCACTGTAATTCACAAACCTGCAGAGTTATAAATGACAGCTATCGTCCAAAAATATACTGAAGTAAGGCTGCCAAGAGGACTTGAAAGCCGGGCAGAATTGCAGGAAACCAATTTCAGGAGGTAGGCTGGAATTGCATTGAAAGCATAGGAAAAGAGGCAGAACGTCCACAATGATGCACTTGGCCAAAAAGGGCGTATGCGTTTTTTCCTGAATATATTCAGGAAAAAACGCATACGCCCTTTTTGGCCAACCAAGCAAGCTTGCAAAGGAAATCTGCACTACAATGAAGTCTCACTTCCCCCCGGTCAAAAGGGCCATCTGAAAAAAGTGTAAAATCCAGCAAGGCAGGACAGGCCATGGAGAACTAGGAGCCTTGTTATGCTGATGGGCGGGATGTAAATTGCCAACAGACACTCGGGAGAAGTGTATGGTGTTTCCTGAAACATCTAAAAAACAAAGCAACAGAGCCTAGGACACTTCCACTTATGGTCCTATAGCTTAGGGAAATTAAAATCAAAAAGACACAGCCACCCCAAAGTTTGGGACGGCTCTGTTTACAAGAACCTCATTTACAGTACAAGTTCAACATCGCAGAAAGTGAAAAATGGATAAAGAAATTGTGGTATTTACTTGTAAAGCAATATCACTCAGCAATGAAATCTATGTCATCAGGCCCTTAGCAGCACAATGAGTGGATTCAGGTATGATGATTCTAACTGAAATAAGTCACACAGAAAAAGAAACATCATAAGGTATCAGTAATACACGGAATGTAAACTTGGCTACACAGGAACTGAATTACAGAACAGAACAGGGTCTCAAATTTAGAAAACCAACTTATGCTTGCTTAAGGGGAAAGGTGAGTTGGGGTGCTGCATAAAACCAGAGATTGAAATGAGCACAGATAAAGTTCCTTAAGCCAAATATGGAATAGACAAGAGCTACTCCTTGCTCAACGAAATGGACTCAACATCCCATATTAAACGCCTAAGAATGTACCTGACTCTTAAGTGTCTTAAAACCTATGGATTGCTATGTCTCCGAAAGAGAATCAAGCATGTGTACAGGGACATAAACGCAGCAGTGATAGGATTGGAGAGGTTCGGTGAGCAGATGAAGACCCTTTGAAGTCATATTGCATGGTACCCATTACACGGGTCTCAACTCTCCAGGTTTAAGGTATTCTTCCTTCAGCTAAAACATGCATGTGGAACCCAGAGTATGATCAACCGTGTGAACGGGAGACGTGTTCAAATATGTCTCAGTTTTCCTCCCCTGGTACTCGGGTGCAACATTCCAGACGCTTTACTAACACTCTCCCCACTTGGAGAGTCAGCGCCTTTAACATCCTGTTTGGCCCAGTTTGCAATTTCTGCGGAAGATGAACAGGAATAGGGAGAACCAATGAGAGACTAGCTGGAGGTGTCTGGACGGGCAAATTTAACTCTCATTTCCCACCAGGAAGAGGAAATAACCAAAGGCTCAGCGTGCCGTGACGGAACCAGATTAGGGCCTGAAGCCATCCTGCGGTGTTGCGGCCAGCTCACAAGAAAGCGAGTTGAAGAAAGGAGCTCAGGGGCACTGTAATTCACAAACCTGCAGAGTTATGAATGACAGCTATCGTCCAAAAATATACTGAAGTAAGGCTGCCAAGAGGACTTGAAAGCGGGGCAGAATTGCAGGAAACCGATTTCAGGAGGTAGACTGGAATTGCATTGAAAGCATAGGAAAAGAGGCAGAACGTCCACAATGATGCACTTGGCCAAAAAGGGCGTATGCGTTTTTTCCTGAATATATTCAGGAAAAAACGCATACGCCCTTTTTGGCCAACCAAGCAAGCTTGCAAAGGAAATCTGCACTACAATGAAGTCTCACTTCCCCCCGGTCAAAAGGGCCATCTGAAAAAAGTGTAAAATCCAGAAAGGCAGGACAGGCCATGGAGAACTGGGAGCCTTGTTATGCTGATGGGCGGGATGTAAATTGCCAACAGACACTCGGGAGAAGTGTATGGTGTTTCCTGAAACATCTAAAAAACAAAGCAACAGAGCCTAGGACACTTCCACTTATGGTCCTATAGCTTAGGGAAATTAAAATCAAAAAGACACAGCCACCCCAAAGTTTGGGACGCCTCTGTTTACAAGAACCTCATTTACAGTACAAGTTTAACATCGCAGAAAGTGAAAAATGGATAAAGAAATTGTGGTATTTACTTGCAAAGCAATATCACTCAGCAATGAAATCTATGTCATCAGGCCCTTAGCAGCACAATGAGTGGATTCAGGTATGATGATTCTAACTGAAATAAGTCACACAGAAAAAGAAACATCATAAGGTATCAGTAATACACGGAATGTAAACTTGGCTACACAGGAACTGAATTACAGAACAGAACAGGGTCTCAAATTTAGAAAACCAACTTATGCTTGCTTAAGGGGAAAGGTGAGTTGGGGTGCTGCATAAAACCAGAGATTGAAATGAGCACAGATAAAGTTCCTTAAGCCAAATATGGAATAGACAAGAGCTACTCCTTGCTCAACGAAATGGACTCAACACCGCATATTAAACGCCTAAGAATGTACCTGACTAGTAAGTATCTTAAAACCTATGGATTGCTATGTCTCCGAAAGACAATCAAGTGTGTGTACGGGGCATAAACGCAGCAGTGATAGGATTGGAGAGGTTCGGTGAGCAAATGAAGACCCTTTGAAGTCATATTGCATGGTACCCATTCCACGGGTTTCAACTACCCAGGTTTAAGGTATTCTTCCTTCAGCTAAAAGATGCATGTGGAACCTAGAGTATGATCAACCATGTGATCGGGAGACGTGTTCAAATATGTCTCAGTTTTCATACCCTGGTACTCGGGTGCAACATTCCAGACGCTTTACTAACACTCTCCCGACTTGGAGAGTCAGTCCCTTTAACCTCCTGTTTGGCCCAGTTTGCAATTTCTGCGGAAGATGAACAGGAATAGGGAGAACCAATGAGAGACTAGCTGGAGGTGTCTGGACGGGCAAATTTAACTCTCATTTCCCACCAGGAAGAGGAAATAACCAAAGGCTCAGCGTGCTGTGCCGGAACAAGATTAAGGCCTGAAGCCATCCTGCGGTGTTGCGGCCAGGTCACAAGAAAGCGAGTTGAAGAAAGGAGCTCAGGGGCACTGTAATTCACAAATCTGCAGAGTTATAAATGACAGCTATCGTCCAAAAATATACTGAAGTAAGGCTGCCAAGAGGACTTGAAAGCGGGGCAGAATTGCAGGAAACCGATTTCAGGAGGTAGACTGGAATTGCATTGAAAGCATAGGAAAAGAGGCAGAACGTCCACAATGATGCACTTGGCCAAAAAGGGCGTATGCGTTTTTTCCTGAATATATTCAGGAAAAAACGCATACGCCCTTTTTGGCCAACCAAGCAATCTTGCAAAGGAAATCTGCACTACAATGAAGTCTCACTTCCCCCCGGTCAAAAGGGCCATCTGAAAAAAGTGTAAAATCCAGCAAGGCAGGACAGGCCATGGAGAACTGGGAGCCTTGTTATGCTGATGGGCGGGATGTAAATTGCCAACAGACACTCGGGAGAAGTGTATGGTGTTTCCTGAAACATCTAAAAAACAAAGCAACAGAGCCTAGGACACTTCCACTTATGGTCCTATAGCTTAGGGAAATTAAAATCAAAAAGACACAGCCACCCCAAAGTTTGGGACGCCTCTGTTTACAAGAACCTCATTTACAGTACAAGTTCAACATCGCAGAAAGTGAAAAATGGATAAAGAAATTGTGGTATTTACTTGCAAAGCAATATCACTCAGCAATGAAATCTATGTCATCAGGCCCTTAGCAGCACAATGAGTGGATTCAGGTATGATGATTCTAACTGAAATAAGTCACACAGAAAAAGAAACATCATAAGGTATCAGTAATACACGGAATGTAAACTTGGCTACACAGGAACTGAATTACAGAACAGAACAGGGTCTCAAATTTGGAAAACCAACTTATGCTTGCTTAAGGGGAAAGGTGAGTTGGGGTGCTGCATAAAACCAGAGATTGAAATGAGCACAGATAAAGTTCCTTAAGCCAAATATGGAATAGACAAGAGCTACTCCTTGCTCAAAGAAATGGACTCAACACCCCATATTAAACGCCTAAGAATGTACCTGACTAGTAAGTATCTTAAAACCTATGGATTGCTATGTCTCCGAAAGAGAATCAAGCATGTGTACAGGGGCATAAACGCAGCAGTGATAGGATTGGGGAGGTTCGGTGAGCAAACGAAGACCCTTTGCAGTCATATTGCATGGTACCCATTCCACGGGTTTCAACTACCCAGGTTTAAGGTATTCTTCCTTCAGCTAAAACATGCATGTGGAACCTAGAGTATGATCAACCATGTGATCGGGAGACGTGTTCAAATATGTCTCAGTTTTCATACCCTGGTACTCGGGTGCAACATTCCAGACGCTTTACTAACACTCTCCCGACTTGGAGAGTCAGTCCCTTTAACCTCCTGTTTGGCCCAGTTTGCAATGTCTGCGGAAGATGAACAGGAATAGCGAGAACCAATGAGAGACTAGCTGGAGGTGTCTGGACGGGCAAATTTAACTCTCATTTCCCACCAGGAAGAGGAAATAACCAAAGGCTCAGCGTGCTGTGCCGGAACCAGATTAGGGCCTGAAGCCATCCTGCGGTGTTGCGGCCAGGTCACAAGAAAGCGAGTTGAAGAAAGGAGCTCAGGGGCACTGTAATTCACAAATCTGCAGAGTTATAAATGACAGCTATCGTCCAAAAATATACTGAAGTAAGGCTGCCAAGAGGACTTGAAAGCGGGGCAGAATTGCAGGAAACCGATTTCAGGAGGTAGACTGGAATTGCATTGAAAGCATAGGAAAAGAGGCAGAACGTCCACAATGATGCACTTGGCCAAAAAGTGTGTATGCGTTTTTTCCTGAATATATTCAGGAAAAAACGCATATGCACTTTTTGGCCAACCAAGCAAGCTTGCAAAGGAAATCTGCACTACAATGAAGTCTCACTTCCCCCCGGTCAAAAGGGCCATCTGAAAAAAGTGTAAAATCCAGAAAGGCAGGACAGGCCATGGAGAACTGGGAGCCTTGTTATGCTGATGGGCGGGATGTAAATTGCCAACAGACACTTGGGAGAAGTGTATGGTGTTTCCTGAAACATCTAAAAAACAAAGCAACAGAGCCTAGGGCACTTCAACTTATGGTCCTATAGCTTAGGGAAATTAAAATCAAAAAGATACAGCCACCGCAAAGTTTGGGACGCCTCTGTTTACAAGAACCTCGTTTACAGTACAAGTTCAACATTGCAGAAAGTGAAAAATGGATAAAGAAGTTGTGGTATTTACTTACAAAGCAATAGCACTCAGCAATGAAATCTATGTCATCAGGCCCTTAGCAGCACAATGAGTGGATTCAGGTATGATGATTCTAACTGAAATAAGTCACACAGAAAAAGAAACATCATAAGATATCACTAATACACGGAATGTAAACTTGGCTACACAGGAACTGAATTCCAAAACAGAACAGGGTCTCAAATTTAGAAAACCAACTTATGCTTGCTTAAGGGGAAAGGTGAGTTGGGGTGCTGCA
This sequence comes from Globicephala melas, assembly GCF_963455315.2. Classification (NCBI taxonomy): domain Eukaryota; kingdom Metazoa; phylum Chordata; class Mammalia; order Artiodactyla; family Delphinidae; genus Globicephala; species Globicephala melas. The sequence continues at coordinate 258,786 of NW_027207270.1, forward strand.
TAAAACCAGAGATTGAAATGAGCACAGATAAAGTTCCTTAAGCCCAATATGAAATAGACAAGAGCTACTCCTTGCTCAACGAAATGGACTCAACATCCCATATTAAAAGCCCTAGAATGTACCTGACTAGTAAGTATCTTAAAACCTATGGATTGCTATGTCTCCGAAAGACAATCAAGTGTGTGTACGGGGCATAAACGCAGCAGTGATAGGATTGGAGAGGTTCGGTGAGCAAATGAAGACTCTTTGCAGTCATATTGCATGGTACCCATTCCACGGGTTTCAACTACCCAGGTTTAAGGTATTCTTCCTTCAGCTAAAACATGCATGTGGAACCTAGAGTATGATCAACCATGTGATCGGGAGACGTGTTCAAATATGTCTCAGTTTTCATACCCTGGTACTCGGGTGCAACATTCCAGACGCTTTACTAACACTCTCCCGACTTGGAGAGTCAGTCCCTTTAACCTCCTGTTTGGCCCAGTTTGCAATTTCTGCGGAAGATGAACAGGAATAGCGAGAACCAATGAGAGACTAGCTGGAGGTGTCTGGACGGGCAAATTTAACTCTCATTTCCCACCAGGAAGAGGAAATAACCAAAGGCTCAGCGTGCTGTGCCGGAACCAGATTAGGGCCTGAAGCCATCCTGCGGTGTTGCGGCCAGGTCACAGGAAAGCGAGTTGAAGAAAGGAGCTCAGGGGCACTGTAATTCACAAATCTGCAGAGTTATAAATGACAGCTATCGTCCAAAAATATACTGAAGTAAGGCTGCCAAGAGGACTTAAAAGCGGGGCAGAATTGCAGGAAACCGATTTCAGGAGGTAGACTGGAATTGCATTGAAAGCATAGGAAAAGAGGCAGAACGTCCACAATGATGCACTTGGCCAAAAAGTGTGTATGCGTTTTTTCCTGAATATATTCAGGAAAAAACGCATACGCCCTTTTTGGCCAACCAAGCAAGCTTGCAAAGGAAATCTGCACTACAATGAAGTCTCACTTCCCCCCGGTCAAAAGGGACATCTGAAAAAAGTGTAAAATCCAGCAAGGCAGGACAGGCCATGGAGAACTGGGAGCCTTGTTATGCTGATGGGCGGGATGTAAATTGCCAACAGACACTCGGGAGAAGTGTATGGTGTTTCCTGAAACATCTAAGAAACAAAGCAACAGAGCCTAGGGCACTTCCACTTATGGTCCTATAGCTTAGGGAAATTAAAATCAAAAAGACACAGCCACCCCAATTTGGGACGCCTCTGTTTACAAGAACCTCATTTACCGTACAAGTTCAATATCACAGAAAGTGAAAAATGGATAAAGGACTTGTGGTACTTACGTACAATGCAGTATCACTCAGCAATGAAATCTATGTCATCAGGCCCGTAGCAGCATAATGAGTGGATTCAGGTACGATGATTCTAACTGAAATAAGTCAAACAGAAAAAGAAACATCAAAAGATATCACTAATACACGGAATGTAAACTTGGCTACACAGGAACTGAATTCCAAAACAAAACAGGGTCTCAAATTTAGAAAACCAACTTATGCTTGCTTAAGGGGAAAGGTGAGTTGGGGTGCTGCATAAAACCAGAGATTGAAATGAGCACAGATAAAGTTCCTTAAGCCAAATATGGAATAGACAAGAGCTACTCCTTGCTCAACGAAATGGACTCAACACCGCATATTAAACGCTTAAGAATGTACCTGACTAGTAAGTATCTTAAAACCTATGGATTGCTATGTCTCCAAAAGAGAATCAAGCGTGTGTACAGGGACATAAACGCAGCAGTGATAGGATTTGAGAGGTTCGGTGAGCAGATGAAGACCCTTTGAAGTCATATTGCATGGTACCCATTACACGGGTCTCAACTCTCCAGGTTTAAGGTATTCTTCCTTCAGCTAAAACATCCATGTGGAACCCAGAGTATGATCAACCGTGTGAACGGGAGACGTGTTCAAATATGTCTCAGTTTTCATACCCTGGTACTCGGAGCAACATTCCAGATGCTTTATTAACACTCTCCCGACTTGGAGAGTCAGCGCCTTTAACCTCCTGTTTGGCCCAGTTTGCAATTTCTGCGGAAGATGAACAGGAATAGGGAGAACCAATGAGAGACTAGCTGGAGGTGTCTGGACGGGCAAATTTAACTCTCATTTCCCACCAGGAAGAGGAAATAACCAAAGGCTCAGCGTGCCGTGCCGGAACCAGATTAGAGCCTGAAGCCATCCTGCGGGGTTGCGGCCCGCTCAAAAGAAAGCGAGTTGAAGAAAGGAGCTCAGGGGCACTGTAATTCACAAACCTGCAGAGTTATAAATGACAGCTATCGTCCAAAAATATACTGAAGTAAGGCTGCCAAGAGGACTTGAAAGCGGGGCAGAATTGCAGGAAACCGATTTCAGGAGGTAGACTGGAATTGCATTGAAAGCATAGGAAAAGAGGCAGAACGTCCACAATGATGCACTTGGCCAAAAAGGGCATATGCGTTTTTTACTGAATATATTCAGGAAAAAACGCATATGCCCTTTTTGGCCAACCAAGCAAGCTTGCAAAGGAAATCTGCACTACAATGAAGTCTCACTTCCCCCCGGTCAAAAGGGCCATGTGAAAAAAGTGTAAAATCCAGCAAGGCAGGACAGGCCATGGAGAACTGGGAGCCTTGTTATGCTGATGGGCGGGATGTAAATTGCCAACAGACACTCGGGAGAAGTGTATGGTGTTTCCTGAAACATCTAAAAAACAAAGCAACAGAGCCTAGGGCATTTCCACTTATGGTCCTATAGCTTAGGGAAATTAAAATCAAAAAGACACAGCCACCCCAAAGTTTGGGACGCCTCTGTTTACAAGAACCTCGTTTACAGTACAAGTTCAACATCGCAGAAAGTGAAAAATGGATAAAGAAGTTGTGGTATTTACTTACAAAGCAATATCACTCAGCAATGAAATCTATGTCATCAGGCCCTTAGCAGCACAATGAGTGGATTCAGGTATGATGATTCTAACTGAAATAAGTCACACAGAAAAAGAAACATCATAAGATATCACTAATACACGGAATGTAAACTTGGCTACACAGGAACTGAATTCCAAAACAGAACAGGGTCTCAAATTTAGAAAACCAACTTATGCTTGCTTAAGGGGAAAGGTGAGTTGGGGTGCTGCATAAAACCAGAGATTGAAATGAGCACAGATAAAGTTCCTTAAGCCAAATATGGAATAGACAAGAGCTACTCCTTGCTCAACGAAATGGACTCAACACCCCATATTAAACGCCTAAGAATGTACCTGACTAGTAAGTATCTTAAAACCTATGGATTGCTATGTCTCCGAAAGAGAATCAAGCATGTGTACAGGGGCATAAACGCAGCAGTGATAGGATTGGGGAGGTTCGGTGAGCAAATGAAGATCCTTTACAGTCATATTGCATGGTACCCATTCCACGGGTTTCAACTACCCAGGTTTAAGGTATTCTTCCTTCAGCTAAAACATGCATGTGGAACCTAGAGTTTGATCAACCATGTGATCGGGAGACGTGTTCAAATATGTCTCAGTTTTCATACCCTGGTACTCGGGTGCAACATTCCAGATGCTTTACTAACACTCTACCGACTTGGAGAGTCAGTCCCTTTAACCTCCTGCTTGGCCCAGTTTGCAATTTCTGCGGAAGATGAACAGGAATAGGGAGAACCAATGAGAGACTAGCTGGAGGTGTCTGGACGGGCAAATTTAACTCTCATTTCCCACCAGGAAGAGGAAATAACCAAAGGCTCAGCGTGCTGTGCCGGAACCAGATTAGGGCCTGAAGCCATCCTTCGGTGTTGCGGCCAGGTCACAAGAAAGCGAGTTGAAGAAAGGAGCTCAGGGGCACTGTAATTCACAAATCTGCAGAGTTATAAATGACAGCTATCGTCCAAAAATATACTGAAGTAAGGCTGCCAAGAGGAATTGAAAGCGGGGCAGAATTGCAGGAAACCGATTTCAGGAGGTAGACTGGAATTGCATTGAAAGCATAGGAAAAGAGGCAGAACGTCCACAATGATGCACTTGGCCAAAAAGTGTGTATGCGTTTTTTCCTGAATATATTCAGGAAAAAACGCATATGCCCTTTTTGGCCAACCAAGCAAGCTTGCAAAGGAAATCTGCACTACAATGAAGTCTCACTTCCCCCCGGTCAAAAGAGCCATCTGAAAAAAGTGTAAAATCCAGCAAGGCAGGACAGGCCATGGAGAACTGGGAGCCTTGTTATGCTGATGGGCGGGATGTAACTTGCCAACAGACACTCGGGAGAAGTGTATGGTGTTTCCTGAAACATCTAAGAAACAAAGCAACAGAGCCTAGGGCACTTCCACTTATGGTCCTATAGCTTAGGGAAATTAAAATCAAAAAGACACAGCCACCCCAATTTGGGACGCCTCTGTTTACAAGAACCTCATTTACCGTACAAGTTCAATATCACAGAAAGTGAAAAATGGATAAAGAACTTGTGGTACTTACGTACAATGCAGTATCACTCAGCAATGAAATCTATGTCATCAGGCCCATAGCAGCATAATGAGTGGATTCAGGTACGATGATTCTAACTGAAATAAGTCACACAGAAAAAGAAACATCATAAGATATCACTAATACACGGAATGTAAACTTGGCTACACAGGAACTGAATTCCAAAACAGAACAGGGTCTCAAATTTAGAAAACCATCTTATGCTTGCTTAAGGGGAAAGGTGAGTTGGGGTGCTACATAAAACCAGAGATTGAAATGAGCACAGATAAAGTTCCTTAAACCAAATATGGAATAGACAAGAGCTACTCCTTGCTCAACGAAATGGACTCAACACCGCATATTAAACGCCTAAGAATGTACCTGACTAGTATCTTAAAACCTATGGATTGCTATGTCTCCATAAGAGAATCAAACGTGTGTACAGGGGCATAAACGCAGCAGTGATAGGATTTGAGAGGTTCGGTGAGCAGATGAAGACCCTTTGAAGTCATATTGCATGGTACCCATTACACGGGTCTCAACTCTCCAGGTTTAAGATATTCTTCCTTCAGCTAAAACATGCATGTGGAACCCAGAGTATGATCAACCGTGTGAACGGGAGACGTGTTCAAATATGACTCAGTTTTCCTCCCCTGGTACTCGGGTGCAACATTCCAGACGCTTTACTAACACTCTCCCCACTTGGAGAGTCAGCGCCTTTAACCTCCTGTTTGGCCCAGTTTGCAATTTCTGCGGAAGATGAACAGGAATAGGGAGAACCAATGAAAGACTAGCTGGAGGTGTCTGGACGGGCAAATTTAACTCTCATTTCCCACCAGGAAGAGGAAATAACCAAAGGCTCAGCGTGCCGTGCCGGAACCAGATAAGGGCCTGAAGCCATGCTGCGGTGTTGCGGCCAGGTCACAGGAAAGCGAGTTGAAGAAAGGAGCTCAGGGGCACTGTAATTCACAAACCTGCAGAGTTATAAATGACAGCTATCGTCCAAAAATATACTGAAGTAAGGCTGCCAAGAGGACTTGAAAGCCGGGCAGAATTGCAGGAAACCGATTTCAGGAGGTAGACTGGAATTGCATTGAAAGCATAGGAAAAGAGGCAGAACGTCCACAATGATGCACTTGGCCAAAAAGGGCGTATGCGTTTTTTCCTGAATATATTCAGGAAAAAACGCATACGCACTTTTTGGCCAACCAAGCAAGCTTGCAAAGGAAATCTGCACTACAATGAAGTCTCACTTCCCCACGGTCAAAAGGGCCATCTGAAAAAAGTGTAAAATCCAGCAAGGCAGGACAGGCCATGGAGAACTGGGAGCCTTGTTATGCTGATGGGCGGGATGTAAATTGCCAACAGACACTTGGGAGAAGTGTATGGTGTTTCCTGAAACATCTAAAAAACAAAGCAACAGAGCCTAGGGCACTTCCACTTATGGTCCTATAGCTTAGGGAAATTAAAATCAAAAAGACACAGCCACCCCAAAGTTTGGGACGCCTCTGTTTACAAGAACCTCGTTTACAGTACAAGTTCAACATCGCAGAAAGTGAAAAATGGATAAAGAAGTTGTGGTATTTACTTACAAAGCAATATCACTCAGCAATGAAATCTATGTCATCAGGCCCTTAGCAGCACAATGAGTGGATTCAGGTACGATGATTCGAACTGAAATAAGTCACACAGAAAAAGAAACATCAAAAGATATCACTAATACACGGAATGTAAACTTGGCTACACAGGAACTGAATTCCAAAACAGAACAGGGTCTCAAATTTAGAAAACCATCTTATGCTTGCTTAAGGGGAAAGGTGAGTTGGGGTGCTGCATAAAACCAGAGATTGAAATGAGCACAGATAAAGTTCCTTAAGCCAAATATGGAATAGACAAGAGCTACTCCTTGCTCAACGAAATGGACTCAACACCGCATATTAAACGCCTAAGAATGTACCTGACTAGTATCTTAAAACCTATGGATTGCTATGTCTCCATAAGAGAATCAAACGTGTGTACAGGGGCATAAACGCAGCAGTGATAGGATTTGAGAGGTTCGGTGAGCAGATGAAGACCCTTTGAAGTCATAATGCATGGTACTCATTACACGGGTCTCAACTCTCCAGGTTTAAGATATTCTTCCTTCAGCTAAAACATGCATGTGGAACCCAGAGTATGATCAACCGTGTGAACGGGAGACGTGTTCAAATATGACTCAGTTTTCCTCCCCTGGTACTCGGGTGCAACATTCCAGACGCTTTACTAACACTCTCCCCACTTGGAGAGTCAGCGCCTTTAACCTCCTGTTTGGCCCAGTTTGCAATTTCTGCGGAAGATGAACAGGAATAGGGAGAACCAATGAAAGACTAGCTGGAGGTGTCTGGACGGGCAAATTTAACTCTCATTTCCCACCAGGAAGAGGAAATAACCAAAGGCTCAGCGTGCCGTGCCGGAACCAGATAAGGGCCTGAAGCCATGCTGCGGTGTTGCGGCCAGGTCACAGGAAAGCGAGTTGAAGAAAGGAGCTCAGGGGCACTGTAATTCACAAACCTGCAGAGTTATAAATGACAGCTATCGTCCAAAAATATACTGAAGTAAGGCTGCCAAGAGGACTTGAAAGCCGGGCAGAATTGCAGGAAACCGATTTCAGGAGGTAGACTGGAATTGCATTGAAAGCATAGGAAAAGAGGCAGAACGTCCACAATGATGCACTTGGCCAAAAAGGGCGTATGCGTTTTTTCCTGAATATATTCAGGAAAAAACGCATACGCACTTTTTGGCCAACCAAGCAAGCTTGCAAAGGAAATCTGCACTACAATGAAGTCTCACTTCCCCACGGTCAAAAGGGCCATCTGAAAAAAGTGTAAAATCCAGCAAGGCAGGACAGGCCATGGAGAACTGGGAGCCTTGTTATGCTGATGGGCGGGATGTAAATTGCCAACAGACACTTGGGAGAAGTGTATGGTGTTTCCTGAAACATCTAAAAAACAAAGCAACAGAGCCTAGGGCACTTCCACTTATGGTCCTATAGCTTAGGGAAATTAAAATCAAAAAGACACAGCCACCCCAAAGTTTGGGACGCCTCTGTTTACAAGAACCTCGTTTACAGTACAAGTTCAACATCGCAGAAAGTGAAAAATGGATAAAGAAGTTGTGGTATTTACTTACAAAGCAATATCACTCAGCAATGAAATCTATGTCATCAGGCCCTTAGCAGCACAATGAGTGGATTCAGGTACGATGATTCGAACTGAAATAAGTCACACAGAAAAAGAAACATCAAAAGATATCACTAATACACGGAATGTAAACTTGGCTACACAGGAACTGAATTCCAAAACAGAACAGGGTCTCAAATTTAGAAAACCATCTTATGCTTGCTTAAGGGGAAAGGTGAGTTGGGGTGCTGCATAAAACCAGAGATTGAAATGAGCACAGATAAAGTTCCTTAAGCCAAATATGGAATAGACAAGAGCTACTCCTTGCTCAACGAAATGGACTCAACACCGCATATTAAACGCCTAAGAATGTACCTGACTCTTAAGTATCTTAAAACCTATGGATTGCTATGTCTCCGAAAGAGAATCAAGCATGTGTACAGGGGCATAAACGCAGCAGTGATAGGAATGGAGAGGTTCGGTGAGCAGATGAAGACCCTTTGAAGTCATATTGCATGGTACCCATTACACGGGTCTCAACTCTCCAGGTTTAAGGTATTCTTCCTTCAGCTAAAACATGCATGTGGAACCCAGAGTATGATCAACCGTGTGAACGGGAGACGTGTTCAAATATGTCTCAGTTTTCCTCCCCTGGTACTCGGGTGCAACATTCCAGACGCTTTACTAACACTCTCCCCACTTGGAGAGTCAGCGCCTTTAACATCCTGTTTGGCCCAGTTTGCAATTTCTGCGGAAGATGAACAGGAATAGGGAGAACCAATGAGAGACTAGCTGGAGGTGTCTGGACGGGCAAATTTAACTCTCATTTCCCACCAGGAAGAGGAAATAACCAAAGGCTCAGCGTGCCGTGCCGGAACTAGATTAGGGCCTGAAGCCATCCTGCGGTGTTGCGGCCAGCTCACAAGAAAGCGAGTTGAAGAAAGGAGCTCAGGGGCACTGTAATTCACAAACCTGCAGAGTTATAAATGACAGCTATCGTCCAAAAATATATTGAAGTAAGGCTGCCAAGAGGACTTGAAAGCGGGGCAGAATTGCAGGAAACCGATTTCAGGAGGTAGACTGGAATTGCATTGAAAGCATAGGAAAAGAGGCAGAACGTCCACAATGATGCACTTGGCCAAAAAGTGTGTATGCGTTTTTTCCTGAATATATTCAGGAAAAAACGCATACGCCCTTTTTGGCCAACCAAGCAAGCTTGCAAAGGAAATCTGCACTACAATGAAGTCTCACTTCCCCCCGGTCAAAAGGGCCATCTGAAAAAAGTGTAAAATCCAGCAAGGCAGGACAGGCCATGGAGAACTGGGAGCCTTGTTATGCTGATGGGCGGGATGTAAATTGCCAACAGACACTCGGGAGAAGTGTATGGTGTTTCCTGAAACATCTAAGAAACAAAGCAACAGAGCCTAGGGCACTTCCACTTATGGTCCTATAGCTTAGGGAAATTAAAATCAAAAAGACACAGCCACCCCAATTTGGGACGCCTCTGTTTACAAGAACCTCATTTACCGTACAAGTTCAATATCACAGAAAGTGAAAAATGGATAAAGGACTTGTGGTACTTACGTACAATGCAGTATCACTCAGCAATGAAATCTATGTCATCAGGCCCGTAGCAGCATAATGAGTGGATTCAGGTACGATGATTCTAACTGAAATAAGTCAAACAGAAAAAGAAACATCAAAAGATATCACTAATACACGGAATGTAAACTTGGCTACACAGGAACTGAATTCCAAAACAGAACAGGGTCTCAAATTTAGAAAACCAACTTATGCTTGCTTAAGGGGAAAGGTGAGTTGGGGTGCTGCATAAAACCAGAGATTGAAATGAGCACAGATAAAGTTCCTTAAGCCAAATATGGAATAGACAAGAGCTACTCCTTGCTCAACGAAATGGACTCAACACCGCATATTAAACGCTTAAGAATGTACCTGACTAGTAAGTATCTTAAAACCTATGGATTGCTATGTCTCCAAAAGAGAATCAAGCGTGTGTACAGGGACATAAACGCAGCAGTGATAGGATTTGAGAGGTTCGGTGAGCAGATGAAGACCCTTTGAAGTCATATTGCATGGTACCCATTACACGGGTCTCAACTCTCCAGGTTTAAGGTATTCTTCCTTCAGCTAAAACATCCATGTGGAACCCAGAGTATGATCAACCGTGTGAACGGGAGACGTGTTCAAATATGTCTCAGTTTTCATAACCTGGTACTCGGAGCAACATTCCAGATGCTTTATTAACACTCTCCCGACTTGGAGAGTCAGCGCCTTTAACCTCCTGTTTGGCCCAGTTTGCAATTTCTGCGGAAGATGAACAGGAATAGGGAGAACCAATGAGAGACTAGCTGGAGGTGTCTGGACGGGCAAATTTAACTCTCATTTCCCACCAGGAAGAGGAAATAACCAAAGGCTCAGCGTGCCGTGCCGGAACCAGATTAGAGCCTGAAGCCATCCTGCGGGGTTGCGGCCCGCTCAAAAGAAAGCGAGTTGAAGAAAGGAGCTCAGGGGCACTGTAATTCACAAACCTGCAGAGTTATAAATGACAGCTATCGTCCAAAAATATACTGAAGTAAGGCTGCCAAGAGGACTTGAAAGCGGGGCAGAATTGCAGGAAACCGATTTCAGGAGGTAGACTGGAATTGCATTGAAAGCATAGGAAAAGAGGCAGAACGTCCACAATGATGCACTTGGCCAAAAAGGGCATATGCGTTTTTTACTGAATATATTCAGGAAAAAACGCATATGCCCTTTTTGGCCAACCAAGCAAGCTTGCAAAGGAAATCTGCACTACAATGAAGTCTCACTTCCCCCCGGTCAAAAGGGCCATGTGAAAAAAGTGTAAAATCCAGCAAGGCAGGACAGGCCATGGAGAACTGGGAGCCTTGTTATGCTGATGGGCGGGATGTAAATTGCCAACAGACACTCGGGAGAAGTGTATGGTGTTTCCTGAAACATCTAAAAAACAAAGCAACAGAGCCTAGGGCATTTCCACTTATGGTCCTATAGCTTAGGGAAATTAAAATCAAAAAGACACAGCCACCCCAAAGTTTGGGACGCCTCTGTTTACAAGAACCTCGTTTACAGTACAAGTTCAACATCGCAGAAAGTGAAAAATGGATAAAGAAGTTGTGGTATTTACTTACAAAGCAATATCACTCAGCAATGAAATCTATGTCATCAGGCCCTTAGCAGCACAATGAGTGGATTCAGGTATGATGATTCTAACTGAAATAAGTCACACAGAAAAAGAAACATCATAAGATATCACTAATACACGGAATGTAAACTTGGCTACACAGGAACTGAATTCCAAAACAGAACAGGGTCTCAAATTTAGAAAACCAACTTATGCTTGCTTAAGGGGAAAGGTGAGTTGGGGTGCTGCATAAAACCAGAGATTGAAATGAGCACAGATAAAGTTCCTTAAGCCAAATATGGAATAGACAAGAGCTACTCCTTGCTCAACGAAATGGACTCAACACCCCATATTAAACGCCTAAGAATGTACCTGACTAGTAAGTATCTTAAAACCTATGGATTGCTATGTCTCCGAAAGAGAATCAAGCATGTGTACAGGGGCATAAACGCAGCAGTGATAGGATTGGGGAGGTTCGGTGAGCAAATGAAGATCCTTTACAGTCATATTGCATGGTACCCATTCCACGGGTTTCAACTACCCAGGTTTAAGGTATTCTTCCTTCAGCTAAAACATGCATGTGGAACCTAGAGTATGATCAACCATGTGATCGGGAGACGTGTTCAAATATGTCTCAGTTTTCATACCCTGGTACTCGGGTGCAACATTCCAGATGCTTTACTAACACTCTACCGACTTGGAGAGTCAGTCCCTTTAACCTCCTGCTTGGCCCAGTTTGCAATTTCTGCGGAAGATGAACAGGAATAGGGAGAACCAATGAGAGACTAGCTGGAGGTGTCTGGACGGGCAAATTTAACTCTCATTTCCCACCAGGAAGAGGAAATAACCAAAGGCTCAGCGTGCTGTGCCGGAACCAGATTAGGGCCTGAAGCCATCCTTCGGTGTTGCGGCCAGGTCACAAGAAAGCGAGTTGAAGAAAGGAGCTCAGGGGCACTGTAATTCACAAATCTGCAGAGTTATAAATGACAGCTATCGTCCAAAAATATACTGAAGTAAGGCTGCCAAGAGGAATTGAAAGCGGGGCAGAATTGCAGGAAACCGATTTCAGGAGGTAGACTGGAATTGCATTGAAAGCATAGGAAAAGAGGCAGAACGTCCACAATGATGCACTTGGCCAAAAAGTGTGTATGCGTTTTTTCCTGAATATATTCAGGAAAAAACGCATATGCCCTTTTTGGCCAACCAAGCAAGCTTGCAAAGGAAATCTGCACTACAATGAAGTCTCACTTCCCCCCGGTCAAAAGGGCCATCTGAAAAAAGTGTAAAATCCAGCAAGGCAGGACAGGCCATGGAGAACTGGGAGCCTTGTTATGCTGATGGGCGGGATGTAACTTGCCAACAGACACTCGGGAGAAGTGTATGGTGTTTCCTGAAACATCTAAGAAACAAAGCAACAGAGCCTAGGGCACTTCCACTTATGGTCCTATAGCTTAGGGAAATTAAAATCAAAAAGACACAGCCACCCCAATTTGGGACGCCTCTGTTTACAAGAACCTCATTTACCGTACAAGTTCAATATCACAGAAAGTGAAAAATGGATAAAGAACTTGTGGTACTTACGTACAATGCAGTATCACTCAGCAATGAAATCTATGTCATCAGGCCCATAGCAGCATAATGAGTGGATTCAGGTACGATGATTCTAACTGAAATAAGTCACACAGAAAAAGAAACATCATAAGATATCACTAATACACGGAATGTAAACTTGGCTACACAGGAACTGAATTCCAAAACAGAACAGGGTCTCAAATTTAGAAAACCATCTTATGCTTGCTTAAGGGGAAAGGTGAGTTGGGGTGCTACATAAAACCAGAGATTGAAATGAGCACAGATAAAGTTCCTTAAACCAAATATGGAATAGACAAGAGCTACTCCTTGCTCAACGAAATGGACTCAACACCGCATATTAAACGCCTAAGAATGTACCTGACTAGTATCTTAAAACCTATGGATTGCTATGTCTCCATAAGAGAATCAAACGTGTGTACAGGGGCATAAACGCAGCAGTGATAGGATTTGAGAGGTTCGGTGAGCAGATGAAGACCCTTTGAAGTCATATTGCATGGTACCCATTACACGGGTCTCAACTCTCCAGGTTTAAGATATTCTTCCTTCAGCTAAAACATGCATGTGGAACCCAGAGTATGATCAACCGTGTGAACGGGAGACGTGTTCAAATATGACTCAGTTTTCCTCCCCTGGTACTCGGGTGCAACATTCCAGACGCTTTACTAACACTCTCCCCACTTGGAGAGTCAGTGCCTTTAACCTCCTGTTTGGCCCAGTTTGCAATTTCTGCGGAAGATGAACAGGAATAGGGAGAACCAATGAAAGACTAGCTGGAGGTGTCTGGACGGGCAAATTTAACTCTCATTTCCCACCAGGAAGAGGAAATAACCAAAGGCTCAGCGTGCCGTGCCGGAACCAGATAAGGGCCTGAAGCCATGCTGCGGTGTTGCGGCCAGGTCACAGGAAAGCGAGTTGAAGAAAGGAGCTCAGGGGCACTGTAATTCACAAACCTGCAGAGTTATAAATGACAGCTATCGTCCAAAAATATACTGAAGTAAGGCTGCCAAGAGGACTTGAAAGCCGGGCAGAATTGCAGGAAACCGATTTCAGGAGGTAGACTGGAATTGCATTGAAAGCATAGGAAAAGAGGCAGAACGTCCACAATGATGCACTTGGCCAAAAAGGGCGTATGCGTTTTTTCCTGAATATATTCAGGAAAAAACGCATACGCACTTTTTGGCCAACCAAGCAAGCTTGCAAAGGAAATCTGCACTACAATGAAGTCTCACTTCCCCACGGTCAAAAGGGCCATCTGAAAAAAGTGTAAAATCCAGCAAGGCAGGACAGGCCATGGAGAACTGGGAGCCTTGTTATGCTGATGGGCGGGATGTAAATTGCCAACAGACACTCGGGAGAAGTGTATGGTGTTTCCTGAAACATCTAAAAAACAAAGCAACAGAGCCTAGGGCACTTCCACTTATGGTCCTATAGCTTAGGGAAATTAAAATCAAAAAGACACAGCCACCCCAAAGTTTGGGACGCCTCTGTTTACAAGAACCTCGTTTACAGTACAAGTTCAACATCGCAGAAAGTGAAAAATGGATAAAGAAGTTGTGGTATTTACTTACAAAGCAATATCACTCAGCAATGAAATCTATGTCATCAGGCCCTTAGCAGCACAATGAGTGGATTCAGGTACGATGATTCGAACTGAAATAAGTCACACAGAAAAAGAAACATCAAAAGATATCACTAATACACGGAATGTAAACTTGGCTACACAGGAACTGAATTCCAAAACAGAACAGGGTCTCAAATTTAGAAAACCATCTTATGCTTGCTTAAGGGGAAAGGTGAGTTGGGGTGCTGCATAAAACCAGAGATTGAAATGAGCACAGATAAAGTTCCTTAAGCCAAATATGGAATAGACAAGAGCTACTCCTTGCTCAACGAAATGGACTCAACACCGCATATTAAATGCCTAAGAATGTACCTGACTCTTAAGTATCTTAAAACCTATGGATTGCTATGTCTCCGAAAGAGAATCAAGCATGTGTACAGGGGCATAAACGCAGCAGTGATAGGAATGGAGAGGTTCGGTGAGCAGATGAAGACCCTTTGAAGTCATATTGCATGGTACCCATTACACGGGTCTCAACTCTCCAGGTTTAAGGTATTCTTCCTTCAGCTAAAACATGCATGTGGAACCCAGAGTATGATCAACCGTGTGAACGGGAGACGTGTTCAAATATGTCTCAGTTTTCCTCCCCTGGTACTCGGGTGCAACATTCCAGACGCTTTACTAACACTCTCCCCACTTGGAGAGTCAGCGCCTTTAACATCCTGTTTGGCCCAGTTTGCAATTTCTGCGGAAGATGAACAGGAATAGGGAGAACCAATGAGAGACTAGCTGGAGGTGTCTGGACGGGCAAATTTAACTCTCATTTCCCACCAGGAAGAGGAAATAACCAAAGGCTCAGCGTGCCGTGCCGGAACTAGATTAGGGCCTGAAGCCATCCTGCGGTGTTGCGGCCAGCTCACAAGAAAGCGAGTTGAAGAAAGGAGCTCAGGGGCACTGTAATTCACAAACCTGCAGAGTTATAAATGACAGCTATCGTCCAAAAATATATTGAAGTAAGGCTGCCAAGAGGACTTGAAAGCGGGGCAGAATTGCAGGAAACCGATTTCAGGAGGTAGACTGGAATTGCATTGAAAGCATAGGAAAAGAGGCAGAACGTCCACAATGATGCACTTGGCCAAAAAGGGCATATGCGTTTTTTACTGAATATATTCAGGAAAAAACGCATATGCCCTTTTTGGCCAACCAAGCAAGCTTGCAAAGGAAATCTGCACTACAATGAAGTCTCACTTCCCCCCGGTCAAAAGGGCCATCTGAAAAAAGTGTAAAATCCAGCAAGGCAGGACAGACCATGGAGAACTGGGAGCCTTGTTATGCTGATGGGCGGGATGTAAATTGCCAACAGACACTCGGGAGAAGTGTATGGTGTTTCCTGAAACATCTAAAAAACAAAGCAACAGAGCCTAGGGCACTTCCACTTATGGTCCTATAGCTTAGGGAAATTAAAATCAAAAAGACACAGCCACCCCAAAGTTTGGGACGCCTCTGTTTACAAGAACCTCGTTTACAGTACAAGTTCAACATCGCAGAAAGTGAAAAATGGATAAAGAAGTTGTGGTATTTACTTACAAAGCAATATCACTCAGCAATGCAATCTATGTCATCAGGACCTTAGCAGCACAATGAGTGGATTCAGGTATGATGATTCTAACTGAAATAAGTCACACAGAAAAAGAAACATCATAAGATATCACTAATACACCGAATGTAAACTTGGCTACACAGGAACTGAATTCCAAAACAGAACAGGGTCTCAAATTTAGAAAACCAACTTATGCTTGCTTAAGGGGAAAGGTGAGTTGGGGTGCTGCATAAAACCAGAGATTGAAATGAGCACAGATAAAGTTCCTTAAGCCAAATATGGAATAGACAAGAGCTACTCCTTGCTCAACGAAATGGACTCAACACCGCATATTAAACGCCTAAGAATGTACCTGACTCTTAAGTATCTTAAAACCTATGGATTGCTATGTCTCCGAAAGAGAATCAAGCATGTGTACAGGGGCATAAACGCAGCAGTGATAGGAATGGAGAGGTTCGGTGAGCAGATGAAGACCCTTTGAAGTCATATTGCATGGTACCCATTACACGGGTCTCAACTCTCCAGGTTTAAGGTATTCTTCCTTCAGCTAAAACATGCATGTGGAACCCAGAGTATGATCAACCGTGTGAACAGGAGACGTGTTCAAATATGTCTCAGTTTTCCTCCCCTGGTACTCGGGTGCAACATTCCAGACGCTTTACTAACACTCTCCCCACTTGGAGAGTCAGCGCCTTTAACATCCTGTTTGGCCCAGTTTGCAATTTCTGCGGAAGATGAACAGGAATAGGGAGAACCAATGAGAGACTAGCTGGAGGTGTCTGGACGGGCAAATTTAACTCTCATTTCCCACCAGGAAGAGGAAATAACCAAAGGCTCAGCGTGCCGTGCCGGAACCAGATTAGGGCCTGAAGCCATCCTGCGGTGTTGCGGCCAGCTCACAAGAAAGCGAGTTGAAGAAAGGAGCTCAGGGGCACTGTAATTCACAAACCTGCAGAGTTATAAATGACAGCTATCGTCCAAAAATATATTGAAGTAAGGCTGCCAAGAGGACTTGAAAGCGGGGCAGAATTGCAGGAAACCGATTTCAGGAGGTAGACTGGAATTGCATTGAAAGCATAGGAAAAGAGGCAGAACGTCCACAATGATGCCCTTGGCCAAAAAGGGCGTATGCGTTTTTTCCTGAATATATTCAGGAAAAAACGCATACGCCCTTTTTGGCCAACCAAGCAAGCTTGCAAAGGAAATCTGCACTACAATGAAGTCTCACTTCCCCCCGGTCAAAAGGGCCATCTGAAAAAAGTGTAAAATCCAGCAAGGCAGGACAGGCCATGGAGAACTGGGAGCCTTGTTATGCTGATGGGCGGGATGTAAATTGCCAACAGACACTTGGGAAAAGTGTATGGTGTTTCCTGAAACATCTAAAAAACAAAGCAACAGAGCCTAGGGCACTTCCACTTATGGTCCTATAGCTTAGGGAAATTAAAATCAAAAAGACACAGCCACCCCAAAGTTTGGGACGCCTCTGTTTACAAGAACCTCGTTTACAGTACAAGTTCAACATCGCAGAAAGTGAAAAATGGATAAAGAAGTTGTGGTATTTACTTACAAAGCAATATCACTCAGCAATGAAATTTATGTCATCAGGCCCTTAGCAGCACAATGAGTGGATTCAGGTATGATGATTCTAACTGAAATAAGTCACACAGAAAAAGAAACATCATAAGATATCACTAATACACGGAATGTAAACTTGGCTACACAGGAACTGAATTCCAAAACAGAACAGGGTCTCAAATTTAGAAAACCAACTTATGCTTGCTTAAGGGGAAAGGTGAGTTGGGGTGCTGCATAAAACCAGAGATTGAAATGAGCACAGATAAAGTTCCTTAAGCCAAATATGGAATAGACAAGAGCTACTCCTTGCTCAACGAAATGGACTCAACACCCCATATTAAACGCCTAAGAATGTACCTGACTAGTAAGTATCTTAAAACCTATGGATTGCTATGTCTCCGAAAGACAATCAAGTGTGTGTACGGGGCATAAACGCAGCAGTGATAGGATTGGAGAGGTTCGGTGAGCAAATGAAGACCCTTTGCAGTCATATTGCATGGTACCCATTCCACGGGTTTCAACTACCCAGGTTTAAGGTATTCTTCCTTCAGCTAAAACATGCATGTGGAACCTAGAGTATGATCAACCATGTGATCGGGAGACGTGTTCAAATATGTCTCAGTTTTCATACCCTGGTACTCGGGTGCAACATTCCAGACGCTTTACTAACACTCTCCCGACTTGGAGAGTCAGTCCCTTTAAACTCCTGTTTGGCCCAGTTTGCAATTTCTGCGGAAGATGAACAGGAATAGGGAGAACCAATGAGAGACTAGCTGGAGGTGTCTGGACGGGCAAATTTAACTCTCATTTCCCACCAGGAAGAGGAAATAACCAAAGGCTCAGCGTGCTGTGCCGGAACCAGATTAGGGCCTGAAGCCATCCTGCGGTGTTGCGGCCAGATCACAAGAAAGCGAGTTGAAGAAAGGAGCTCAGGGGCACTGTAATTCACAAATCTGCAGAGTTATAAATGACAGCTATCGTCCAAAAATATACTGAAGTAAGGCTGCCAAGAGGACTTGAAAGCGGGGCAGAATTGCAGGAAACCGATTTCAGGAGGTAGACTGGAATTGCATTGAAAGCATAGGAAAAGAGGCAGAACGTCCACAATGATGCACTTGGCCAAAAAGGGCGTATGCGTTTTTTCCTGAATATATTCAGGAAAAAACGCATACGCCCTTTTTGGCCAACCAAGCAAGCTTGCAAAGGAAATCTGCACTACAATGAAGTCTCACTTCCCCCCGGTCAAAAGGGCCATCTGGAAAAAGTGTAAAATCCAGCAAGGCAGGACAGGCCATGGAGAACTGGGAGCCTTGTTATGCTGATGGGCGGGATGTAAATTGCCAACAGACACTCCGGAGAAGTGTATGGTGTTTCCTGAAACATCTAAGAAACAAAGCAACAGAGCCTAGGGCACTTCCACTTATGGTCCTATAGCTTAGGGAAATTAAAATCAAAAAGACACAGCCACCCCAATTTGGGACGCCTCTGTTTACAAGAACCTCATTTACCGTACAAGTTCAATATCACAGAAAGTGAAAAATGGATAAAGAACTTGTGGTACTTACGTACAATGCAGTATCACTCAGCAATGAAATCTGTGTCATCAGGCCCGTAGCAGCATAATGAGTGGATTCAGGTACGATGATTCTAACTGAAATAAGTCACACAGAAAAAGAAACATCATAAGATATCACTAATACACGGAATGTAAACTTGGCTACACAGGAACTGAATTACAGAACAGAACAGGGTCTCAAATTTAGAAAACCAACTTATGCTTGCTTAAGGGGAAAGGTGAGTTGGGGTGCTGCATAAAACCAGAGATTGAAATGAGCACAGATAAAGTTCCTTAAGCCAAATATGGAATAGACAAGAGCTACTCCTTGCTCAACGAAATGGACTCAATACCCCATATTAAACGCCTAAGAATGTACCTGACTAGTAAGTATCTTAAAACCTATGGATTGCTATGTCTCCATAAGAGAATCAAGCGTGTGTACAGGGGCATAAACGCAGCAGTGATAGGATTGGAGAGGTTCGGTGAGCAGATGAAGACCCTTTGAAGTCATATTGCATGGTACCCATTCCACGGGTCTCAACTCTCCAGGTTTAAGGTATTCTTCCTTCAGCTAAAACATGCATGTGGAACCCAGAGTATGATCAACCGTGTGAACGGGAGACGTGTTCAAATATGTCTCAGTTTTCCTCCCCTGGTACTCGGGTGCAACATTCCAGACGCTTTACTAACACTCTCCCCACTTGGAGAGTCAGCGCCTTTAACATCCTGTTTGGCCCAGTTTGCAATTTCTGCGGAAGATGAACAGGAATAGGGAGAACCAATGAGAGACTAGCTGGAGGTGTCTGGACGGGCAAATTTAACTCTCATTTCCCACCAGGAAGAGGAAATAACCAAAGGCTCAGCGTGCCGTGCCGGAACCAGATTAGGGCCTGAAGCCATCCTGCAGTGTTGCGGCCAGCTCACAAGAAAGCGAGTTGAAGAAAGGAGCTCAGGGGCACTGTAATTCACAAACCTGCAGAGTTATAAATGACAGCTATCGTCCAAAAATATATTGAAGTAAGGCTGCCAAGAGGACTTGAAAGCGGGGCAGAATTGCAGGAAACCGATTTCAGGAGGTAGACTGGAATTGCATTGAAAGCATAGGAAAAGAGGCAGAACGTCCACAATGATGCACTTGGCCAAAAAGGGCGTATGCGTTTTTTCCTGAATATATTCAGGAAAAAACACATACGACCTTTTTGGCCAACCAAGCAAGCTTGCAAAGGAAATCTGCACTACAATGAAGTCTCACTTCCCCCCGGTCAAAAGGGCCATCTGAAAAAAGTGTAAAATCCAGAAAGGCAGGACAGGCCATGGAGAACTGGGAGCCTTGTTATGCTGATGGGCGGGATGTAAATTGCCAACAGACACTCGGGAGAAGTGTATGGTGTTTCCTGAAACATCTAAAAAACAAAGCAACAGAGCCTAGGACACTTCCACTTATGGTCCTATAGCTTAGGGAAATTAAAATCAAAAAGACACAGCCACCCCAAAGTTTGGGACGCCTCTGTTTACAAGAACCTCATTTACAGTACAAGTTCAACATCGCAGAAAGTGAAAAATGGATAAAGAAATTGTGGTATTTACTTGCAAACCAATATCACTCAGCAATGAAATCTATGTCATCAGGCCCTTAGCAGCACAATGAGTGGATTCAGGTATGATGATTCTAACTGAAATAAGTCACACAGAAAAAGAAACATCATAAGGTATCAGTAATACACGGAATGTAAACTTGGCTACACAGGAACTGAATTACAGAACAGAACAGGGTCTCAAATTTAGAAAACCAACTTATGCTTGCTTAAGGGGAAAGGTGAGTTGGGGTGCTGCATAAAACCAGAGATTGAAATGAGCACAGATAAAGTTCCTTAAGCCAAATATGGAATAGACAAGAGCTCCTCCTTGCTCAAAGAAATGGACTCAACACCCCATATTAAACGCCTAAGAATGTACCTGACTAGTAAGTATCTTAAAACCTATGGATTGCTATGTCTCCGAAAGACAATCAAGTGTGTGTACGGGGCATAAACGCAGCAGTGATAGGATTGGAGAGGTTCGGTGAGCAAATGAAGACCCTTTGCAGTCATATTGCATGGTACCCATTCCACGGGTTTCAACTACCCAGGTTTAAGGTATTCTTCCTTCAGCTAAAAGATGCATGTGGAACCTAGAGTATGATCAACCATGTGATCGGGAGACGTGTTCAAATATGTCTCAGTTTTCATACCCTGGTACTCGGGTGCAACATTCCAGACGCTTTACTAACACTCTCCCGACTTGGAGAGTCAGTCCCTTTAACCTCCTGTTTGGCCCAGTTTGCAATTTCTGCGGAAGATGAACAGGAATAGGGAGAACCAATGAGAGACTAGCTGGAGGTGTCTGGACGGGCAAATTTAACTCTCATTTCCCACCAGGAAGAGGAAATAACCAAAGGCTCAGCGTGCTGTGCCGGAACCAGATTAGGGCCTGAAGCCATCCTGCGGTGTTGCGGCCAGGTCACAAGAAAGCGAGTTGAAGAAAGGAGCTCAGGGGCACTGTAATTCACAAATCTGCAGAGTTATAAATGACAGCTATCGTCCAAAAATATACTGAAGTAAGGCTGCCAAGAGGACTTGAAAGCGGGGCAGAATTGCAGGAAACCGATTTCAGGAGGTAGACTGGAATTGCATTGAAAGCATAGGAAAAGAGGCAGAACGTCCACAATGATGCACTTGGCCAAAAAGGGCGTATGCGTTTTTTCCTGAATATATTCAGGAAAAAACGCATACGCCCTTTTTGGCCAACCAAGCAAGCTTGCAAAGGAAATCTGCACTACAATGAAGTCTCACTTCCCCCCGGTCAAAAGGGCCATCTGGAAAAAGTGTAAAATCCAGCAAGGCAGGACAGGCCATGGAGAACTGGGAGCCTTGTTATGCTGATGGGCGGGATGTAAATTGCCAACAGACACTCGAGAGAAGTGTATGGTGTTTCCTGAAACATCTAAGAAACAAAGCAACAGAGCCTAGGGCACTTCCACTTATGGTCCTATAGCTTAGGGAAATTAAAATCAAAAAGACACAGCCACCCCAATTTGGGGCGCCTCTGTTTACAAGAACCTCATTTACCGTACAAGTTCAATATCACAGAAAGTGAAAAATGGATAAAGAACTTGTGGTACTTACGTACAATGCAGTATCACTCAGCAATGAAATCTATGTCATCAGGCCCTTAGCAGCACAATGAGTGGATTCAGGTACGATGATTCTAACTGAAATAAGTCACACAGAAAAAGAAACATCATAAGATATCACTAATACACGGAATGTAAACTTGGCTACACAGGAACTGAATTACAGAACAGAACAGGGTCTCAAATTTAGAAAACCAACTTATGCTTGCTTAAGGGGAAAGGTGAGTTGGGGTGCTGCATAAAACCAGAGATTGAAATGAGCACAGATAAAGTTCCTTAAGCCAAATATGGAATAGACAAGAGCTACTCCTTGCTCAACGAAATGGACTCAACACCCCATATTAAACGCCTAAGAATGTACCTGACTAGTAAGTATCTTAAAACCTATGGATTGCTATGTCTCCATAAGAGAATCAAGCGTGTGTACAGGGGCATAAACGCAGCAGTGATAGGATTGGAGAGGTTCGGTGAGCAGATGAAGACCCTTTGAAGTCATATTGCATGGTACCCATTACACGGGTCTCAACTCTCCAGGTTTAAGGTATTCTTCCTTCAGCTAAAACATGCATGTGGAACCCAGAGTATGATCAACCGTGTGAACGGGAGACGTGTTCAAATATGTCTCAGTTTTCCTCCCCTGGTACTCGGGTGCAACATTCCAGACGCTTTACTAACACTCTCCCCACTTGGAGAGTCAGCGCCTTTAACATCCTGTTTGGCCCAGTTTGCAATTTCTGCGGAAGATGAACAGGAATAGGGAGAACCAATGAGAGACTAGCTGGAGGTGTCTGGACGGGCAAATTTAACTCTCATTTCCCACCAGGAAGAGGAAATAACCAAAGGCTCAGCGTGCCGTGCCGGAACCAGATTAGGGCCTGAAGCCATCCTGCGGTGTTGCGGCCAGCTCACAAGAAAGCGAGTTGAAGAAAGGAGCTCAGGGGCACTGTAATTCACAAACCTGCAGAGTTATAAATGACAGCTATCGTCCAAAAATATATTGAAGTAAGGCTGCCAAGAGGACTTGAAAGCGGGGCAGAATTGCAGGAAACCGATTTCAGGAGGTAGACTGGAATTGCATTGAAAGCATAGGAAAAGAGGCAGAACGTCCACAATGATGCACTTGGCCAAAAAGGGCGTATGCGTTTTTTCCTGAATATATTCAGGAAAAAAAGCATACGCCCTTTTTGGCCAACCAAGCAAGCTTGCAAAGGAAATCTGCACTACAATGAAGTCTCACTTCCCCCCGGTCAAAAGGGCCATCTGAAAAAAGTGTAAAATCCAGCAAGGCAGGACAGGCCATGGAGAACTGGGAGCCTTGTTATGCTGATGGGCGGGATGTAAATTGCCAACAGACACTTGGGAGAAGTGTATGGTGTTTCCTGAAACATCTAAAAAACAAAGCAACAGAGCCTAGGGCACTTCCACTTATGGTCCTATAGCTTAGGGAAATTAAAATCAAAAAGACACAGCCACCCCAAAGTTTGGGACGCCTCTGTTTACAAGAACCTCGTTTACAGTACAAGTTCAACATCGCAGAAAGTGAAAAATGGATAAAGAAGTTGTGGTATTTACTTAGAAAGCAATATCACTCAGCAATGAAATTTATGTCATCAGGCCCTTAGCAGCACAATGAGTGGATTCAGTTATGATGATTCTAACTGAAATAAGTCACACAGAAAATGAAACATCATAAGATATCACTAATACACGGAATGTAAACTTGGCTACACAGGAACTGAATTACAGAACAGAACAGGGTCTCAAATTTAGAAAACCAACTTATGCTTGCTTAAGGGGAAATGTGAGTTGGGGTGCTGCATAAAACCAGAGATTGAAATGAGCACAGATAAAGTTCCTTAAGCCAAATATGGAATAGACAAGAGCTACTCCTTGCTCAACGAAATGTACTCAACACCGCATATTAAACGCCTAAGAATGTACCTGACTAGTAAGTATCTTAAAACCTATGGATTGCTATGTCTCCATAAGAGAATCAAGCGTGTGTACAGGGGCATAAACGCAGCAGTGATAGGATTGGAGAAGTTCGGTGAGCAGATGAAGACCCTTTGAAGTCATATTGCATGGTACCCATTCCACGGGTCTCAACTCTCCAGGTTTAAGGTATTCTTCCTTCAGCTAAAACATGCATGTGGAACCCAGAGTATGATCAACCGTGTGAACGGGAGACGTGTTCAAATATGTCTCAGTTTTCCTCCCCTGGTACTCGGGTGCAACATTCCAGACGCTTTACTAACACTCTCCCCACTTCGAGAGTCAGCGCCTTTAACATCCTGTTTGGCCCAGTTTGCAATTTCTGCGGAAGATGAACAGGAATAGGGAGAACCAATGAGAGACTAGCTGGAGGTGTCTGGACGGGCAAATTTAACTCTCATTTCCCACCAGGAAGAGGAAATAACCAAAGGCTCAGCGTGCCGTGCCGGAACCAGATTAGGGCCTGAAGCCATCCTGCGGTGTTGCGGCCAGCTCACAAGAAAGCGAGTTGAAGAAAGGAGCTCAGGGGCACTGTAATTCACAAACCTGCAGAGTTATAAATGACAGCTATCGTCCAAAAATATATTGAAGTAAGGCTGCCAAGAGGACTTGAAAGCGGGGCAGAATTGCAGGAAACCGATTTCAGGAGGTAGACTGGAATTGCATTGAAAGCATAGGAAAAGAGGCAGAACGTCCACAATGATGCACTTGGCCAAAAAGGGCGTATGCGTTTTTTCCTGAATATATTCAGGAAAAAAAGCATACGCCCTTTTTGGCCAACCAAGCAAGCTTGCAAAGGAAATCTGCACTACAATGAAGTCTCACTTCCCCCCGGTCAAAAGGGCCATCTGAAAAAAGTGTAAAATCCAGCAAGGCAGGACAGGCCATGGAGAACTGGGAGCCTTGTTATGCTGATGGGCGGGATGTAAATTGCCAACAGACACTTGGGAGAAGTGTATGGTGTTTCCTGAAACATCTAAAAAACAAAGCAACAGAGCCTAGGGCACTTCCACTTATGGTCCTATAGCTTAGGGAAATTAAAATCAAAAAGACACAGCCACCCCAAAGTTTGGGACGCCTCTGTTTACAAGAACCTCGTTTACAGTACAAGTTCAACATCGCAGAAAGTGAAAAATGGATAAAGAAGTTGTGGTATTTACTTACAAAGCAATATCACTCAGCAATGAAATCTATGTCATCAGGCCCTTAGCAGCACAATGAGTGGATTCAGGTATGATGATTCTAACTGAAATAAGTCACACAGAAAAAGAAACATCATAAGATATCACTAATACACGGAATGTAAACTTGGCTACACAGGAACTGAATTCCAAAACAGAACAGGGTCTCAAATTTAGAAAACCAACTTATGCTTGCTTAAGGGGAAAGGTGAGTTGGGGTGCTGCATAAAACCAGAGATTGAAATGAGCACAGATAAAGTTCCTTAAGCCAAATATGGAATAGACAAGAGCTACTCCTTGCTCAACGAAATGGACTCAACACCCCATATTAAACGCCTAAGAATGTACCTGACTAGTAAGTATCTTAAAACCTATGGATTGCTATGTCTCCGAAAGACAATCAAGTGTGTGTACGGGGCATAAACGCAGCAGTGATAGGATTGGAGAGGTTCGGTGAGCAAATGAAGACCCTTTGCAGTCATATTGCATGGTACCCATTCCACGGGTTTCAACTACCCAGGTTTAAGGTATTCTTCCTTCAGCTAAAACATGCATGTGGAACCTAGAGTATGATCAACCATGTGATCGGGAGACGTGTTCAAATATGTCTCAGTTTTCATACCCTGGTACTCGGGTGCAACATTCCAGACGGTTTACTAACACTCTCCCGACTTGGAGAGTCAGTCCCTTTAACCTCCTGTTTGGCCCAGTTTGCAATTTCTGCGGAAGATGAACAGGAATAGGGAGAACCAATGAGAGACTAGCTGGAGGTGTCTGGACGGGCAAATTTAACTCTCATTTCCCACCAGGAAGAGGAAATAACCAAAGGCTCAGCGTGCTGTGCCGGAACCAGATTAGGGCCTGAAGCCATCCTGCGGTGTTGCGGCCAGGTCACAAGAAAGCGAGTTGAAGAAAGGAGCTCAGGGGCACTGTAATTCACAAATCTGCAGAGTTATAAATGACAGCTATCGTCCAAAAATATACTGAAGTAAGGCTGCCAAGAGGACTTGAAAGCGGGGCAGAATTGCAGGAAACCGATTTCAGGAGGTAGACTGGAATTGCATTGAAAGCATAGGAAAAGAGGCAGAACGTCCACAATGATGCACTTGGACAAAAAGGGCGTATGCGTTTTTTCCTGAATATATTCAGGAAAAAACGCATACGCCCTTTTTGGCCAACCAAGCAAGCTTGCAAAGGAAATCTGCACTACAATGAAGTCTCACTTCCCCCCGGTCAAAAGGGCCATCTGGAAAAAGTGTAAAATCCAGCAAGGCAGGACAGGCCATGGAGAACTGGGAGCCTTGTTATGCTGATGGGCGGGATGTAAATTGCCAACAGACACTCGGGAGAAGTGTATGGTGTTTCCTGAAACATCTAAGAAACAAAGCAACAGAGCCTAGGGCACTTCCACTTATGGTCCTATAGCTTAGGGAAATTAAAATCAAAAAGACACAGCCACCCCAATTTGGGACGCCTCTGTTTACAAGTACCTCATTTACCGTACAAGTTCAATATCACAGAAAGTGAAAAATGGATAAAGAACTTGTGGTACTTACGTACAATGCAGTATCACTCAGCAATGAAATCTATGTCATCAGGCCCGTAGCAGCATAATGAGTGGATTCAGGTACGATGATTCTAACTGAAATAAGTCACACAGAAAAAGAAACATCATAAGATATCACTAATACACGGAATGTAAACTTGGCAACACAGGAACTGAATTACAGAACAGAACAGGGTCTCAAATTTAGAAAACCAACTTATGCTTGCTTAAGGGGAAAGGTGAGTTGGGGTGCTGCATAAAACCAGAGATTGAAATGAGCACAGATAAATTTCCTTAAGCCAAATATGGAATAGACAAGAGCTAGTCCTTGCTCAACGAAATGGACTCAACACCCCATATTAAACGCCTAAGAATGTACCTGACTAGTAAGTATCTTAAAACCTATGGATTGCTATGTCTCCATAAGAGAATCAAGCGTGTGTACAGGGGCATAAACGCAGCAGTGATAGGATTGGAGAGGTTCGGTGAGCAGATGAAGACCCTTTGAAGTCATATTGCATGGTACCCATTACACGGGTCTCAACTCTCCAGGTTTAAGGTATTCTTCCTTCAGCTAAAACATGCATGTGGAACCCAGAGTATGATCAACCGTGTGAACGGGAGACGTGTTCAAATATGTCTCAGTTTTCCTCCCCTGGTACTCGGGTGCAACATTCCAGACGCTTTACTAACACTCTCCCCACTTGGAGAGTCAGCGCCTTTAACATCCTGTTTGGCCCAGTTTGCAATTTCTGCGGAAGATGAACAGGAATAGGGAGAACCAATGAGAGACTAGCTGGAGGTGTCTGGACGGGCAAATTTAACTCTCATTTCCCACCAGGAAGAGGAAATAACCAAAGGCTCAGCGTGCCGTGCCGGAACCAGATTAGGGCCTGAAGCCATCCTGCGGTGTTGCGGCCAGCTCACAAGAAAGCGAGTTGAAGAAAGGAGCTCAGGGGCACTGTAATTCACAAACCTGCAGAGTTATAAATGACAGCTATCGTCCAAAAATATATTGAAGTAAGGCTGCCAAGAGGACTTGAAAGCGGGGCAGAATTGCAGGAAACCGATTTCAGGAGGTAGACTGGAATTGCATTGAAAGCATAGGAAAAGAGGCAGAACGTCCACAATGATGCACTTGGCCAAAAAGGGCGTATGCGTTTTTTCCTGAATATATTCAGGAAAAAACGCATACGCCCTTTTTGGCCAACGAAGCAAGCTTGCAAAGGAAATCTGCACTACAATGAAGTCTCACTTCCCCCCGGTCAAAAGGGCCATCTGAAAAAAGTGTAAAATCCAGCAAGGCAGGACAGGCCATGGAGAACTGGGAGCCTTGTTATGCTGATGGGCGGGATGTAAATTGCCAACAGACACTCGGGAGAAGTGTATGGTGTTTCCTGAAACATCTAAAAAACAAAGCAACAGAGCCTAGGACACTTCCACTTATGGTCCTATAGCTTAGGGAAATTAAAATCAAAAAGACACAGCCACCCCAAAGTTTGGGACGCCTCTGTTTACAAGAACCTCATTTGCAGTACAAGTTCAACATCGCAGAAAGTGAAAAATGGGTAAAGAAATTGTGGTATTTACTTGCAAAGCAATATCACTCAGCAATGAAATCTATGTCATCAGGCCCTTAGCAGCACAATGAGTGGATTCAGGTATGATGATTCTAACTGAAATAAGTCACACAGAAAAAGAAACATCATAAGGTATCAGTAATACACGGAATGTAAACTTGGCTACACAGGAACTGAATTACAGAACAGAACAGGGTCTCAAATTTAGAAAACCAACTTATGCTTGCTTAAGGGGAAAGGTGAGTTGGGGTGCTGCATAAAACCAGAGATTGAAATGAGCACAGATAAAGTTCCTTAAGCCAAATATGGAATAGACAAGAGCTACTCCTTGCTCAACGAAATGGACTCAACACCGCATATTAAACGCCTAAGAATGTACCTGACTAGTAAGTATCTTAAAACCTATGGATTGCTATGTCTCCGAAAGACAATCAAGTGTGTGTACGGGGCATAAACGCAGCAGTGATAGGATTGGAGAGGTTCGGTGAGCAAATGAAGACCCTTTGCAGTCATATTGCATGGTACCCATTCCACGGGTTTCAACTACCCAGGTTTAAGGTATTCTTCCTTCAGCTAAAACATGCATGTGGAACCTAGAGTATGATCAACCATGTGACCAGGAGACGTGTTCAAATATGTCTCAGTTTTCCTCCCCTGGTACTCGGGTGCAACATTCCAGACGCTTTACTAACACTCTCCCGACTTGGAGAGTCAGTCCCTTTAACCTCCTGTTTGGCCCAGTTTGCAATTTCTGCGGAAGATGAACAGGAATAGGGAGAACCAATGAGAGACTAGCTGGAGGTGTCTGGACGGGCAAATTTAACTCTCATTTCCCACCAGGAAGAGGAAATAACCAAAGGCTCAGCGTGCTGTGCCGGAACCAGATTAGGGCCTGAAGCCATCCTGCGGTGTTGCGGCCAGGTCACAAGAAAGCGAGTTGAAGAAAGGAGCTCAGGGGCACTGTAATTCACAAATCTGTAGAGTTATAAATGACAGCTATCGTCCAAAAATATACTGAAGTAAGGCTGCCAAGAGGACTTGAAAGCGGGGCAGAATTGCAGGAAACCGATTTCAGGAGGTAGACTGGAATTGCATTGAAAGCATAGGAAAAGAGGCAGAATTTCCACAATGATGCACTTGGCCAAAAAGGGCGTATGCGTTTTTTCCTGAATATATTCAGGAAAAAACGCATACGCCCTTTTTGGCCAACCAAGCAAGCTTGCAAAGGAAATCTGCACTACAATGAAGTCTCACTTCCCCCTGGTCAAAAGGGCCATCTGAAAAAAGTGTAAAATCCAGCAAGGCAGGACAGGCCATGGAGAACTGGGAGCCTTGTTATGCTGATGGGCGGGATGTAAATTGCCAACAGACACTCGGGAGAAGTGTATGGTGTTTCCTGAAACATCTAAGAAACAAAGCAACAGAGCCTAGGGCACTTCCACTTATGGTCCTATAGCTTAGGGAAATTAAAATCAAAAAGACACAGCCACCCCAATTTGGGACGCCTCTGTTTACAAGAACCTCATTTACCGTACAAGTTCAATATCACAGAAAGTGAAAAATGGATAAAGAACTTGTGGTACTTACGTACAATGCAGTATCACTCAGCAATGAAATCTATGTCATCAGGCCCGTAGCAGCATAATGAGTGGATTCAGGTACGATGATTCTAACTGAAGTAAGTCACACAGAAAAAGAAACATCATAAGATATCACTAATACACGGAATGTAAACTTGGCTACACAGGAACTGAATTACAGAACAGAACAGGGTCTCAAATTTAGAAAACCAACTTATGCTTGCTTAAGAGGAAAGGTGAGTTGGGGTGCTGCATAAAACCAGAGATTGAAATGAGCACAGATAAAGTTCCTTAAGTCAAATATGGAATAGACAAGAGCTACTCCTTGCTCAACGTAATGGACTCAACACCCCATATTAAACGCCTAAGAATGTACCTGACTAGTAAGTATCTTAAAACCTATGGATTGCTATGTCTCCATAAGAGAATCAAGCGTGTGTACAGGGGCATAAACGCAGCAGTGATAGGATTGGAGAGGTTTGGTGAGCAGATGAAGACCCTTTGAAGTCATATTGCATGGTACCCATTACACGGGTCTCAACTCTCCAGGTTTAAGGTATTCTTCCTTCAGCTAAAACATGCATGTGGAACCCAGAGTATGATCAACCGTGTGAACGGGAGACGTGTTCAAATATGTCTCAGTTTTCCTCCCCTGGTACTCGGGTGCAACATTCCAGACGCTTTACTAACACTCTCCCCACTTGGAGAGTCAGCGCCTTTAACATCCTGTTTGGCCCAGTTTGCAATTTCTGCGGAAGATGAACAGGAGTAGGGAGAACCAATGAGAGACTAGCTGGAGGTGTCTGGACGGGCAAATTTAACTCTCATTTCCCACCAGGAAGAGGAAATAACCAAAGGCTCAGCGTGCCGTGCCGGAACCAGATTAGGGCCTGAAGCCATCCTGCGGTGTTGCGGCCAGCTCACAAGAAAGCGAGTTGAAGAAAGGAGCTCAGGGGCACTGTAATTCACAAACCTGCAGAGTTATAAATGACAGCTATCGTCCAAAAATATATTGAAGTAAGGCTGCCAAGAGGACTTGAAAGCGGGGCAGAATTGCAGGAAACCGATTTCAGGAGGTAGACTGGAATTGCATTGAAAGCATAGGAAAAGAGGCAGAACGTCCACAATGATGCACTTGGCCAAAAAGGGCGTATGCGTTTTTTCCTGAATATATTCAGGAAAAAACGCATACGCCCTTTTTGGCCAACCAAGCAAGCTTGCAAAGGAAATCTGCACTACAATGAAGTCTCACTTCCCCCCGGTCAAAAGGGCCATCTGAAAAAAGTGTAAAATCCAGCAAGGCAGGACAGGCCATGGAGAACTGGGAGCCTTGTTATGCTGATGGGCGGGATGTAAATTGCCAACAGACACTCGGGAGAAGTGTATGGTGTTTCCTGAAACATCTAAAAAACAAAGCAACAGAGCCTAGGACACTTCCACTTATGGTCCTATAGCTTAGGGAAATTAAAATCAAAAAGACACAGCCACCCCAAAGTTTGGGACGCCTCTGTTTACAAGAACCTCATTTACAGTACAAGTTCAACATCGCAGAAAGTGAAAAATGGATAAAGAAATTGTGGTATTTACTTCAAAGCAATATCACTCAGCAATGAAATCTATGTCATCAGGCCCTTAGCAGCACAATGAGTGGATTCAGGTATGATGATTCTAACTGAAATAAGTCACACAGAAAAAGAAACATCATAAGGTATCAGTAATACACGGAATGTAAACTTGGCTACACAGGAACTGAATTACAGAACAGAACAGGGTCTCAAATTTAGAAAACCAACTTATGCTTGCTTAAGGGGAAAGGTGAGTTGGGGTGCTGCATAAAACCAGAGATTGAAATGAGCACAGATAAAGTTCCTTAAGCCAAATATGGAATAGACAAGAGCTACTCCTTGCTCAACGAAATGGACTCAACACCGCATATTAAACGCCTAAGAATGTACCTGACTAGTAAGTATCTTAAAACCTATGGATTGCTATGTCTCCAAAAGACAATCAAGTGTGTGTACGGGGCATAAACGCAGCAGTGATAGGATTGGAGAGGTTCGGTGAGCAAATGAAGACCCTTTGCAGTCATATTGCATGGTACCCATTCCACGGGTTTCAACTACCCAGGTTTAAGGTATTCTTCCTTCAGCTAAAACATGCATGTGGAACCTAGAGTATGATCAACCATGTGATCGGGAGACGTGTTCAAATATGTCTCAGTTTTCATACCCTGGTACTCGGGTGCAACATTCCAGACGCTTTACTTACACTCTCCCGACTTGGAGAGTCAGTCCCTTTAACCTCCTGTTTGGCCCAGTTTGCAATTTCTGCGGAAGATGAACAGGAATAGGGAGAACCAATGAGAGACTAGCTGGAGGTGTCTGGACGGGCAAATTTAACTCTCATTTCCCACCAGGAAGAGGAAATAACCAAAGGCTCAGCATGCCGTGCCGGAACCAGATTAGGGCCTGAAGCCATCCTGCGGTGTTGCGGCCAGGTCACAAGAAAGCGAGTTGAAGAAAGGAGCTCAGGGGCACTGTAATTCACAAATCTGCAGAGTTATAAATGACAGCTATCGTCCAAAAATATACTGAAGTAAGGCTGCCAAGAGGACTTGAAAGCGGGGCAGAATTGCAGGAAACCGATTTCAGGAGGTAGACTGGAATTGCATTGAAAGCATAGGAAAAGAGGCAGAACGTCCACAATGATGCACTTGGCCAAAAAGGGCGTATGCGTTTTTTCCTGAATATATTCAGGAAAAAACGCATACGCCCTTTTTGGCCAACCAAGCAAGCTTGCAAAGGAAATCTGCACTACAATGAAGTCTCACTTCCCCCCGGTCAAAAGGGCCATCTGAAAAAAGTGTAAAATCCAGCAAGGCAGGACAGGCCATGGAGAACTGGGAGCCTTGTTATGCTGATGGGCAGGATGTAAATTGCCAACAGACACTCGGGAGAAGTGTATGGTGTTTCCTGAAACATCTAAGAAACAAAGCAACAGAGCCTAGGGCACTTCCACTTATGGTCCTATAGCTTAGGGAAATTAAAATCAAAAAGACACAGCCACCCCAAAGTTTGGGACGCCTCTGTTTACAAGAACCTCGTTTACAGTACAAGTTCAACATCGCAGAAAGTGAAAAATGGAAAAAGAAGTTGTGGTATTTACTTACAAAGCAATATCACTCAGCAATGAAATCTATGTCATCAGGCCCTTAGCAGCACAATGAGTGGATTCAGGTATGATGATTCTAACTGAAATAAGTCACACAGAAAAAGAAACATCATAAGATATCACTAATACACGGAATGTAAACTTGGCTACACAGGAACTGAATTCCAAAACAGAACAGGGTCTCAAATTTAGAACACCAACTTATGCTTGCTTAAGTGGAAAGGTGAGTTGGGGTGCTGCATAAAACCAGAGATTGAAATGAGCACAGATAAAGTTCCTTAAGCCAAATATGGAATAGACAAGAGCTACTCCTTGCTCAACGAAATGGACTCAACACCCCATATTAAACGCCTAAGAATGTACCTGACTAGTAAGTATCTTAAAACCTATGGATTGCTATGTCTCCGAAAGACAATCAAGTGTGTGTACGGGGCATAAACGCAGCAGTGATAGGATTGGAGAGCTTCGGTGAGCAAATGAAGACCCTTTGCAGTCATATGGCATGGTACCCATTCCACGGGTTTCAACTACCCAGGTTTAAGGTATTCTTCCTTCAGCTAAAACATGCATGTGCAACCTAGAGTATGATAACCCATGTGATCGGGAGACGTGTTCAAATATGTCTCAGTTTTCATACCCTGGTACTCGGGTGCAACATTCCAGACGCTTTACTAACACTCTCCCCACTTGGAGAGTCAGCGCCTTTAACCTCCTGTTTGGCCCAGTTTGCAATTTCTGCGGAAGATGAACAGGAATAGGGAGAACCAATGAGAGACTAGCTGGAGGTGTCTGGACGGGCAAATTTAACTCTCATTTCCCACCAGGAAGAGGAAATAACCAAAGGCTCAGCGTGCTGTGCCGGAACCAGATTAGGGCCTGAAGCCATCCTGCGGTGTTGCGGCCAGCTCAAAAGAAAGCGAGTTGAAGAAAGGAGCTCAGGGGCACTGTAATTCACAAACCTGCAGAGTTATAAATGACAGCTATCGTCCAAAAATATACTGAAGTAAGGCTGCCAAGAGGACTTGAAAGCGGGGCAGAATTGCAGGAAACCGATTTCAGGAGGTAGACTGGAATTGCATTGAAAGCATAGGAAAAGAGGCAGAACGTCCACAATGATGCACTTGGCCAAAAAGGGCGTATGCGTTTTTTCCTGAATATATTCAGGAAAAAACGCATACGCCCTTTTTGCCCAACCAAGCAAGCTTGCAAAGGAAATCTGCACTACAATGAAGTCTCACTTCCCCCCGGTCAAAAGGGCCATCTGAAAAAAGTGTAAAATCCAGCAAGGCAGGACAGGCCATGGAGAACTGCGAGCCTTGTTATGCTGATGGGCGGGATGTAAATTGCCAACAGACACTCGGGAGAAGTGTATGGTGTTTCCTGAAACATCTAAGAAACAAAGCAACAGAGCCTAGGGCACTTCCACTTATGGTCCTATAGCTTAGGGAAATTAAAATCAAAAAGACACAGCCACCCCAATTTGGGACGCCTCTGTTTACAAGAACCTCATTTACCGTACAAGTTCAATATCACAGAAAGTGAAAAATGGATAAAGAACTTGTGGTACTTACGTACAATGCAGTATCACTCAGCAATGAAATCTATGTCATCAAGCCCGTAGCAGCATAATAAGTGGATTCAGGTACGATGATTCTAACTGAAATAAGTCACACAGAAAAAGAAACATCATAAGATTTCACTAATACACGGAATGTAAACTTGGCTACACAGGAACTGAATTACAGAACAGAACAGGGTCTCAAATTTAGAAAACCAACTTATGCTTGCTTAAGGGGAAAGGTGACTTGGGGTGCCACATAAAACCAGAGATTGAAATGAGCACAGATAAAGTTCCTTAAGCCAAATATGGAATAGACAAGAGCTACTCCTTGCTCAACAAAATGGACTCAACACCGCATATTAAACGCCTAAGAATGTACCTGACTAGTATCTTAAAACCTATGGATTGCTATGTCTCCATAAGAGAATCAAGCGTGTGTACAGGGGCATAAACGCAGCAGTGATAGGATTGGAGAGGTTCGGTGAGCAGATGAAGACCCTTTGCAGTCATATTGCATGGTACCCATTCCACGGGTTTCAACTACCCAGGTTTAAGGTATTCTTCCTTCAGCTAAAACATGCATGTGGAACCTAGAGTATGATCAACCATGTGATCGGGAGACGTGTTCAAATATGTCTCAGTTTTCATACCCTGGTACTCGGGTGCAACATTCCAGACGCTTTACTAACACTCTCCCGACTTGGAGAGTCAGTCCCTTTAACCTCCTGTTTGGCCCAGTTTGCAATTTCTGCGGAAGATGAACAGGAATAGGGAGAACCAATGAGAGACTAGCTGGAGGTGTCTGGACGGGCAAATTTAACTCTCATTTCACACCAGGAAGAGGAAATAACCAAAGGCTCAGCGTGCTGTGCCGGAACCAGATTAGGGCCTGAAGCCATCCTGCGGTGTTGCGGCCAGGTCACAAGAAAGCGAGTTGAAGAAAGGAGCTCAGGGGCACTGTAATTCACAAATCTGCAGAGTTATAAATGACAGCTATCGTCCAAAAATATACTGAAGTAAGGCTGCCAAGAGGACTTGAAAGCGGGGCAGAATTGCAGGAAACCGATTTCAGGAGGTAGACTGGAATTGCATTGAAAGCATAGGAAAAGAGGCAGAACGTCCACAATGATGCACTTGGCCAAAAAGGGCATATGCGTTTTTTCCTGAATATATTCAGGAAAAAACGCATACGCCCTTTTTGGCCAACCAAGCAAGCTTGCAAAGGAAATCTGCACTACAATGAAGTCTCACTTCCCCCCGGTCAAAAGGGCCATCTGAAAAAAGTGTAAAATCCAGCAAGGCAGGACAGGCCATGGAGAACTGGGAGCCTTGTTATGCTGATGGGCGGGATGTAAATTGCCAACAGACACTCGGGAGAAGTGTATGGTGTTTCCTGAAACATCTAAGAAACAAAGCAACAGAGCCTAGGGCACTTCCACTTATGGTCCTATAGCTTAGGGAAATTAAAATCAAAAAGACACAGCCACCCCAATTTGGGACGCCTCTGTTTACAAGAACCTCATTTACCGTACAAGTTCAATATCACAGAAACTGAAAAATGGATAAAGAACTTGTGGTACTTACGTACAATGCAGTATCACTCAGCAATGAAATCTATGTCATCAGGCCCGTAGCAGCATAATGAATGGATTCAGGTACGATGATTCTAACTGAAATAAGTCACACAGAAAAAGAAACATCATAAGATATCACTAATACACGGAATGTAAACTTGGCTACACAGGAACTGAATTCCAAAACAGAACAGCGTCTCAAATTTAGAAAACCAACTTATGCTTGCTTAAGGGGAAAGGTGAGTTGGGGTGCTGCATAAAACCAGAGATTGAAATGAGCACAGATAAAGTTCCTTAAGCCAAATATGGAATAGACAAGAGCTACTCCTTGCTCAACGAAATGGACTCAACACCCCATATTAAACGCCTAAGAATGTACCTGACTAGTAAGTATCTTAAAACCTATGGATTGCTATGTCTCCATAAGACAGTCAAGCGTGTGTACAGGGGCATAAACGCAGCAGTGATAGGATTGGAGAGGTTCGGTGAGCAGATGAAGACCCTTTGAAGTCATATTGCATGGTACCCATTACACGGGTCTCAACTCTCCAGGTTTAAGGTATTCTTCCTTCAGCTAAAACATGCATGTGGAACCCAGAGTATGATCAACCGTGTGAACGGGAGACGTGTTCAAATATGTCTCAGTTTTCCTCCCCTGGTACTCGGGTGCAACATTCCAGACGCTTTACTAACACTCTCCCCACTTGGAGAGTCAGCGCCTTTAACCTCCTGTTTGGTCCAGTTTGCAATTTCTGCGGAAGATGAACAGGAATAGGGAGAACCAATGAGAGACTAGCTGGAGGTGTCTGGACGGGCAAATTTAACTCTCATTTCCCACCAGGAAGAGGAAATAACCAAAGGCTCAGCGTGCCGTGCCGGAACCAGATTAGGGCCTGAAGCCATCCTGCGGTGTTGCGGCCAGGTCACAAGAAAGCGAGTTGAAGAAAGGAGCTCAGGGGCACTGTAATTCACAAACCTGCAGAGTTATAAATGACAGCTATCGTCCAAAAATATATTGAAGTAAGGCTGCCAAGAGGACTTGAAAGCGGGGCAGAATTGCAGGAAACTGATTTCAGGAGGTAGACTGGAATTGCATTGAAAGCATAGGAAAAGAGGCAGAATGTCCACAATGATGCACTTGGCCAAAAAGGGCGTATGCGTTTTTTCCTGAATATATTCAGGAAAAAACGCATACGCCCTTTTTGGCCAACCAAGCAAGCTTGCAAAGGAAATCTGCACTACAATGAAGTCTCACTTCCCCCCGGTCAAAAGGGCCATCTGAAAAAAGTGTAAAATCCAGCAAGGCAGGACAGGCCATGGAGAACTGGGAGCCTTGTTATGCTGATGGGCGGGATGTAAATTGCCAACAGACACTCGGGAGAAGTGTATGGTGTTTCCTGAAACATCTAAAAAACAAAGCAACAGAGCCTAGGATACTTCCACTTATGGTCCTATAGCTTAGGGAAATTAAAATCAAAAAGACACAGCCACCCCAAAGTTTGGGACGCCTCTGTTTACAAGAACCTCATTTACAGTACAAGTTCAACATCGCAGAAAGTGAAAAATGGATAAAGAAATTGTGGTATTTACTTCAAAGCAATATCACTCAGCAATGAAATCTATGTCATCAGGCCCTTAGCAGCACAATGAGTGGATTCAGGTATGATGATTCTAACTGAAATAAGTCACACAGAAAAAGAAACATCATAAGGTATCAGTAATACACGGAATGTAAACTTGGCTACACAGGAACTGAATTACAGAACAGAACAGGGTCTCAAATTTAGAAAACCAACTTATGCTTGCTTAAGGGGAAAGGTGAGTTGGGGTGCTGCATAAAACCAGAGATTGAAATGAGCACAGATAAAGTTCCTTAAGCCAAATATGGAATAGACAAGAGCTACTCCTTGCTCAACGAAATGGACTCAACACCGCATATTAAACGCCTAAGAATGTACCTGACTAGTAAGTATCTTAAAACCTATGGATTGCTATGTCTCCGAAAGACAATCAAGTGTGTGTACGGGGCATAAACGCAGCAGTGATAGGATTGGAGAGGTTCGGTGAGCAAATGAAGACCCTTTGCAGTCATATTGCATGGTACCCATTCCACGGGTTTCAACTACCCAGGTTTAAGGTATTCTTCCTTCAGCTAAAACATGCATGTGGAACCTAGAGTATGATCAACCATGTGACCGGGAGACGTGTTCAAATATGTCTCAGTTTTCCTCCCCTGGTACTCGGGTGCAACATTCCAGACGCTTTACTAACACTCTCCCGACTTGGAGAGTCAGTCCCTTTAACCTCCTGTTTGGCCCAGTTTGCAATTTCTGCGGAAGATAAACAGGAATAGGGAGAACCAATGAGAGACTAGCTGGAGGTGTCTGGACGGGCAAATTTAACTCTCATTTCCCACCAGGAAGAGGAAATAACCAAAGGCTCAGCGTGCTGTGCCGGAACCAGATTAGGGCCTGAAGCCATCCTGCGGTGTTGCGGCCAGGTCACAAGAAAGCGAGTTGAAGAAAGGAGCTCAGGGGCACTGTAATTCACAAATCTGTAGAGTTATAAATGACAGCTATCGTCCAAAAATATACTGAAGTAAGGCTGCCAAGAGGACTTGAAAGCGGGGCAGAATTGCAGGAAACCGATTTCAGGAGGTAGACTGGAATTGCATTGAAAGCATAGGAAAAGAGGCAGAATTTCCACAATGATGCACTTGGCCAAAAAGGGCGTATGCGTTTTTTCCTGAATATATTCAGGAAAAAACGCATACGCCCTTTTTGGCCAACCAAGCAAGCTTGCAAAGGAAATCTGCACTACAATGAAGTCTCACTTCCCCCTGGTCAAAAGGGCCATCTGAAAAAAGTGTAAAATCCAGCAAGGCAGGACAGGCCATGGAGAACTGGGAGCCTTGTTATGCTGATGGGCGGGATGTAAATTGCCAACAGACACTCGGGAGAAGTGTATGGTGTTTCCTGAAACATCTAAGAAACAAAGCAACAGAGCCTAGGGCACTTCCACTTATGGTCCTATAGCTTAGGGAAATTAAAATCAAAAAGACACAGCCACCCCAATTTGGGACGCCTCTGTTTACAAGAACCTCATTTACCGTACAAGTTCAATATCACAGAAAGTGAAAAATGGATAAAGAACTTGTGGTACTTACGTACAATGCAGTATCACTCAGCAATGAAATCTATGTCATCAGGCCCGTAGCAACATAATGAGTGGATTCAGGTACGATGATTCTAACTGAAGTAAGTCACACAGAAAAAGAAACATCATAAGATATCACTAATACACGGAATGTAAACTTGGCTACACAGGAACTGAATTACAGAACAGAACAGGGTCTCAAATTTAGAAAACCAACTTATGCTTGCTTAAGAGGAAAGGTGAGTTGGGGTGCTGCATAAAACCAGAGATTGAAATGAGCACAGATAAAGTTCCTTAAGTCAAATATGGAATAGACAAGAGCTACTCCTTGCTCAACGAAATGGACTCAACACCCCATATTAAACGCCTAAGAATGTACCTGACTAGTAAGTATCTTAAAACCTATGGATTGCTATGTCTCCATAAGAGAATCAAGCGTGTGTACAGGGGCATAAACGCAGCAGTGATAGGATTGGAGAGGTTCGGTGAGCAGATGAAGACCCTTTGAAGTCATATTGCATGGTACCCATTACACGGGTCTCAACTCTCCAGGTTTAAGGTATTCTTCCTTCAGCTAAAACATGCATGTGGAACCCAGAGTATGATCAACCGTGTGAACGGGAGACGTGTTCAAATATGTCTCAGTTTTCCTCCCCTGGTACTCGGGTGCAACATTCCAGACGCTTTACTAACACTCTCCCCACTTGGAGAGTCAGCGCCTTTAACATCCTGTTTGGCCCAGTTTGCAATTTCTGCGGAAGATGAACAGGAATAGGGAGAACCAATGAGAGACTAGCTGGAGGTGTCTGGACGGGCAAATTTAACTCTCATTTCCCACCAGGAAGAGGAAATAACCAAAGGCTCAGCGTGCCGTGCCGGAACCAGATTAGGGCCTGAAGCCATCCTGCGGTGTTGCGGCCAGCTCACAAGAAAGCGAGTTGAAGAAAGGAGCTCAGGGGCACTGTAATTCACAAACCTGCAGAGTTATAAATGACAGCTATCGTCCAAAAATATATTGAAGTAAGGCTGCCAAGAGGACTTGAAAGCGGTTCAGAATTGCAGGAAACCGATTTCAGGAGGTAGACTGGAATTGCATTGAAAGCATAGGAAAAGAGGCAGAACGTCCACAATGATGCACTTGGCCAAAAAGGGCGTATGCGTTTTTTCCTGAATATATTCAGGAAAAAACGCATACGCCCTTTTTGGCCAACGAAGCAAGCTTGCAAAGGAAATCTGCACTACAATGAAGTCTCACTTCCCCCCGGTCAAAAGGGCCATCTGAAAAAAGTGTAAAATCCAGCAAGGCAGGACAGGCCATGGAGAACTGGGAGCCTTGTTATGCTGATGGGCGGGATGTAAATTGCCAACAGACACTCGGGAGAAGTGTATGGTGTTTCCTGAAACATCTAAAAAACAAAGCAACAGAGCCTAGGACACTTCCACTTATGGTCCTATAGCTTAGGGAAATTAAAATCAAAAAGACACAGCCACCCCAAAGTTTGGGACGCCTCTGTTTACAAGAACCTCATTTACAGTACAAGTTCAACATCGCAGAAAGTGAAAAATGGATAAAGAAATTGTGGTATTTACTTCAAAGCAATATCACTCAGCAATGAAATCTATGTCATCAGGCCCTTAGCAGCACAATGAGTGGATTCAGGTATGATGATTCTAACTGAAATAAGTCACACAGAAAAAGAAACATCATAAGGTATCAGTAATACAAGGAATGTAAACTTGGCTACACAGGAACTGAATTACAGAACAGAACAGGGTCTCAAATTTAGAAAACCAACTTATGCTTGCTTAAGGGGAAAGGTGAGTTGGGGTGCTGCATAAAACCAGAGATTGAAATGAGCACAGATAAAGTTCCTTAAGCCAAATATGGAATAGACAAGAGCTACTCCTTGCTCAACGAAATGGACTCAACATCCCATATTAAACGCCTAAGAATGTACCTGACTCTTAAGTATCTTAAAACCTATGGATTGCTATGTCTCCGAAAGACAATCAAGTGTGTGTACGGGGCATAAACGCAGCAGTGATAGGATTGGAGAGGTTCGGTGAGCAAATGAAGACCCTTTGCAGTCATATTGCATGGTACCCATTCCACGGGTTTCAACTACCCAGGTTTAAGGTATTCTTCCTTCAGCTAAAACATGCATGTGGAACCTAGAGTATGATCAACCATGTGATCGGGAGACGTGTTCAAATATGTCTCAGTTTTCATACCCTGGTACTCGGGTGCAACATTCCAGACGCTTTACTAACACTCTCCCCACTTGGAGAGTCAGCGCCTTTAACCTCCTGTTTGGCCCAGTTTGCAATTTCTGCGGAAGATGAACAGGAATAGGGAGAACCAATGAGAGACTAGCTGGAGGTGTCTGGACGGGCAAATTTAACTCTCATTTCCCACCAGGAAGAGGAAATAACCAAAGGCTCAGCGTGCTGTGCCGGAACCAGATTAGGGCCTGAAGCCATCCTGCGGTGTTGCGGCCAGCTCAAAAGAAAGCGAGTTGAAGAAAGGAGCTCAGGGGCACTGTAATTCACAAACCTGCAGAGTTATAAATGACAGCTATCGTCCAAAAATATACTGAAGTAAGGCTGCCAAGAGGACTTGAAAGCGGGGCAGAATTGCAGGAAACCGATTTCAGGAGGTAGACTGGAATTGCATTGAAAGCATAGGAAAAGAGGCAGAACGTCCACAATGATGCACTTGGCCAAAAAGGGCGTATGCGTTTTTTCCTGAATATATTCAGGAAAAAACGCATACGCCCTTTTTGGCCAACCAAGCAAGCTTGCAAAGGAAATCTGCACTACAATGAAGTCTCACTTCCCCCCGGTCAAAAGGGCCATCTAAAAAAGTGTAAAATCCAGCAAGGCAGGACAGGCCATGGAGAACTGCGAGCCTTGTTATGCTGATGGGCGGGATGTAAATTGCCAACAGACACTCGGGAGAAGTGTATGGTGTTTCCTGAAACATCTAAGAAACAAAGCAACAGAGCCTAGGGCACTTCCACTTATGGTCCTATAGCTTAGGGAAATTAAAATCAAAAAGACACAGCCACCCCAATTTGGGACGCCTCTGTTTACAAGAACCTCATTTACCGTACAAGTTCAATATCACAGAAAGTGAAAAATGGATAAAGAACTTGTGGTACTTACGTACAATGCAGTATCACTCAGCAATGAAATCTATGTCATCAGGCCCGTAGCAGCATAATAAGTGGATTCAGGTACGATGATTCTAACTGAAATAAGTCACACAGAAAAAGAAACATCATAAGATTTCACTAATACACGGAATGTAAACTTGGCTACACAGGAACTGAATTACAGAACAGAACAGGGTCTCAAATTTAGAAAACCAACTTATGCTTGCTTAAGGGGAAAGGTGAGTTGGGGTGCCACATAAAACCAGAGATTGAAATGAGCACAGATAAAGTTCCTTAAGCCAAATATGGAATAGACAAGAGCTACTCCTTGCTCAACAAAATGGACTCAACACCGCATATTAAACGCCTAAGAATGTACCTGACTAGTATCTTAAAACCTATGGATTGCTATGTCTCCATAAGAGAATCAAGCGTGTGTACAGGGGCATAAACGCAGCAGTGATAGGATTGGAGAGGTTCGGTGAGCAGATGAAGACCCTTTTCAGTCATATTGCATGGTACCCATTCCACGGGTTTCAACTACCCAGGTTTAAGGTATTCTTCCTTCAGCTAAAACATGCATGTGGAACCTAGAGTATGATCAACCATGTGATCGGGAGACGTGTTCAAATATGTCTCAGTTTTCATACCCTGGTACTCGGGTGCAACATTCCAGACGCTTTACTAACACTCTCCCGACTTGGAGAGTCAGTCCCTTTAACCTCCTGTTTGGCCCAGTTTGCAATTTCTGCGGAAGATGAACAGGAATAGGGAGAACCAATGAGAGACTAGCTGGAGGTGTCTGGACGGGCAAATTTAACTCTCATTTCCCACCAGGAAGAGGAAATAACCAAAGGCTCAGCGTGCTGTGCCGGAACCAGATTAGGGCCTGAAGCCATCCTGCGGTGTTGCGGCCAGCTCACAAGAAAGCGAGTTGAAGAAAGGAGCTCAGGGGCACTGTAATTCACAAATCTGCAGAGTTATAAATGACAGCTATCGTCCAAAAATATACTGAAGTAAGGCTGCCAAGAGGACTTGAAAGCGGGGCAGAATTGCAGGAAACCGATTTCAGGAGGTAGACTGGAATTGCATTGAAAGCATAGGAAAAGAGGCAGAACGTCCACAATGATGCACTTGGCCAAAAAGGGCGTATGCGTTTTTTCCTGAATATATTCAGGAAAAAACGCATACGCCCTTTTTGGCCAACCAAGCAAGCTTGCAAAGGAAATCTGCACTACAATGAAGTCTCACTTCCCCCCGGTCAAAAGGGCCATCTGAAAAAAGTGTAAAATCCAGCAAGGCAGGACAGGCCATGGAGAACTGGGAGCCTTGTTATGCTGATGGGCGGGATGTAAATTGCCAACAGACACTCGGGAGAAGTGTATGGTGTTTCCTGAAACATCTAAGAAACAAAGCAACAGAGCCTAGGGCACTTCCACTTATGGTCCTATAGCTTAGGGAAATTAAAATCAAAAAGACACAGCCACCCCAATTTGGGACGCCTCTGTTTACAAGAACCTCATTTACCGTACAAGTTCAATATCACAGAAACTGAAAAATGGATAAAGAACTTGTGGTACTTACGTACAATGCAGTATCACTCAGCAATGAAATCTATGTCATCAGGCCCGTAGCAGCATAATGAGTGGATTCAGGTACGATGATTCTAACTGAAATAAGTCACACAGAAAAAGAAACATCATAAGATATCACTAATACACGGAATGTAAACTTGGCTACACAGGAACTGAATTCCAAAACAGAACAGCGTCTCAAAT
Organism: Globicephala melas; assembly: GCF_963455315.2. NCBI lineage: Eukaryota > Metazoa > Chordata > Mammalia > Artiodactyla > Delphinidae > Globicephala > Globicephala melas. The sequence goes on from NW_027207270.1 coordinate 302,912, forward strand.
TTAGAAAACCAACTTATGCTTGCTTAAGGGGAAAGGTGAGTTGGGGTGCTGCATAAAACCAGAGATTGAAATGAGCACAGATAAAGTTCCTTAAGCCAAATATGGAATAGACAAGAGCTACTCCTTGCTCAACGAAATGGACTCAACACCCCATATTAAACGCCTAAGAATGTACCTGACTAGTAAGTATCTTAAAACCTATGGATTGCTATGTCTCCATAAGACAGTCAAGCGTGTGTACAGGGGCATAAACGCAGCAGTGATAGGATTGGAGAGGTTCGGTGAGCAGATGAAGACCCTTTGAAGTCATATTGCATGGTACCCATTACACGGGTCTCAACTCTCCAGGTTTAAGGTATTCTTCCTTCAGCTAAAACATGCATGTGGAACCCAGAGTATGATCAACCGTGTGAACGGGAGACGTGTTCAAATATGTCTCAGTTTTCCTCCCCTGGTACTCGGGTGCAACATTCCAGACGCTTTACTAACACTCTCCCCACTTGGAGAGTCAGCGCCTTTAACCTCCTGTTTGGTCCAGTTTGCAATTTCTGCGGAAGATGAACAGGAATAGGGAGAACCAATGAGAGACTAGCTGGAGGTGTCTGGACGGGCAAATTTAACTCTCATTTCCCACCAGGAAGAGGAAATAACCAAAGGCTCAGCGTGCCGTGCCGGAACCAGATTAGGGCCTGAAGCCATCCTGCGGTGTTGCGGCCAGCTCACAAGAAAGCGAGTTGAAGAAAGGAGCTCAGGGGCACTGTAATTCACAAACCTGCAGAGTTATAAATGACAGCTATCGTCCAAAAATATATTGAAGTAAGGCTGCCAAGAGGACTTGAAAGCGGGGCAGAATTGCAGGAAACTGATTTCAGGAGGTAGACTGGAATTGCATTGAAAGCATAGGAAAAGAGGCAGAATGTCCACAATGATGCACTTGGCCAAAAAGGGCGTATGCGTTTTTTCCTGAATATATTCAGGAAAAAACGCATACGCCCTTTTTGGCCAACCAAGCAAGCTTGCAAAGGAAATCTGCACTACAATGAAGTCTCACTTCCCCCCGGTCAAAAGGGCCATCTGAAAAAAGTGTAAAATCCAGCAAGGCAGGACAGGCCATGGAGAACTGGGAGCCTTGTTATGCTGATGGGCGGGATGTAAATTGCCAACAGACACTCGGGAGAAGTGTATGGTGTTTCCTGAAACATCTAAAAAACAAAGCAACAGAGCCTAGGATACTTCCACTTATGGTCCTATAGCTTAGGGAAATTAAAATCAAAAAGACACAGCCACCCCAAAGTTTGGGACGCCTCTGTTTACAAGAACCTCATTTACAGTACAAGTTCAACATCGCAGAAAGTGAAAAATGGATAAACAAATTGTGGTATTTACTTGCAAAGCAATATCACTCAGCAATGAAATCTATGTCATCAGGCCCTTAGCAGCACAATGAGTGGATTCAGGTATGATGATTCTAACTGAAATAAGTCACACAGAAAAAGAAACATCATAAGGTATCAGTAATACACGGAATGTAATCTTGGCTACACAGGAACTGAATTACAGAACAGAACAGGGTCTCAAATTTAGAAAACCAACTTATGCTTGCTTAAGGGGAAAGGTGAGTTGGGGTGCTGCATAAAACCAGAGATTGAAATGAGCACAGATAAAGTTCCTTAAGCCAAATATGGAATAGACAAGAGCTACTCCTTGCTCAACGAAATGGACTCAACATCGCATATTAAACGCCTAAGAATGTACCTGACTAGTAAGTATCTTAAAACCTATGGATTGCTATGTCTCCGAAAGACAATCAAGTGTGTGTACGGGGCATAAACGCAGCAGTGATAGGATTGGAGAGGTTCGGTGAGCAAATGAAGACCCTTTGCAGTCATATTGCATGGTACCCATTCCACGGGTTTCAACTACCCAGGTTTAAGGTATTCTTCCTTCAGCTAAAACATGCATGTGGAACCTAGAGTATGATCAACCATGTGATCGGGAGACGTGTTCAAATATGTCTCAGTTTTCATACCCTGGTACTCGGGTGCAACATTCCAGACGCTTTACTAACACTCTCCCGACTTGGAGAGTCAGTCCCTTTAACCTCCTGTTTGGCCCAGTTTGCAATTTCTGCGGAAGATGAACAGGAATAGGGAGAACCAATGAGAGACTAGCTGGAGGTGTCTGGACGGGCAAATTTAACTCTCATTTCCCACCAGGAAGAGGAAATAACCAAAGGCTCAGCGTGCTGTGCCGGAACCAGATTAGGGCCTGAAGCCATCCTGCGGTGTTGCGGCCAGCTCACAAGAAAACGAGTTGAAGAAAGGAGCTCAGGGGCACTGTAATTCACAAATCTGCAGAGTTATAAATGACAGCTATCGTCCAAAAATATACTGAAGTAAGGCTGCCAAGAGGACTTGAAAGCGGGGCAGAATTGCAGGAAACCGATTTCAGGAGGTAGACTGGAATTGCATTGAAAGCATAGGAAAAGAGGCAGAACGTCCACAATGATGCACTTGGCCAAAAAGGGCGTATGCGTTTTTTCCTGAATATATTCAGGAAAAAACGCATACGCCCTTTTTGGCCAACCAAGCAAGCTTGCAAAGGAAATCTGCACTACAATGAAGTCTCACTTCCCCCCGGTCAAAAGGGCCATCTGAAAAAAGTGTAAAATCCAGAAAGGCAGGACAGGCCATGGAGAACTGGGAGCCTTGTTATGCTGATGGGCGGGATGTAAATTGCCAACAGACACTCGGGAGAAGTGTATGGTGTTTCCTGAAACATCTAAGAAACAAAGCAACAGAGCCTAGGGCACTTCCACTTATGGTCCTATAGCTTAGGGAAATTAAAATCAAAAAGACACAGCCACCCCAATTTGGGACGCCTCTGTTTACAAGAACCTCATTTACCGTACAAGTTCAATATCACAGAAAGTGAAAAATGGATAAAGGACTTGTGGTACTTACGTACAATGCAGTATCACTCAGCAATGAAATCTATGTCATCAGGCCCGTAGCAGCATAATGAGTGGATTCAGGTACGATGATTCTAACTGAAATAAGTCACACAGAAAAAGAAACATCATAAGATATCACTAATACACGGAATGTAAACTTGGCTACACAGGAACTGAATTCCAAAACAGAACAGCGTCTCAAATTTAGAAAACCAACTTATGCTTGCTTAAGGGGAAAGGTGAGTTGGGGTGCTGCATAAAACCAGAGATTGAAATGAGCACAGATAAAGTTCCTTAAGCCAAATATGGAATAGACAAGAGCTACTCCTTGCTCAACGAAATGGACTCAACACCCCATATTAAACGCCTAAGAATGTACCTGACTAGTAAGTATCTTAAAACCTATGGATTGCTATGTCTCCATAAGAGAGTCAAGCGTGTGTACAGGGGCATAAATGCAGCAGTGATAGGATTGGAGAGGTTCGGTGAGCAGATGAAGACCCTTTGAAGTCATATTGCATGGTACCCATTACACGGGTCTCAACTCTCCAGGTTTAAGATATTCTTCCTTCAGCTAAAACATGCATGTGGAACCCAGAGTATGATCAACCGTGTGAACGGGAGACGTGTTCAAATATGTCTCAGTTTTCCTCCCCTGGTACTCGGGTGCAACATTCCAGACGCTTTACTAACACTCTCCCCACTTGGAGAGTCAGCGCCTTTAACCTCCTGTTTGGTCCAGTTTGCAATTTCTGCGGAAGATGAACAGGAATAGGGAGAACCAATGAGAGACTAGCTGGAGGTGTCTGGACGGGCAAATTTAACTCTCATTTCCCACCAGGAAGAGGAAATAACCAAAGGCTCAGCGTGCCGTGCCGGAACCAGATTAGGGCCTGAAGCCATCCTGCGGTGTTGCGGCCAGCTCAAAAGAAAGCGAGTTGAAGAAAGGAGCTCAGGGGCACTGTAATTCACAAACCTGCAGAGTTATAAATGACAGCTATCGTCCAAAAATATACTGAAGTAAGGCTGCCAAGAGGACTTGAAAGCGGGGCAGAATTGCAGGAAACCGATTGCAGGAGGTGGACTGGAATTGCATTGAAAGCATAGGAAAAGAGGCAGAACGTCCACAATGATGCACTTGGCCAAAAAGGGCGTATGCGTTTTTTCCTGAATATATTCAGGAAAAAACGCATACGCCCTTTTTGGCCAACCAAGCAAGCTTGCAAAGGAAATCTGCACTACAATGAAGTCTCACTTCCCCCCGGTCAAAAGGGCCATCTGAAAAAAGTGTAAAATCCAGCAAGGCAGGACAGGCCATGGAGAACTGGGAGCCTTGTTATGCTGATGGGCGGGATGTAAATTGCCAACAGACACTCGGGAGAAGTGTATGGTGTTTCCTGAAACATCTAAAAAACAAAGCAACAGAGCCTAGGGCACTTCCACTTATGGTCCTATAGCTTAGGGAAATTAAAATCAAAAAGACACAGCCACCCCAAAGTTTGGGACGCCTCTGTTTACAAGAACCTCGTTTACAGTACAAGTTCAACATCGCAGAAAGTGAAAAATGGATAAAGAAGTTGTGGTATTTACTTACAAAGCAATATCACTCAGCAATGAAATCTATGTCATCAGGCCCTTAGCAGCACAATGAGTGGATTCAGGTATGATGATTCTAACTGAAATAAGTCACACAGAAAAAGAAACATCATAAGGTATCAGTAATACACGGAATGTAATCTTGGCTACACAGGAACTGAATTACAGAACAGAACAGGGTCTCAAATTTAGAAAACCAACTTATGCTTGCTTAAGGGGAAAGGTGAGTTGGGGTGCTGCATAAAACCAGAGATTGAAATGAGCACAGATAAAGTTCCTTAAGCCAAATATGGAATAGACAAGAGCTACTCCTTGCTCAACGAAATGGACTCAACACCGCATATTAAACGCCTAAGAATGTACCTGACTAGTAAGTATCTTAAAACCTATGGATTGCTATGTCTCCGAAAGACAATCAAGTGTGTGTACGGGGCATAAACGCAGCAGTGATAGGATTGGAGAGGTTCGGTGAGCAAATGAAGACCCTTTGCAGTCATATTGCATGGTACCCATTCCACGGGTTTCAACTACCCAGGTTTAAGGTATTCTTCCTTCAGCTAAAACATGCATGTGGAACCTAGAGTATGATCAACCATGTGATCGGGAGACGTGTTCAAATATGTCTCAGTTTTCATACCCTGGTACTCGGGTGCAACATTCCAGACGCTTTACTAACACTCTCCCGACTTGGAGAGTCAGTCCCTTTAACCTCCTGTTTGGCCCAGTTTGCAATTTCTGCGGAAGATGAACAGGAATAGGGAGAACCAATGAGAGACTAGCTGGAGGTGTCTGGACGGGCAAATTTAACTCTCATTTCCCACCAGGAAGAGGAAATAACCAAAGGCTCAGCGTGCCGTGCCAGAACCAGATTAGGGCCTGAAGCCATCCTGCGGTGTTGCGGCCAGCTCACAAGAAAACGAGTTGAAGAAAGGAGCTCAGGGGCACTGTAATTCACAAATCTGCAGAGTTATAAATGACAGCTATCGTCCAAAAATATACTGAAGTAAGGCTGCCAAGAGGACTTGAAAGCGGGGCAGAATTGCAGGAAACCGATTTCAGGAGGTAGACTGGAATTGCATTGAAAGCATAGGAAAAGAGGCAGAACGTCCACAATGATGCACTTGGCCAAAAAGGGCGTATGCGTTTTTTCCTGAATATATTCAGGAAAAAACGCATACGCCCTTTTTGGCCAACCAAGCAAGCTTGCAAAGGAAATCTGCACTACAATGAAGTCTCACTTCCCCCCGGTCAAAAGGGCCATCTGAAAAAAGTGTAAAATCCAGAAAGGCAGGACAGGCCATGGAGAACTGGGAGCCTTGTTATGCTGATGGGCGGGATGTAAATTGCCAACAGACACTCGGGAGAAGTGTATGGTGTTTCCTGAAACATCTAAGAAACAAAGCAACAGAGCCTAGGGCACTTCCACTTATGGTCCTATAGCTTAGGGAAATTAAAATCAAAAAGACACAGCCACCCCAATTTGGGACGCCTCTGTTTACAAGAACCTCATTTACCGTACAAGTTCAATATCACAGAAAGTGAAAAATGGATAAAGGACTTGTGGTACTTACGTACAATGCAGTATCACTCAGCAATGAAATCTATGTCATCAGGCCCGTAGCAGCATAATGAGTGGATTCAGGTACGATGATTCTAACTGAAATAAGTCATACAGAAAAAGAAACATCATAAGATATCACTAATACACGGAATGTAAACTTGGCTACACAGGAACTGAATTCCAAAACAGAACAGCGTCTCAAATTTAGAAAACCAACTTATGCTTGCTTAAGGGGAAAGGTGAGTTGGGGTGCTGCATAAAACCAGAGATTGAAATGAGCACAGATAAAGTTCCTTAAGCCAAATATGGAATAGACAAGAGCTACTCCTTGCTCAACGAAATGGACTCAACACCCCATATTAAACGCCTAAGAATGTACCTGACTAGTATCTTAAAACCTATGGATTGCTATTTCTCCAAAAGAGAATCAAGCGTGTGTACAGGGGCATAAACGCAGCAGTGATAGGATTGGAGAGGTTCGGTGAGCAGATGAAGACCCTTTGAAGTCATATTGCATGGTACCCATTACACGGGTCTCAACTCTCCAGGTTTAAGGTATTCTTCCTTCAGCTAAAACATGCATGTGGAACCCAGAGTATGATCAACCGTGTGAACGGGAGACGTGTTCAAATATGTCTCAGTTTTCCTCCCCTGGTACTCGGGTGCAACATTCCAGACGCTTTACTAACACTCTCCCCACTTGGAGAGTCAGCGCCTTTAACCTCCTGTTTGGCCCAGTTTGCAATTTCTGCGGAACATGAACAGGAATAGGGAGAACCAATGAAAGATTAGCTGGAGGTGTCTGGACGGGCAAATTTAACTCTCATTTCCCACCAGGAAGAGGAAATAACCAAAGGCTCAGCATGCCGTGCCGGAACCAGATTAGGGCCTGTAGCCATCCTGCGGTGTTGCGACCAACTCACAAGAAAGCGAGTTGAAGAAAGGAGCTCAGGGGCACTGTAATTCACAAACATGCAGAGTTATAAATGACAGCTATCGTCCAAAAATATACTGAAGTAAGGCTGCCAAGAGGACTTGAAAGCCGGGCAGAATTGCAGGAAACCGATTTCAGGAGGTAGACTGGAATTGCATTGAAAGCATAGGAAAAGAGGCAGAACGTCCACAATGATGCACTTGGCCAAAAAGGGCGTATGCGTTTTTTCCTGAATATATTCAGGAAAAAACGCATACGCCCTTTTTGGCCAACCAAGCAAGCTTGCAAAGGAAATCTGCACTACAATGAAGTCTCACTTCCCCCCGGTCAAAAGGGCCATCTGAAAAAAGTGTAAAATCCAGCAAGGCAGGACAGGCCATGGAGAACTGGGAGCCTTGTTATGCTGATGGGCGGGATGTAAATTGCCAACAGACACTCGGGAGAAGTGTATGGTGTTTCCTGAAACATCTAAAAAACAAAGCAACAGAGCCTAGGGCACTTCCACTTATGGTCCTATAGCTTAGGGAAATTAAAATCAAAAAGAAACAGCCACCCCAAAGTTTGGGACGCCTCTGTTTACAAGAACCTCGTTTACAGTACAAGTTCAACATCGCAGAAAGTGAAAAATGGATAAAGAAGTTGTGGTATTTACTTACAAAGCAATATCACTCAGCAATGAAATCTATGTCATCAGGCCCTTAGCAGCACAATGAGTGGATTCAGGTATGATGATTCTAACTGAAATAAGTCACACAGAAAAAGAAACATCATAAGATATCACCAATACACGGAATGTAAACTTGGCTACACAGGAACTGAATTACAGAACAGAACAGGGTCTCAAATTTAGAAAACCAACTTATGCTTGTTTAAGGGTAAAGGTGAGTTGGGGTGCTGCATAAAACCAGAGATTGAAATGAGCACAGATAAAGTTCCTTAAGCCAAATATGGAATAGACAAGAGCTACTCCTTGCTCAACGAAATGGACTCAACACCGCATATTAAACGCCTAAGAATGTACCTGACTCTTAAGTATCTTAAAACCTATGGATTGCTATGTCTCCGAAAGAGAATCAAGCATGTGTACAGGGACATAAACGCAGCAGTGATAGGATTGGAGAGGTTCGGTGAGCAAATGAAGACCCTTTGAAGTCATATTGCATGGTACCCATTCCACGGGTTTCAACTAACCAGGTTTAAGGTATTCTTCCTTCAGCTAAAACATGCATGTGGAACCTAGAGTATGATCAACCATGTGATCGGGAGACGTGTTCAAATATGTCTCAGTTTTCGTACCCTGGTACTCGGGTGCAACATTCCAGACGCTTTACTAACACTCTCCCGACTTGGAGAGTCAGTCCCTTTAACCTCCTGTTTGGCCCAGTTTGCAATTTCTGCGGAAGATGAACAGGAATAGCGAGAACCAATGAGAGACTAGCTGGAGGTGTCTGGACGGGCAAATTTAACTCTCATTTCCCACCAGGAAGAGGAAATAACCAAAGGCTCAGCGTGCCGTGCCAGAACCAGATTAGGGCCTGAAGCCATCCTGCGGTGTTGCGGCCAGCTCACAAGAAAACGAGTTGAAGAAAGGAGCTCAGGGGCACTGTAATTCACAAATCTGCAGAGTTATAAATGACAGCTATCGTCCAAAAATATACTGAAGTAAGGCTGCCAAGAGGACTTGAAAGCGGGGCAGAATTGCAGGAAACCGATTTCAGGAGGTAGACTGGAATTGCATTGAAAGCATAGGAAAAGAGGCAGAACGTCCACAATGATGCACTTGGCCAAAAAGGGCGTATGCGTTTTTTCCTGAATATATTCAGGAAAAAACGCATACGCCCTTTTTGGCCAACCAAGCAAGCTTGCAAAGGAAATCTGCACTACAATGAAGTCTCACTTCCCCCCGGTCAAAAGGGCCATCTGAAAAAAGTGTAAAATCCAGAAAGGCAGGACAGGCCATGGAGAACTGGGAGCCTTGTTATGCTGATGGGCGGGATGTAAATTGCCAACAGACACTCGGGAGAAGTGTATGGTGTTTCCTGAAACATCTAAGAAACAAAGCAACAGAGCCTAGGGCACTTCCACTTATGGTCCTATAGCTTAGGGAAATTAAAATCAAAAAGACACAGCCACCCCAATTTGGGACGCCTCTGTTTACAAGAACCTCATTTACCGTACAAGTTCAATATCACAGAAAGTGAAAAATGGATAAAGGACTTGTGGTACTTACGTACAATGCAGTATCACTCAGCAATGAAATCTATGTCATCAGGCCCGTAGCAGCATAATGAGTGGATTCAGGTACGATGATTCTAACTGAAATAAGTCATACAGAAAAAGAAACATCATAAGATATCACTAATACACGGAATGTAAACTTGGCTACACAGGAACTGAATTCCAAAACAGAACAGCGTCTCAAATTTAGAAAACCAACTTATGCTTGCTTAAGGGGAAAGGTGAGTTGGGGTGCTGCATAAAACCAGAGATTGAAATGAGCACAGATAAAGTTCCTTAAGCCAAATATGGAATAGACAAGAGCTACTCCTTGCTCAACGAAATGGACTCAACACCCCATATTAAACGCCTAAGAATGTACCTGACTAGTATCTTAAAACCTATGGATTGCTATTTCTCCAAAAGAGAATCAAGCGTGTGTACAGGGGCATAAACGCAGCAGTGATAGGATTGGAGAGGTTCGGTGAGCAGATGAAGACCCTTTGAAGTCATATTGCATGGTACCCATTACACGGGTCTCAACTCTCCAGGTTTAAGGTATTCTTCCTTCAGCTAAAACATGCATGTGGAACCCAGAGTATGATCAACCGTGTGAACGGGAGACGTGTTCAAATATGTCTCAGTTTTCCTCCCCTGGTACTCGGGTGCAACATTCCAGACGCTTTACTAACACTCTCCCCACTTGGAGAGTCAGCGCCTTTAACCTCCTGTTTGGCCCAGTTTGCAATTTCTGCGGAACATGAACAGGAATAGGGAGAACCAATGAAAGATTAGCTGGAGGTGTCTGGACGGGCAAATTTAACTCTCATTTCCCACCAGGAAGAGGAAATAACCAAAGGCTCAGCATGCCGTGCCGGAACCAGATTAGGGCCTGTAGCCAACCTGCGGTGTTGCGACCAACTCACAAGAAAGCGAGTTGAAGAAAGGAGCTCAGGGGCACTGTAATTCACAAACATGCAGAGTTATAAATGACAGCTATCGTCCAAAAATATACTGAAGTAAGGCTGCCAAGAGGACTTGAAAGCCGGGCAGAATTGCAGGAAACCGATTTCAGGAGGTAGACTGGAATTGCATTGAAAGCATAGGAAAAGAGGCAGAACGTCCACAATGATGCACTTGGCCAAAAAGGGCGTATGCGTTTTTTCCTGAATATATTCAGGAAAAAACGCATACGCCCTTTTTGGCCAACCAAGCAAGCTTGCAAAGGAAATCTGCACTACAATGAAGTCTCACTTCCCCCCGGTCAAAAGGGCCATCTGAAAAAAGTGTAAAATCCAGCAAGGCAGGACAGGCCATGGAGAACTGGGAGCCTTGTTATGCTGATGGGCGGGATGTAAATTGCCAACAGACACTCGGGAGAAGTGTATGGTGTTTCCTGAAACATCTAAAAAACAAAGCAACAGAGCCTAGGGCACTTCCACTTATGGTCCTATAGCTTAGGGAAATTAAAATCAAAAAGAAACAGCCACCCCAAAGTTTGGGACGCCTCTGTTTACAAGAACCTCGTTTACAGTACAAGTTCAACATCGCAGAAAGTGAAAAATGGATAAAGAAGTTGTGGTATTTACTTACAAAGCAATATCACTCAGCAATGAAATCTATGTCATCAGGCCCTTAGCAGCACAATGAGTGGATTCAGGTATGATGATTCTAACTGAAATAAGTCACACAGAAAAAGAAACATCATAAGATATCACCAATACACGGAATGTAAACTTGGCTACACAGGAACTGAATTACAGAACAGAACAGGGTCTCAAATTTAGAAAACCAACTTATGCTTGTTTAAGGGTAAAGGTGAGTTGGGGTGCTGCATAAAACCAGAGATTGAAATGAGCACAGATAAAGTTCCTTAAGCCAAATATGGAATAGACAAGAGCTACTCCTTGCTCAACGAAATGGACTCAACACCGCATATTAAACGCCTAAGAATGTACCTGACTCTTAAGTATCTTAAAACCTATGGATTGCTATGTCTCCGAAAGAGAATCAAGCATGTGTACAGGGACATAAACGCAGCAGTGATAGGATTGGAGAGGTTCGGTGAGCAAATGAAGACCCTTTGAAGTCATATTGCATGGTACCCATTCCACGGGTTTCAACTAACCAGGTTTAAGGTATTCTTCCTTCAGCTAAAACATGCATGTGGAACCTAGAGTATGATCAACCATGTGATCGGGAGACGTGTTCAAATATGTCTCAGTTTTCGTACCCTGGTACTCGGGTGCAACATTCCAGACGCTTTACTAACACTCTCCCGACTTGGAGAGTCAGTCCCTTTAACCTCCTGTTTGGCCCAGTTTGCAATTTCTGCGGAAGATGAACAGGAATAGCGAGAACCAATGAGAGACTAGCTGGAGGTGTCTGGACGGGCAAATTTAACTCTCATTTCCCACCAGGAAGAGGAAATAACCAAAGGCTCAGCGTGCCATGCCGGAACCAGATTAGGGCCTGAAGCCATCCTGCGGTGTTGCGGCCAGCTCACAAGAAAACGAGTTGAAGAAAGGAGCTCAGGGGCACTGTAATTCACAAACCTGCAGAGTTATAAATGACAACTATCGTCCAAAAATATACTGAAGTAAGGCTGCCAAGAGGACTTGAAAGCGGGGCAGAATTGCAGGAAACCGATTTCAGGAGGTAGACTGGAATTGCATTGAAAGCATAGGAAAAGAGGCAGAACGTCCACAATGATGCACTTGGCCAAAAAGGGCGTATGCGTTTTTTCCTGAATATATTCAGGAAAAAACGCATACGCCCTTTTTGGCCAACCAAGCAAGCTTGCAAAGGAAATCTGCACTACAATGAAGTCTCACTTCCCCCCGGTCAAAAGGGCCATCTGAACAAAGTGTAAAATCCAGAAAGGCAGGACAGGCCATGGAGAACTGGGAGCCTTGTTATGCTGATGGGCGGGATGTAAATTGCCAACAGACACTCGGGAGAAGTGTATGGTGTTTCCTGAAACATCTAAAAAACAAAGCAACAGAGCCTAGGGCACTTCCACTTATGGTCCTATAGCTTAGGGAAATTAAAATCAAAAAGATACAGCCACCCCAATGTTTGGGACGCCTCTGTTTACAAGAACCTCGTTTACCGTACAAGTTCAATATCACAGAAAGTGAAAAATGGATAAAGAACTTGTGGTACTTACGTACAATGCAGTATCACTCAGCAGTGAAATCTATGTCATCAGGCCCGTAGCAGCACAATGAGTGGATTCAGGTACGATGATTCTAACTGAAATAAGTCACACAGAAAAAGAAACATCATACGATATCAGTAATACACGGAATGTAAACTTGGCTACACAGGAACTGAATTACAGAACAGAACAGGGTCTCAAATTTAGAAAACCAACTTATGCTTGTTTAAGGGTAAAGGTGAGTTGGGGTGCTGCATAAAACCAGAGATTGAAATGAGCACAGATAAAGTTCCTTAAGCCAAATATGGAATAGACAAGAGCTACTCCTTGCTCAACGAAATGGACTCAACACCGCATATTAAACGCCTAAGAATGTACCTGACTCTTAAGTATCTTAAAACCTATGGATTGCTATGTCTCCGAAAGAGAATCAAGCATGTGTACAGGGACATAAACGCAGCAGTGATAGGATTGGAGAGGTTCGGTGAGCAAATGAAGACCCTTTGAAGTCATATTGCATGGTACCCATTCCACGGGTTTCAACTACCCAGGTTTAAGGTATTCTTCCTTCAGCTAAAACATGCATGTGGAACCTAGAGTATGATCAACCATGTGATCGGGAGACGTGTTCAAATATGTCTCAGTTTTCGTACCCTGGTACTCGGGTGCAACATTCCAGACGCTTTACTAACACTCTCCCGACTTGGAGAGTCAGTCCCTTTAACCTCCTGTTTGGCCCAGTTTGCAATTTCTGCGGAAGATGAACAGGAATAGCGAGAACCAATGAGAGACTAGCTGGAGGTGTCTGGACGGGCAAATTTAACTCCCATTTCCCACCAGGAAGAGGAAAGAACCAAAGGCTCAGCGTGCCGTGCCGGAACCAGATTAGGGCCTGAAGCCATCCTGCGGTGTTGCGGCCAGCTCACAAGAAAACGAGTTGAAGAAAGGAGCTCAGGGGCACTGTAATTCACAAACCTGCAGAGTTATAAATGACAACTATCGTCCAAAAATATACTGAAGTAAGGCTGCCAAGAGGACTTGAAAGCGGGGCAGAATTGCAGGAAACCGATTTCAGGAGGTAGACTGGAATTGCATTGAAAGCATAGGAAAAGAGGCAGAACGTCCACAATGATGCACTTGGCCAAAAAGGGCGCATGCGTTTTTTCCTGAATATATTCAGGAAAAAACGCATACGCCCTTTTTGGCCAACCAAGCAAGCTTGCAAAGGAAATCTGCACTACAATGAAGTCTCACTTCCCCCCGGTCAAAAGGGCCATCTGAAAAAAGTGTAAAATCCAGCAAGGCAGGACAGGCCATGGAGAACTGGGAGCCTTGTTATGCTGATGGGCGGGATGTAAATTGCCAACAGACACTCGGGAGAAGTGTATGGTGTTTCCTGAAACATCTAAAAAACAAAGCAACAGAGCCTAGGGCACTTCCACTTATGGTCCTATAGCTTAGGGAAATTAAAATCAAAAAGATACAGCCACCCCAATGTTTGGGACGCCTCTGTTTACAAGAACCTCGTTTACCGTACAAGTTCAATATCACAGAAAGTGAAAAATGGATAAAGAACTTGTGGTACTTACGTACAATGCAGTATCACTCAGCAGTGAAATCTATGTCATCAGGCCCGTAGCAGCACAATGAGTGGATTCAGGTACGATGATTCTAACTGAAATAAGTCACACAGAAAAAGAAACATCATACGATATCAGTAATACACGGAATGTAAACTTGGCTACACAGGAACTGAATTACAGAACAGAACAGGGTCTCAAATTTAGAAAACCAACTTATGCTTGTTTAAGGGTAAAGGTGAGTTGGGGTGCTGCATAAAACCAGAGATTGAAATGAGCACAGATAAAGTTCCTTAAGCCAAATATGGAATAGACAAGAGCTACTCCTTGCTCAACGAAATGGACTCAACACCGCATATTAAACGCCTAAGAATGTACCTGACTCTTAAGTATCTTAAAACCTATGGATTGCTATGTCTCCGAAAGAGAATCAAGCATGTGTACAGGGACATAAACGCAGCAGTGATAGGATTGGAGAGGTTCGGTGAGCAAATGAAGACCCTTTGAAGTCATATTGCATGGTACCCATTCCACGGGTTTCAACTACCCAGGTTTAAGGTATTCTTCCTTCAGCTAAAACATGCATGTGGAACCTAGAGTATGATCAACCATGTGATCGGGAGACGTGTTCAAATATGTCTCAGTTTTCGTACCCTGGTACTCGGGTGCAACATTCCAGACGCTTTACTAACACTCTCCCGACTTGGAGAGTCAGTCCCTTTAACCTCCTGTTTGGCCCAGTTTGCAATTTCTGCGGAAGATGAACAGGAATAGCGAGAACCAATGAGAGACTAGCTGGAGGTGTCTGGACGGGCAAATTTAACTCCCATTTCCCACCAGGAAGAGGAAAGAACCAAAGGCTCAGCGTGCCGTGCCGGAACCAGATTAGGGCCTGAAGCCATCCTGCGGTATTGCGGCCAGCTCACAAGAAAACGAGTTGAAGAAAGGAGCTCAGGGGCACTGTAATTCACAAACCTGCAGAGTTATAAATGACAACTATCGTCCAAAAATATACTGAAGTAAGGCTGCCAAGAGGACTTGAAAGCGGGGCAGAATTGCAGGAAACCGATTTCAGGAGGTAGACTGGAATTGCATTGAAAGCATAGGAAAAGAGGCAGAACGTCCACAATGATGCACTTGGCCAAAAAGGGCGTATGCGTTTTTTCCTGAATATATTCAGGAAAAAACGCATACACCCATTTTGGCCAACCAAGCAAGCTTGCAAAGGAAATCTGCACTACAATGAAGTCTCACTTCCCCCCGGTCAAAAGGGCCATCTGAAAAAAGTGTAAAATCCAGCAAGGCAGGACAGGCCATGGAGAACTGGGAGCCTTGTTATGCTGATGGGCGGGATGTAAATTGCCAACAGACACTCGGGAGAAGTGTATGGTGTTTCCTGAAACATCTAAAAAACAAAGCAACAGAGCCTAGGGCA